>NC_135487.1:32732457-33039124 GCF_052094955.1 Ictidomys tridecemlineatus
AACTGCGGCGGTTTACGTCGCAGAGTTGTGTACTTTTGGGAATCTGCTTTTTCTTCGCCGCCGACCTCCAAATGCCCATGGACTCATCGTATCAGGGCCGCTTGTTTCCCGGTCTTTCCATCAATATCCAACGCAGCAATGGTAAGGGGATGGGGGGTGCGGAGGCTAAAGGGACCAGTGAGCGATGTGAGGGCTGAGGTTACTGCCCCGCCCCCAAACGGCAGATCCCAGACTCGGCCGGTGATCCTCAGACCCGCTACACCCACAGTCCGTATCCCCAGGCTGGCAGTCGGCCGTTCCTATCCAGGGATAGAGCTTCTACACTGATTGTGGAACCCTTTCCTTCTTTCTGAGAGTGGGCGGAGTTTCTTAGTGGTCTTCGGACCTCCCAGGGAAGTTAGGGCTGCTAGATTAACTTCCCTTCCAAAATTCTCTTATGAAACCGCCCTGCCTTGTGGGAACCTCTGCTTCCTAGCCCCTCCGATTTTTCAATAAATATTGTGTAGTTGCAGTATGTCGGGCGCTGTGATTCAAGGTAAACGAGACAAGATCCCTGCTCTTGAGGAGCTGGTAATCCGTTCTTTTGTTTTGGTTAAGCAGGTACTACAGCTCTGGCAGATCTAACACTAATGTTAGGAGAATGGCCAGACGTGATTGCCAGAAATGAGTTATGGACACCTGCAAGTTCCAGATTCTCAGTGTTGTGATTAAGAACAGCGCAACTAAGGACTATATGACTCTTACTTAAACATACCTTCATTCCATTGCAGGCTCTTTTTTTTTTTTTTTTTTTTTGGCGTAGGTGTGAATCCTTATCCCATTCAGCTGGAGTGTTTTTATTTGTTTTGTTTTGTTTTGTGGTGCTGGTAATCAAACCTAGGGCTCAGCCCCACAGCTGGATTTAAGATCTATTCTCTGCTCACCACACTGTGGAATGTTCTAAGGATGAAGCCCCATAAAGTCTATTTATCTCTCTTAGTGTCTGGTTTTAAAAAAGAAAAAAAAAAAACTCATCTGCTTTTACCAGGTAAACTCCACACTAGGAGTCTCTATGAAAGCCGAAAAATGAAGTTCTCAGAAGACAAGTAACTCTGGTCTTTTCATACTGTAGGCTTAATTCACAGTGCCACAGTAAGGACTGTGAACCTGGAGAAATCCTGTGTTTCGGTGGAATGGACAGAAGGAAGTACCACAAAAGGCAAAGAGGTAGGTTCTATGTGGTAGGTTCTTCTACCACATTTAATACCTTTATATGCAAAGGATCAGTGTGGAAATGGGACCCGTGAGACCCTAGTTTCTGGTGTTGTGCTATCCTCCTCACTCTTTAAAAAAAAAAAAAAAATCCCTCTTGGGATGCATTGGGATTTAAAAAGGTGTTCTAGTACTGGGTATCAAACCCAGGGATGTATGCATGCCAGGTAAGCATTATACCACTGAGCTACATCCTCAGCCTTTTTATTTTGAGACAGGGTCTCACTCAGTTGCCTGGACTGGCCAGCATGCACCACTGTGCCCATCAAATTGGAATTTTATTTAGTCAAACACGTTCTCAATTGAAGAAATCCACAGCATGGGTTGTGTTTGTAGAAATCAAACTATAGCTAATCCCAAACCTTGCTAACTAACCTAAGCCAGGTTCTGAGTACACACTACCTATAGTATTGGTTTGGGTGCAAAACCAGCTTAAAGAAACAAAAGTATGTTTCTGAAATGTTAACTAACAAGGCAACTTTAATGCCTAGCACAGGCTGGTAGTGCTGGAGCAGCTTAGGTAGAGACTCTTGAGGATGGGCTGGCTTGAGTGGAGCATGAGACTTAGCTAAAATAGCCAGGCAGCACACATAGGGTTTAGTGAAAAGTTGGTCACAGACAGTGTAGGGCTAAGGGATGCTTTGGTAGCAGCAAAAAATGCTAGAGAGACTGGAGGGTCTTTATCTTTGGGACCTAAGATGTTTAGGTATTCTTCTGCAGGCAGCAAGAAGCCTTGAAATGATTTTGAGAAGAGAGATATACCTTGGGCATTTATGCTCTAGAGGCATTTGGTGCTGTAAAAAGCTCACTGGACTGTGAATATAAAAAACCTGGATTCTAATCTGCCTCTGCCTCTGCTTTGTGTATTCTCAGGCATATTTCTGTCTTTCTTTTGTTTTTTTTTTTTGTTTGTTTGTTTTTTTTTTAGAGGGAGAGAGAGAGAGAGAGAGGGAGAGAATTTTTTAATATTTATTTTTTAGTTCTCGGCGGACACAACATCGTTGTTTGTATGTGGTGCTGAGGATCGAACCCGGGTCGCACGCATGACAGGCGAGCCCGCTACCGCTTGAGCCACATCCCCAGCCCTCTTTTGTTTTTTTAAAGAGAGAGTGAGAGAGGAGAGAGAGTGAGAGAATTTTTTAATATTTATTTTTTAGTTCTCGGCGGACACAACATCTTTGTTGGTATGTGGTGCTGAGGATCGAACCTGGGCCGCACGCATGCCAGGCGAGCGCGCTACCGCTTGAGCCACATCCCCAGCCCATATTTCTGTTTTTCTTAGAAATTTAATTTCCTTCTTGGCATGGTGGCACACAACTGTAATCCAAGTGACTTAGTAGGCTGAAGCATGAGGATTGCAAGTTCAAGGTCAACCTAAGCAATTTAGCAAGACCTGTCTCAAAAAAAAAAAAAATGTCTGGGGATGTAGCTTAGTGGTAGAGCATCCCTGAGTTCAATCCCTAGTATCCCCCCCAAAAAAGGAATTTAATTTCCTTATCCATAAAATGCAGGCAGTGAGACTATTTCAGAGTTCTTGTGAGGACTTATAAAGCAAATGCTTTTGGACTAGTTCCAAAATTCTAGACCATGTGTTGGGTGCTGGGAACACAGAAACAAATAAGATACCTCTGGGCTATTGCTCTTGGAGCTTAATGAAAAGGCTTGCTTGCAATAGTGCATAGGTATGCACTAGGTATGCAGATATTTAGTTGGTCTATTTGAGAACAAGGATTTCCAGTATCTATATCTAAGGGAGCAAAGGGGCCCTAAAATTTTTTTCTTTCTTTCTTTCTTCTTCTTTTTTTTTTTTTTTAATAATACTGGAGATCGAACCCAGGGGTGCTCTACCACTGAGCTATATCCCCTGTCTTTTTTACTTTTTATTTTGAGACAGGGTCTTGCTAAATTGCCAAGGTTGGCCTCGAACTTGCTATCCTCCTGCTTCAGCCTCCTGAGTCATTGGGATTACAAGCATGTATCACCACATTAAGTTGCTGAGGGTCTTGCTAAATTGCTGAGGCTGGCCTCCATCTTGAGATCCTCCTGCCTCAGCCTCCCAAGTCACTGGGATTACAGGTGTGACCACCACTCCCGGCTCCTAAAATACCTTTTAATCAGTGATAAGAAGTTCCTGTGGTCTTTTGTTCATTTAGGAATATATCACTTGTTGGATCTCACTCCAGCTCAAATGTTGCCATTAGAATAAAGTCCAGACTTCTTTTTTCTTCTTTTGTGATGCTAGGGATCACACCCAGGGCCTTGTAAATGCTAGGCAAACACTCTACCATTGAGCTACACCCCCAGCCCAATCTTGTGTGTTTGAATCTGCTGTGAAATTATGCTGGTAAAGTTTGAGTTGTTTCTAAAGTGTTGCAGGACCCTGATGTAAACCTAGAATTGTGACCTCATTGCAAGCATGAGCAGGTACTAGGGGAGGCATGAGCAGGAAGCTGTGACTAGGAAAGAAGTTTCTGGGCTCAGTAGAAAATGTAGGTAGACTTAGGGTTAGGTTGTAGCTGTCAGGAACTTGTTCCTGCCAATGAGATCCTGAAGGGCCCTTCATTTTAACTATCACCAGACAGTTCAAACTTGTTTCTTCCTCTGTGTCAGCTAGCAAGAGGTGCTTAGGGGACAGTGTCCAATGGGACCTCACTGCCCAGCAGAACAATAGGGGAGCCAAGTAGGCTAGGTCTACTGTGGACTACCTGTATGCCTGCCTATCTTCCTTCCTCCTCACCTCACATCACTGATATATATCATTGGCTTGGAAATCAGAAACCCATATCCATCTAGATGGTAAACCATTATTAAGGAATAAATATTTGTTTTATAGCTATAAGTACTTAGTGGAACTTAAGGTTGGTAAAAATCTAAATCTAGGGGTAATTTGGTTGCAGAGATGTTTGGTTTTTTTTAATATTTTTAGTTGTAGATGGACACAATATCTTTATTTTATTTATTTATTTTTATGTTTTGCTGAGAATTGAACCCAGCGCCTCACACATGCTAGGCAAGTGCTCTACTACTGAGACACAACTCCAACCCCCAAAGATGTATTTGGATTGAACATTATGTTGATTTACTGAAACTCTTGTTCCTTTCAGATTGATTTTGATGATGTGGCTGCAATAAACCCAGAACTCTTACAGCTTTTCCCCTTACACCTAAAGGACAACCTGCCCTTGCAGGAAAATGTAACAGTCCAGGTAGGTGCCTATCATCTAACTGTAGCTAATGTCGTAGAGAAGTCACTTCACTTAGTAGCTCTTGGCTCATTTGTTTTCTGGGACTGCCTGGGACTTCAACAGTATGTGGGCCCAGGATATGTCCTTGAGAATTGTTAAAAGCAATATATTGTGGTCATTTGTTTTTCAGAAACAAAAACGCAGATCAGTCAACTCCAAAATTCCTGCTCCAAAAGAAGGTAAATTGATTTCTAATATTTTAATGGCATTTGTGTTAAGATTAATGTGCCTGGGGCACAGACTAGTAGAAATTGTAAAGTAGATTCATTGCTTTAGTTTAGCAGATGGTTTTATGTGACCTGTGTTTCATACATCTTTCTCAGTGAGGAAGATTTCCATCTATAGCCAACCGTAAATGACTGGTGCAACTGAAAAATTTACTTACTTGTGTTCATCTCGTCAGTGCAGGTAACTGGCGAGACTTACTGGCTTAGATATCTTTTCTGTAGAATCCAGAGCCTGTGTTGGGGATGGTAGGAATCAGCCACTGGAAGGGTTAAGGTTAGGGTTAGGGCTCATCTTCCTCTGAGGAATAGTGTGTCTTGGAATGAGGCTCTGAGAAAAGGTCTGGGTTGTTTGGAAATGCAGTTAAGCCAGATATAGTGGCTCACATCTATAATTCCAGCTACTCAGGAAACTGCAAGTTCCAAGTCAGCCTTGGCAACTTAGCAAGACCTGGGGATATAGCTCAATAGAGCACTTGCCTAGTGCATTCATGGCTCTGGATTTAATCTCTAGTACTGTAAAAAAGTGATGATAATAATAAATTAAAAAATAAAAAGGCTAAGGATGTGACTCTGCTTGCCTAGCATATGAGGGGCCCCAGTACTGAAGAAGAAAAAAAGGAAAAAGAAGTGCAGTCAATAATGCTATGGAGGAGGGCTGGGAATGTGGCTCAAGCAGTAGCGCGCTCGGCTGGCATGTGTGCGGCCCGGGTTCGATCCTCAGCACCACATACCAACAAAGATGTTGTGTCCGCCGAGAACTAAAAAATAAATATTAAAAAATTCTCTATCTCTCTCTCTCTCCTCTCTCACTCTCTCTTTAAAATAATAATAATAATAATAATAATGCTATGGAGGAGATAGGAATAAATTCTTACTGTGCCTGGGGAAACAGTGCTATGGAGTCAGGCAAAGGTCAGGGATATAACTAAGTGATAAAGTGCCCCATGGTTCAATCCCTAGTACCAAAAACAAAAAAAGTGCTATGGAGATGAGAGATTGGGGCCAGAAGGGAAAATAGCAATGCCTCATATTTTTGGAAAAGGTTGGACTTTCTTTGTAGAAATAGTCAGCATAACCCTACTTTGGCAACAGTAGACTGATTATAGGGGATTGATCTAGACACAAGTTGCCTAAGAAATATAGCTTATTAACTCAGAGCCAGCTGTACCTTGCAGGTCATTGAACCTGCACAACTGTCCTACAGAGATTATCACTGCCCTGATATGATCCAACTATCATTTTATTTTTTAAGCATTTATTTTTTAGTTTTAGGTTGGCACAATGTCTTTATATTTATATGGTTCTGAGGACCAAATCTAGTGCCTCATGCATGCTAGGCGAGTGTTCTACCACTGAGCCACAACCCCAGCCCCCCCAACTATCTTAAGACTCAGAGAATGCTTGGCTGAAGCTTCAGATGCATGAGGGCCAAAATGGAAGATGATGCCAATGTAATTTTGGACAGGGCCTGGATCCAATGGTGCTGGCCCTCTTGCTGTTGTACCATAGGGCCTGCAAGGGAGATGAGAATGGTAATCAGTGGTCTTATTCCATATGTGTGTCCTCAAGGGCTATTGGCACAGCTCCTTTTTTGTTTTGGTGCTGAACCCAGAACTTTATAGATGCTAAGCACATAATTTTTACCACTGAGCTACATGCCCCCAACCCCACACACCTCCTTTAAAAACAAACTAAGAGCTTTATAAATAGGCATGTTAGTCAATAGTAGAAATGAAACATAAGATTAGAAATCATTTGTGAGACCAGACATGGTGGCACATACTTGTAATCCCAGTGGTTCAGGAGGGTGAGGAAGGAGGATCACAAGTTCAAAGTGAGCCTCAGCAACTTAGCAAGGCTCTGTCTCAAAAAATAAAAAAAGAGCTAGAGATGTTGCTCAGTGGTTAAGCGTCTATAGGTTCTATCCCTGGTACCAAAATATAAAGAAAGAAAAAGGAAATCATTTATGAAATAGGGAACTTTTAATAGTTCATGCTCTTTTTGAAAGAAATGGGGTATAGATGTTCCTTGACTTACAAACTTATAATGAGTTATGGCCTAATACATCCATTGTAAACTGAAAATATTGTAAGTACTCAGCTGTGGGGTGCTTGTCTTAGCATATGTGAGACCCTGAGTTCAATCCCTAGCTATATATATATAATATTATAGTTAAGTCAAATATGTATTTAAACTGAGCGTGATCCAGCTACTCAGGAAGCTGAGGCAGGAAGATCAGCCTGGGAGATTTCACAAGGCTCTGTCTTAAAAATAAGGGATAGGGAGATAGCTCAGAAGTCAGTTGCTTGCCTAGGATGCACTAGACTCTGGGTTCAACCCCTAGTATTGAAAAAAAAAATTGCATTTATTACACTTAACCTACAGAACATCATAGCTTGGCAGCATAGTACATTGTAGAATATAGTACATTGCCTTGTGATCTCATGGCTACTTTGGATCAGCATCTTGTTGCTGGAAAGCATATTTTACAGAATTTGGCTAGCATGGGAAAAGATCAAAATTCAAAGTTTTTTAAATTTTTTTTTTTGTATTGGAGATTGAACCAAGGGGTGCTTTACCACTTAGCTATATTCCCAAGCCCTTTCAAATTTTGAGATAGGGTCTCACTAAATTGCTTAGGGCATTGTTAAACTGCTGAGGCTGACCTTGAACTTGGGATCTTCTTGCCTCAGCCTTCAAGGTCGCTAGGATTACAGGTGTGAGCCACCAGCCTGGCTCAAAGTCAGTTTCTGATGAATGTATATCACTTTCACACCATTATAAAGTTGAAAAATTATTTCAGAACATCTGTGCCAGATGCAGTGGCACATGCCTTGTAATCCCACTATAAGAAAAGTCTGTGAATGTGTCTCAGTGGCTTAGCGCCCCTGGGTTCAGTCCCCAGTACCAAAAAAATAAAAAACAAAACAAATATCATAAGTTGGGAATCATTTATACATAAAGCCTTCAGTCTAAACCTGTGACACTCAGAAATTCAGTATAAGTTTTTATATGAGCCCATGTGTTCTTTTTCCAAATTTATGACTACATTTATAACAAACCTGATAAATTTTTTAGGTAATAAAGTGTTTCTTACAGAGGGAACTATATGGATTTGTATAAATTAACAAGAATTCAGGTGTAACTTAGCTAATTCTCTCAGTTAAGCATTCTTTGATTCCTGAAAACAAGTGTATCTGATACTATGGGTTTCTGATGATGTGACCCAGGATTGACTCTGTAAAGCCCAAGAGCAGTGGGAAAAGGCTAGATTTTTATAGTCTTTTAAGTCCTGACTCTGGGGACTTAGTAGTTAAGTGACATTTATAAGTTACTTAATGTCTCTAAACCTGAATATTCTCTCTCATGATATGGATATCTTAATATTTACCTTATTTTTTGTAGTCATGGTGTTGGTGTTGAGGATTGAACCCAGGGCCTGTGCATACTAAACAGACCCTGTGCCTTGAGCTGTATCCCAGCCTTAACTTATAATGTGAGAATATTAGAAGATATAGGAAAATTGAACAGTGGTAGGTACTGCTGCTGCTAAAATTAATAAGAATTGAAAAAGGTCTGCCTTTTTCTCAAGAATTGAAAAAGGTCTGTCTCTTCAGAATGAAATCAGGTTTGCTATAAGTTCATCCACTTACCCAAGGCAGATGCTCTTATGAAAGAAATTTTTGCCTTCCAGAACTACAAGATTTTCGAGAATGTACACAACAAATAAGTTTTGGGGTCACTGGTACTTTGATCTAACATTTCCTTTCTGTGGGTTGAAGGAATATGAAATAGCTGGGCTTCTTTTCTGCTGGGTATGTTTTAGCTCACCAGTGCAGAATCTTGGAGCTTTGCCCATCTGCTCTCTTCTTGCCCCCTTTGGCCCTCCCGATCATGCAGAACTGATTGGCTGTTACCTTGGGGTCTTTAGGTCTTCGAAGCCACTCTACTCGTATGTCCACTGTCTCAGAGGTTCGAATCACCGCTCAGGAGAATGATATGGAGGTTGAACTACCTGCATCTACCAACTCCCGCAAGTTTTCAGTTCCCAGTGAGTAAAAAAAAAAAAAAATCCCCATTTGAACCCCTGAAGCAGACTGCACACATTGTGCCTGTGCTAGAAGATCCTAGAATTCCTCCATTCTGTATTCAGTACTCTTCTGCCTCAGCCTTACTAACACTGTTTCCTTATCTGGACATGATTCCTTTTATTTTTTATTTTTGGTACTAGGGATTAAACCCAGGTGTACTTAACCACTGAGTCACATCCCCAGCCCCCCCCCTTTTTTTTTACACAATATCTTTATTTTATTTATTTTTATGTGATGCTGAGGATCGAACCCAGCACCTCGCATGTGCTAGGCAAGCGCTCTACTGTTCAGCCCCAGCCCCAGCCCATCTCCAGCCCTTTTTATTTTTTATTTAGAGCAGGGTCTCACTAAGTTGCTGAGGCTAGCTTTGAACTTGCAATCCTCCTGCCTCAGCCTCCCAAGCTGCTGGGACTACAGGCATGTGCCACCATACCTAGCATGACCTCTTTTTTAAAAAACACAGTTGAGGGCTGGGGTTGTGGCTCAGTGGTAGAGCACTTGTCTAGCATGTGTGAGACACTGCGTTTGATTCTTAGCACTATATATGAATAAATAAAATAAAGTCCATTGACAACAACACAAAAAATACTAAACAAACAGAAATGCAGTTAAGCCAGGCATGGTGACACACAACTATAATCCCAGGGGATCAGGGGGATGAGGCAAGAGGATCGAAAGTTTGAGGTTAGACTCAGCAATTTAGAAAGGCCCTAAGCAATTTAGCAAGATGCTGTCTCAAAATAAAAAGTAAGAAGGGCTAGAAATATGACTCGGCATCCCTGGGCTTAATCCCCAGTACAAACAAAAAACTCAGTTAAAACAACACACACAAAATATGTGTGTGTGTGTTTCTATATATATACATAAACACAAATATATATGTATGTACACACAATGCAGTGTATAAAGTATGATTGATATATATATATACACACATATATATTTCAATGAATTTTTTCAAACTGAACGTACTCACTTAACACCAGACCAGAGCATTTACTAGCCCTCCAAAAATCTTCAGACTTCAATTCCTAACCCCTAGATACCTACAGTCCTGATTTCTAATAGCATAAATTAGCTTTTCTCTTTTTTCACTTTATCTAAGTGGAATTTTTTTTAATTTTTTTTTTTAGGTGTAGATGGACACAACACAATGCCTTTTATTTTTATGTGGTGCTGAGGATCGAACCCGGGTCCCGCCCAAGCTAGGCAAGCGCTCTACCACTGAGCCACAATCCCAGCCCCCATAAGTGGAATTTTTAAAATAATTTTTTAAGTGAAATATTTATCAACCTTTAATAGATAAGCAAAGTAGATGCAGATTTTCTAAACTACATAATCCTTACACTTGACATGTATCGAAGTTAGCTAATAGGATAAAGGTAAGTGAAAGGGTCATGACCACATATGAGGAGGTAATGGGGCATTATGGATTGAACCTTCCTTATTGAATCCATGTGTTTAGTTGTTGCCCAAGTTCCCTGCTACCCCAAATGGGTAGAAAAACCTGGCCTGAGAAGACATGCTTAGGGCAAGTCTATAGAGTTCATGCCTCCAGGTATTTCCCTTCATGGGAAAGTCCATATACCTCAGGCTATTTTTTTTTTTTTAAGAGAGAGAGAGAGAGAGAGAATTTTTAATATTTATTTTTTAGTTTTTGGCAGACACAATATCTTTGTTTGTATGTGGTGCTGAGGATCAAACTCTGGCCGCACGCATGCCAGGCGAGCGCGCTACTGCTTGAGCCACATCCCCAGCACCCTCAGGGTATTTTGATCTCGGAGTCCTGCCCCTGCAGAAAGGGGACTTGGGATAAGGGTGTTAGCTAAGGTGAAGGGAAAAGCCCAAGTTCTGCTTATGCTGGAAAGGCTTGGGCCCTTGCTGACCTGGCAGGCAGTATAGTATCCTTCCTCCTGGCCTGTGACCCACTAGGGTCCAAATGAAGACAGCTTTCATGTACCTGCTTACTTCTCCAGTGACTCTTGTTCCCCCACAGCGGGCCCCCCTAGGCCCTCCTGCCCTGCAGTGGCGGAAATACCATTGACGATGGTCAGCGAGGAGGTGGAAGAGCAAGTTCACTCCATCCGAGGCAGCTCTTCTACAAACCCTGTGAACTCAGGTAGACACGCTAAGCTGTCTGCTCTTCTGTTCCTATTGTGGAACAAATCATTAATATCCATCCCAAATCTGGCCTACCTGGACACCTGAGTTCAAACCCTTTTGTCATCTTGAAGGCATGTTTTTCTGTGGCTATGAACTCTTTCACTAGAGGTGAAAGATTGGGCAGCAGTCTTCTGATGTAATTGATGTGTTAACAGCTAAGGTGTTGACCAAAACCTGAACACCCCGAGTGACTCAAGACCAATCAGAGCTGTCTTACCTCTTTAATTGTTGAGAAAATAACCAGAGTCATAGAGAGAGCTTAGATCAGACTGAGTGCTATTATCACTGCTCTGTATCTCAGGAGTCAGACCTGTTACTGCTTCTTGCATATAGGGATTTAAGGGTGAGGATCTAGAGAAGGCCTGTTTCTGGGAAACATACAAGTCTCAGCAGACTGACCACACAGGTAAAAGATTGGGTTCCTTTTCTCCCTCTAGTTCGGAGAAAATCATGTCTTGTGAAGGAAATGGAAAAAATGAAGAACAAGCGAGAAGAGAAGAGAGCGCAGAACACTGAAATGAGAATAAGGCGAGCCCAGGTACCTTTCTTTTGGGAGGCTTGGGCAAATTTTGGGACAGGCACCCTTTACTGAAGCCCTATAGACAAGAGAGAGAGAGAGGCTCCAACGTTTTATGAACTCCAATTCTGATACATAGGAATTTAATTGATTTCTCGTCAGGATTCAGAGAACAAATACATAATTCAGAAATTTATCTTCAGGCTCTCAGATGAGCAGTACTTGATGCCAGTTGTCCACTAGGGAAACACATGAAATGCTCACCCAGTGTGGTGTTGTGTCTGGGCATAGTTGCTGGCTTTTTTTCACTCCCCCTAATTTCATGTAGTGCAAGGCGGGGAAGACTGCAGTGGATTCCCTTTAGTTGGGTTAATTGCTCTGGGGAAGCCTAATCTGCTGCTGTGTCTCCCAAGATGTGGAATAGTGGCCGTTGTCCTACTTCCTAGGGTGGTATGGGTCTAGGCTCCCCTGCCAATTTCTGCTCAATTCATCTGTACCTGACTTCTCAGCTTAGAGCCAGGGTGGGTCTTTGCCAACTGTGAAGTTGATACAGAGAGCCATTGTTGCTGCCCCTTAGGACCACGTTTGAGGGCACTTAACAATCTGTTTTTACCCTCATCTCAAACAGGAGTATGACAACAGCTTTCCAAACTGGGAATTTGCCCGGATGATTAAAGAATTTCGGACTACTATGGAATGTAATCCACTTAATGTAACTGATCCTGTAAGTTAATCAAAAGAGCTCCTACCTCTCTCTCCTGAGTAGATATACAATTAAGGGACAGAAAACTTGATTTTATAGAATTGAAAGTATGCTGGAGTCTTCACTCACCCTTTATTCTTTGTTGTTGATGCAAAGGATTATACCCAAGGCCTCATATGCTAAGCACAAAATCTACCTCTGTGTCATACCCCCAACCCATTTTGGTTTTTTAAATGCCCATTTAGGAATAGGGCCTAGGTGGGAGGTCCTGATCTTACAAACTATGCCACAAACCCCACACTGTAGATAGGCTAGACTCTTACTAACATTCATGAAGTAATGTTGAAATCTCCTGTTTCAGGCAGCAGAGTAAGAAAACTGATAAAATTCAGTGCAACCTCCTTGTGCTCTAGAGTGGTTAATGGGAGAGGCTAATGTCCTAATGTTAGATATTGTCTACTGCTGGGACCTGGGGAGAGGGTGTAGACAAGCTCTCTTTTGATATTGCTCTGATCCTTTTCCCTTTGGTTGTCTCCTCATCTTCTTGTAGATTGAAGAGCACAGGATTTGTGTGTGTGTGAGGAAACGCCCTCTGAATAAACAAGGTAAACCACTAAATCAGAGGATTCAATGACTGAGGGTCTCTTGCATCCAGGGATTATCCCCTGAAATATTCTTCCTTCCACAGAATTGGCCAAGAAAGAAATTGATGTGATTTCCGTTCCTAGCAAGTGTCTCCTCCTGGTACATGAACCCAAATTAAAAGTGGACTTAACAAAGTATCTAGAGAACCAAGCATTTTGCTTTGATTTTGCATTTGATGAAACAGCTTCAAATGAAGTTGTCTACAGGTTAGTCCTTGCCTCTTTTTTTATCCTTATACCCCTTCTTCCCCCACCACTTCCTCTTTTTGATGTGGGACATTGTGATAACATGCTCACAGACATGTTAACTTCTGAGACCCTCCTGTATTTTCTTTGGTTCAGCCCTCCAAACTCTGGTTCCTGGCAATAGGAAGGCCCTATTTTGGGTCTGCCACATCCCCTTTTGCAACTTGAGTGGCCCATTCTTGAGTAGATCATGAGTGGGATATTACCGATTATACAATGGGGTTAGGCTGGGCAGGCTCCAGGGCTGCTGCTTTTTTACCCACTGGGCTTAGCAGATTCAGATAACTCCAGATATTCTCTGTATAGTACACATCCAGTAGCCTCAATTAAATCTAATGAAAGCCAAATAAGAAATTTGGTTGTATAATTACACTATCCATATTTCATGTGATCAGTAGCCACATGTGGCAGAGGCTATATGGCACAAATAGGGAACATATCCATCATTACAGGAAGTTCCATTGGAGATAGCACCATTCTAGAGCAAAGAGTAATCGTTTGTTCCATAGGCTAAATCTGACTAATGACTCCATCTTTTTGGAGAAAAGTACTGGAGATTGACCCCAGGGGTGCTTTACCACAAAGCTATAATCCAAGCCCTATTTATTTATTTACTTTTTTTGGGGACGGGTACTGAAGATTGAAATAGGGCCTCTTGCATGCATTCTACCACTTAGCTATAGCTCCAGCCTCCTTTTTATTTTATTTTGTGGTTGTTTTTGGTACCAAAACCCAGGTACCAGAGACACTTAACCACTGAGCCACATCCTTTATATTTTTTATTTTGAGACAGAGTCTTCCTAAGTTGCTTGGGGCCTCACTAAATTCCAAGATTGGCCTCAGTCCTCCTGTCCCAGCCTCCTGAGCTGCTGAGGTTACAGGCATGTACCACTGCACCCAGCTTATTTTGAGACAGGGTCTTGCTAAGTTAAGTTGCTGGCTTCAAATTTGTGATCCTCCTGTCTCAGCCTCCAGAGTAGCTGGGATTATAAACATGCACCACTGTATTATACACTCTTTGTGTTATGTCTTTTGCTGCAGGTTGTCAGCTAAGCTCATGTTTTTATCTTAGGTGTCTAGAGTCATAGGAGAGGCTGGATGGCTTAGAGTTGGGCCATCAGCTTGCTCCTGGCAGGTCAGTCTAATACTCACCCCACCCTCCCAGTTAGTTGGTGGTATTACAGATTTGGTAGTAGCATTGAGATCAGGTTGGACCACTGAAGCAAGAGAGAAGTACAATGCTTAGAAGCAATTGAGGAACCCCAGAGTTCTGCAGTAGAAGGACTGTATTCTAGGGAGCACATTTTTTTGTTTGTTTGTTTGTTTGTTGTCTGATTTTTTTTTTTTTAGGGAGCACATTTTGAGAACCCTCTGTAACCTTGGTTTCTGCATCTGTGGATTTAATCAACTATAGATTGAAAATATTAGAGAAACAAAATTATCTTTACTAGATAGACTTTTTTCTTGTCATTCTTTCCTAAACGATGTAGTAAAAACCTTATATTAGGTATTATAAGTAATCTACAGATGATTTAAAGTATACCATAAGGTGTGTGTAAGTTATAAGCAAATACTATCATTTTTATGTAAGGGACTTGTGTGCATCTGCTGATTTGTGTGGGTGCAGGGAGGTCTTGGAACCAGTCCCCCTTGGATACCAAGGTGATTATACAAACACTTCCCTCTACTCCATACTTTCTCCTAGGTTCACAGCAAGGCCACTGGTACAGACAATTTTTGAAGGAGGAAAAGCAACTTGTTTTGCATATGGGCAGACAGGAAGTGGCAAGACTCATGTGAGTATTCAGGTCTAGAAGGGAAGAGCCTTCCAATGGTACAGCACTGAGTCTCTGAAACGAAAACAATTAGTTTCTTGCAGAAAGTCCCCTCAGTGCAGATGCTCCATCACCACACACACACCATTCCAGATATAGGTAGTACGTTAGCAGGTCAAGTTCCTGGTTTTGGTGTAGCCTCTTTTGGCAATAGAGCCAGTATTGCTCTGGCCAAGGCCAAAGGCCTTTACCATAGTCATCTACCTCTTCTTTTTGCAGACTATGGGTGGAGACCTGTCTGGTAAAGCTCAGAATGCATCCAAGGGGATCTACGCCATGGCTTGTAAGTAGTGTGTTCTGCTGCATCGGGGTTGGGTATAGAAAGGCAAGTTGCTCACTTATCCAGGCTCTCTCCCTCAGCCCGGGACGTCTTCCTCCTGAAGAATCAGTCCCGCTACCGGAACCTGGGCCTGGAAGTCTATGTGACATTCTTCGAGATCTACAATGGGAAGGTAGCTGGCAGGGAGCCCTCTTTTTATGCTGCTGGGGTCCCTGATTTTCTAAAACCTTGAAGTTGGCTAGAAGTGGTAGAAGCCAACAAACAAACTAGTTAACTGTCATATCTTTGGGCCATTCTGGCTTGACTTGTGTAGGAAGTTTCATTTGATCATGAGAGTAGCCAAGCTCAACAATTACAGCAGAAATACTCCTCATGGCTCCCTCTAGATGGAAGGTTTGCCTTATATATGCCCTTTCTTCCCTTGACACACTTCCTTTATAACCTTTTCCCCTGACTGCATTTTTATGTTCATTTCCCCACTCCCTATGTATCTCTTTCTGCCTCTCTACATCCCCTGTTTTTGCAGAGTTTCCTTCTCTAGAGCAGTGCCTAGATAATAAACATAGCTATTATTTATCATTAACAGGATTTTATGTGCTAAGCACTATTCTATGCACTCTAGCTTATCTTCCATCTGTAGAGACAGTAGAGTGATTCATTAACTTGCCCAGCCTCATGCAGCTAGTAAAGTAGCAGAGTTGGATTAAACTGAGGCACACTGGTTCAGATCTCAAGCATACTACCCTCTGCTGGCCTGATACCCTATCAGCTAGTATGCTCTCTGCCTTTCCTGCTGCCAACCCTTGTCTAAGCTGGAGCAGACACTTTAGGAAAGAGTTGGGCAGGGCATTTGGTGCCTGTGACTTTACCCTTATTTCCCCTGCCTGGCACAGTTGTTCGACCTGCTCAATAAGAAGGCCAAGCTGCGTGTGCTGGAAGATGGCAAGCAACAGGTGCAGGTGGTGGGGCTACAGGAGCACCTGGTTAACTCAGCCGAAGATGTTATCAAGATGATCGACATAGGCAGTGCCTGCAGGTTAGAGTTCTGGAAAGGGGAGAGGGCCACCTTCTGAAGCCTGATTCAGGTGAGGCCATTTAGCACATATAGCACTTTTTCCCCCAGCATGATAAGGGCTGTGAAGGTCTCTATTTTAAAGGATCTCCATGGGACAAATGACTTAGGGCCACAGACTCAGCAAAAACAGTTCAAAACAACTTAAATTTAATCAAGTCAAGCTTCCTGGCATCTATGAAATTCTTGTTTTCCCTTCCTTTCTGGTGGAAGTCAGGAAGGAGCTCTGGGTCTATTATGGGCTAGAAGTAATAGGGCCCATAGCTCCTCCATACAGAAATAGAGAAGCACTGCTAGATGTGATGTTGTATCCTATAATCCCACCAACTCTGGAGGATGAGAATGAGGTGGGAGGATTGCAAGTTTGAGGCCAGCCTGGGCAGTTCATTGAGACCTTGTCTCAAAATAAAAAATAAAAACAGGATGGAGCTCAGAGGTAGTGTGCCTGTTCAGGCCCCAATACCCAAAAAGGAAAGAAGTGCTGGCATGGTGCAGTGGTTGCTGGGTAGCTATGGAGGGCCAAGGAGGGGTTGCCCTATGCAGGGCCCTCAAGTTCAGACAAGTAGTTCATGACATCACTGTGTGTGCCCTGCAGCAGAGGCAGCTCATTCTTCCCTGGGTTCTTATCCCCAGGTTCAGAGATGGAGAGAGAACTACTGTCTAGGGAGGGCAGAATGGAAGTATAGAACAGGCAGACACAGGACTTCTTAGAATCTCTCCTGTTGTGGACTGGGGTGCCCTGGGAGCTTGTGACCCTAGAAGCTCATGTCCTTTCTTTGCCCTCCTCTGCCACAGGACTTCTGGGCAGACATTTGCCAACTCCAACTCCTCCCGCTCCCATGCCTGCTTCCAGATTATTCTTCGAGCCAAAGGGAGAGTGCATGGCAAATTCTCTTTGGTGGATCTGGCAGGAAACGAGCGAGGTGCAGACACTTCCAGTGCTGACCGGCAGACCCGCATGGAAGGCGCTGAAATCAACAAGAGTCTCCTGGCCCTGAAGGTAGCAGAGGCTAGCTAGAGGTGGTTCACCTGGTGTGCAGCTGGGATGGGAGGGAATGGACAGCACAAAAGGAAAGAAGGAGCTTCAGTTGTTCCTGCTGTCCCACAGGAGTGCATCAGAGCCCTGGGACAAAATAAGGCTCATACGCCATTCCGTGAGAGCAAGCTGACACAGGTGCTGAGGGACTCCTTTATCGGGGAGAATTCAAGGACTTGCATGGTGAGTAATGCCACTTTGGACATGATGATGCAGAGGAGAGTTGCTTTCCAAGGAAACATTTAATACTGTCCCTGAGCTTCCCACTCAGCACCTCGGGCTGCCTGTGTTCCTAGGCTCTTTGTGTTTGTGTTCAAGTGTGGTGCTGGCAATTGAACCACCCAGGGCCTCACATTCTAAGCAAATGTTCCACCAGTGATCTATATCCCCAGCCCTTATTTTTATTTTTTTATTTTTTTAATTTTTTATTTTTTTATTTTTTTATTTATTTTTTTTTTTTTGCAGTGCTGGGGATTGAACCCAGGGCCTTATGAATGCAAGGCAAGCACTCTACCAACTGAGCCCACCTTATTTTTATTGTTGTTATTATTTTTAATATTTTTAGTTGTAGATGGACACAGTGCCTTTATTTTGTTTATTTTTTTATCTGAGGCAGGTCATCACTGAGTTGAGGAGAGACCATCCTCATATTTGCAATCCTGCCTCCACCTCCTGAATACATATGTGCCTCTGAACCCAGATCATCACTATGTTCTTCACTGGGCTTCTACACCCTGCTTTTCAGCAACAGCTTCACTGCCCACCCGGGCAGAGAAGAAAGGATCTACTCCCTTTACTGTGTAAAGACACAGGTCTTGATTTTGGGAGAGGTCATTCCTACCTTACCTAGTGAGAAAAGAGGCCCAGAATTCAGAAGATAGACTTAAGGGGAAGCTTAAGTCTTTCTGGGCTTCCTTCAAGTTTATTGACTCCCAGTCTAGGAAATAGACTGGAGCATGAAGCTATTGTCTCTATTAACTTGTTATCCCCTTCCCTATTTTATCTCCCAAGTCTTTCTAAGTGAGGCCTGTCATCTCTCCTCTCCAAGGAATAGCCTCACTCTTGCCTTTTCATGAAGAAGGAGGGCTTTTTTGACTAAGCTCTTTTTTTTTTAACCCCCAATACCCTGGTGCCTTGGACATGCTAGGCAAGCACGCCTATCACTGACTCACCCCTCAACCCCTTTGACTAAGCTCTAAACTCTCTTCCCTGAGGCATTATCCCACAACCTGGGTGAGCTGAAATTTCCAATAGGAGCTACAGCACTTTGGAATGTAACCTTGGTAGAGGGGATAAAAAAAAGCAAAAGATAGTTAGTTGGGTGTGGTGGTACATGTCTGTAATTCCAGCAACTCTTAAGAGACTGAGACAGGAGGATCACAAGTTGAAAGCCAGCCTCAGCAACTTAGCAAGACCCTGTCTCAAAATAAAAAGGGTTGGGAATGTAACTCAGTGGTTAAGCAACCCTGGGTTTAATCCCTGGTACAAAAAAAAAAAAAGATAATTAGGTGTGCCTTTAAAAGTAGAGAACCAAGCCAAGCATGGTAATAACCTATAGTCACAGCTACTCAGCTACTAGTGTGGCCAAGAATCACTTGAGCCCAAAAGGATCCAGCCTGGACCTGGGCAGAGTGGCACACATCTATAATCCCAGTGGCTATGGAGGCTGAGGCAGGAAGATTCCAAGTTCAAATCTAGCCTCAGCAATTTAGCAAGGTCCTAAGCAACTCTATGAGGCCCTGTCTCAAAATAAAAAGTAAAAAGGCTAGGGATGTGGCTCAGTGGTTAAGCGCCCTGGGTTCAATCCCTGGTACCAAAAAAAAAAAGGCAGGGTGCCATTTTTTTTTTAAGATGTTGATGAACCTTTATTTTATTCATTTATTTGTATGTGGTGCTGAGAATCGAACCCAGTGCCTCACACATGCTAGGCAAGCAGTCTATCACTGAGCCACAACCCCAGCCCTCAGGTACCAATTTTTAAAACAGCTTAATTTGCAAGTGTTTAACTTGCCCAATGGGGCAAGTTGCCTAGCACAGCATGGGTGCTAAATGAGTCCTCCTACCTTACCACGTAGGTCTCCTGGCATTTACTCCAGGAGTAAGCTGTCTTGCACCTTCACCCTGTAATTCTGAATCTCTAAACCACCCTTTCCTCTTTTGTAGATTGCCATGATCTCACCAGGCATAAGCTCCTGTGAATATACTTTAAATACACTAAGATATGCTGACAGGTATGAGGACCTACAGCCAGGTGGGATGGGGAAAGGAATAACATTGATGAGAAAGGAGGAGACTGGGGGCTCCCAGTGTCTACTCTATACCTGTCTCTGACTTAGTGGGAGGTGGGAGGTGCTAGATCCATCCCAATTCCCTACAGTCAGTGTGTGAGTCTTGTCTAGCTTCAGGTTATGCCACCTCTTCTTGACTGAAGGCAGTTTGCAGCCTAAGTGGTGCTGCTCTCCTGTGATGAGTGTAAGGGGCTGCCATGGGATTTGAGACCTTCTTATTTCCTCAGAGTCAAGGAGCTGAGTCCCCACAGTGGGCCCAGTGGAGAGCAGCCAACTCAAATGGAAACAGAAGAGATGGAAGCCAGCTCTAATGGGCCGCTGATCACAGGCAATAATGTAAGGGGGCTGGTGGGGCCAGGCAAGAGGGAAGCATGACTTGCTGAAGTGGAAACTGGCCACACTCTGCATACTGTTGTCTCTCTCATTTTGGTTCATTAGTTCTCCAAAGAGGAGGAGGAACTATCTTCCCAGATGTCCAGCTTTAATGAAGCCATGACACAGATCAGGGAGCTGGAGGAGAGGGCCATGGAAGAGCTCAAGGAGATTATTCAGGTGGGAACAGGCCCTGGACAGGAAGAGACCACATATCCATCTGGAATGTGATTGGAGTTCTGTTCCCACAGGAATTTAGGTTGGGATTATAAGAGGCATTCCTAAATCTCTACCTATCTAGTGTTCTCCTAGTGTAGCTAATTACCACACCACCCTCTTTTCCAGCCTGACACTATAGAATTTCCTGCATCATCCTAGCTACAGCTAGTCTCCTTCCTCCATGCTCCTGAATGAGGGTTTAAAGAGTCATTTATGCAGAGATCTTATTTATTCAGTGAATGTTCCAGTTCCTATACTAAAACCATGACCTAAAACATCAGATACAGGTAGTATGCCCTAAAGTGATATTTCTTTGTGAAAGTCATTTAGCCTTACTTGCTTACTTGAGCCTCAGTTTCTTCATCCCTAAAATGGATAAGACAGGATGGTGTCATTAAGGATTATGTGACATGCTTATAAGGCATCAGCATAGTGCCTAACATTGAATTGAGTTAACTGGCAGATGATACACAAAAGTGTATCTTTTTTTTAAATATTTATTTATTTATTTTAATATTTATTTTTTAGTTTTTGGCAGACACAACATCTTTGTTTGTATGTGGTACTGAGGATTGAACCTGGGCCACACGCATGCCAGGCGAGCACGCTACGACTTGAGCCACATCCCCAGGCCACAAAAGTGTATCTTAACAGTGGGTCTCTCTGAGGAATACAGAGTGGAATCAAGAATTTGAAGCACTTGTGAGGCTGGACTGTGAAAGATAAGGTTTAGGGAGGTCCTGCCTTCCTGGAGTGTTCAGGGTACTGAGGTTTGAAAGGACATAACACTTTTAACAATAATGTGGTCAGAACAAAACATGATAGAGGGGGCTGATACCCAACACTTTTTTTTAAATTCTGAGACGGGGTCTTACTAAGTTGCCCAGGCTGGCCTCAAACTTGTGATCCTCCTGCCATTAGCCTCCCAAACTGCTGGGATTATAGGCATGTATCACCACATCTAGCTGCTCATAGAGTTCTCGATATATCACTGTGGCCAAGGGTATAGTGATAGAGCGCTTGCCTAGCATGTGCAAGGCCTTGGGTTCATCCCAAGACTGGTTTTTTTTTTTAAAGGCTGAGTATTATTGGCACATGCCTGTAATCCCAGTGACTCAGGAGGCGGAGTCAGGAGAATCACAAGTTCAAAGCCAGCCTTAGCATTTTAGCAAGGCCCTAAGCAATTTAGACCCTGTCTCAAAATAAAAAGGGTCAGGGGGATGTAGCTTAATGATAAAACACCTCTAGGTCAAATCCTCCACACTCTTCCTTCAAAAAATGTTTTCCAGGGCTGGGGTTTGGCTCAATAGTAGAACACATGCCTAGCACGTGTGAGGCACTGGGTTTGATCTTTAGCACCATAAATAAGTAAGTAAATAAATAAGGGTATTGTCCCCATCTACAACTAAATATATATAATTATTATTATTATTATTATTATTATTATTATTATTAAAGGTTTTCCCAGGGAAAAGGGTCAGGAGACAGTGAGTGTATAGACCATGGATAGAGGTATGGCATCTTACACAGGCATCTGCATTGCAGATGTTTGGGGCCCAGGAATAATTTGCTGAAGTGTTTGGTCATTATTGAATCTACAAGGTCTTCCCTGTGTTTTTACAGCAAGGACCAGGCTGGCTTGAGCTCTCTGAGATATCTGAGCAACCAGACTATGATCTGGAGACCTTTGTGAACAAAGCAGAATATGCTGTGGCCCAGCAAGCCAAGCACCTCTCAGCCTTTCAAGGTGGGTGTGGCTCCTTCTGTGCATTGGACAGTGGTGACCTGCTGGCTTCTGGGCAATGCAGGGGATGTCAACTCTGCCCTGAGTGAATGGGGGCCTCTTAGATTCTCATTAATTCCTCATACACCACTGCCCCTTCCTTCCAGATGTCATCAAGGCTTTGCGCCTGGCCATGCAGCTGGAAGAGCAGGCTAGCAAACAAATGAACAGCAAGAAACGGCCCCAGTGACAACTGCAAATAAAGATCTGTTTGGTTTTCACACCCAGCCTCCACCCTGCCCCTCCCTGTCCCTCCTCAGTCAACTTTGAGCACCTGGTGAATTGGTCAGGGTCTGAGCTGGGGCAGGTTTTGGTCAATGCCAAGTGTGAGGGCATCCAGCCCAGGGCAGCTGGGGTGGGAAGCACTATACTTTCCTTTTTCCTCATTTGGGAGCAGGAGAAAGGTGCTTTTAGTTACCATGTAAAATTGCCCTTCTAGTCCCTCAAGATCAAGTGCTTTCTTGGTAGTTTTTCCTGAGGTAGCATCCTGCCTGCATAAACTGGCTGCCGGTGGAGGCTTCCCATGGTTGTTCTGGCTCTGAGGAGAGAGAAAAGAAGCCTTAGTCCATTTCTCTTTTGGCTCTGGCCTGCCTTCCACACCCTTGGCCCGAGCACTTAAATGTCTTGTACTTTAAGAAAAGTTTCTGGGAGGGACCTCTGCTTTCCTTGCAGTTTTTTAGGCCCAAGAGTATCGCTGTTCTTTCTGTTTTATGTTTGTACATCGTGTCTAACAATAAAGCAAATAAAGCAAAAGAAATTAAATCAGCCTCTTGAGTAGTTTGTGGGAAAAGACTGGGATGTGTCTGAGCCTTCTGGGAACAAGTACTTCACACAAACTTTGGCTTCTGGGTAGTGCTGATTCTGTACTTTTCTTAAGAGGTCAACCCAGCCAGGCATGGTGGCACACACTTGTAATCCCAGTGGCTCAGGAGGCTGAGGCAGGAGGAGTATCATGAATTCAAAGCCACCCTCAACAAAAAGCGAATCGCTAAGCAACTCAGTGAGATCCTATCTCTAAATAAAATACAAAATAAAAATAGGGCTGGGGATGGGGCTCAGTGGTCGAGTGCCACTGAGTTCAATCCTTGGTACCCAAAAAAAAGGTCAATCCACATCTAGTATCAGTAACATGTGGAAGACTCCAATCTCTACCTTATTTGTAGCCTATTTATAGTAAGCTCCAGTATACTATAAGGGACAGGAATTATAAGTAGAAAGGAGATAGTATTCTGCTATGGTCTGCTCAAGTCACTTTAAGAGTCTGGGAACCCTCACAAGAAAACACTTGAGCTTGGCATAGTGATGCACACCTATAATCCCAGCAGCTCTGGGAAGCTGATGCAGGAGGACTGCAAGTTCAAAGCCATTCAACAATTTAGCAGTACCCTGTTTGAAAAAGGGCTCAGGGATTAAAAGCCTCTGGTTCAATCCCTGGTACAAAAAAAAAAAAAGACTTACTAGACAGAAAAAGATCTGAAAGGCAACACCAGTTTAGTCCTGGAAAATTGAGAAGTTGGACTGAGAGTCCAAGCATAGGCCATGAGTAGTTTGCAAAATGAAGGACCAGATTCTGTGTCATGGAATATGAACTAACTAAATAATAATGAGGGGCTGGGGATGTGGCTCAAGCAGTAGCGTGCTCGCCTGGCATACGTGCGGCTCGGGTTCGATCCTCAGCACCACATACAAACAAAGATGTTGTGTCTGCCGAAAACTAAAAAATATTAAAAAATTCTCTCTCAAAAAAAAAAAATAATGAGGTATCCACAAAGAAGGGTTTTAAACCCAGGAACCACATTTATGTGGTTAGGATTCTCTCAGTATGAGAATGGCAAGCAGCAATTGCTATGCAGGCTGCTACAAAAAGCAGAGAATGATAGGGTTGGCTGGACCTGGTCTTAGCCCTCAACCTGGGTTTTTTGTTTGTTTTTGCAGTGCCAAGGATCCATCCCAGAGCTTCATGTTGCAAGACAAGTACTCTACCACTAAGCTGTATTCTCAATCCCTCCCTTTGATTGAAAAATAGGGGCATTTTCTACTTTGTAGTAAGAGAATCCTATACATTTGAAGTGTCACATTCTGGATTTCTGGATTCAAAAATTTGGCTAATCACAAGCTTAACAGAAATGGCACTCTGTGGCCTTGAAAAAAGCTAGCCAGATACTGTGGCACACACCTGTAATCCAATGACTTGGGAGGCCAAGGCAGGAAAATCACAAGTGCATGGCCAGCATCAGCAATTTAGCAAGACCTTGTCTCAAACTATTAAAAAGGGCTGGCAACTTAGTTTGGTGGTAAAAATGCTCCTGGGTGAAAGAAATGACTTTATTGTGATACAATTTATAAACCATAATATGTAAAATGTACAATTCAGTAGCTTTTAGTATTAAGAGTTGGAGAATCACTATATACTTTTTTGGGGCAGGGGTACCAGGGATTGAACCCAGGGACACTTAACCACTGAGCCACATCCCAGACCTTTTTATTTTGAGACAAGGTCTCATTAGGTTGGTGAGATTAGCTTTGAACTCATGATCCTCCTGCCTCAGCCTCCTAAAGTACTAGGATTACAGGCGTGCACCACCACGCCCACCTGTAGACAGTCTTTATCAGGTCAAGGAAGTTCAATTCTATTTCTAGTTGTTTTTACATTGTTTTCAATACTTTATTTCCTAACCAAAATAATACACTATGTCTTTTTTTCCTTTTTTTGTTTATTCTAATTAGTTATACATAACAGCAGAATACTCTTCTATTCATTGAACACAAATGGAGCACAATTTTTTACTTCTCTGGTTGTACCCAAAGTAGGGTCACACCATTCATGCAATCATACATGTACCTAGGTATGATATCCATCTCATTTCACAATCTTTCCTATCCCCCTCCCCTTTGCCCCATCCAAAATTTCTATTTCTAGTTTATTGAATGTTTTATAACTAAAGCATATTGCATTTCTTTCTTTTTCTTTTTTTGGCAGTACTGTGGATTGGACCAAGTGATGCTTTACTGATGAACTACATTTCCAGCCACCACCACCCTTTTTTAATTTAAAACAGGGTCTCATTAAAATCCCAAGGCTGGCCTATAACTTACAATTTTCCCACCTTTCTTCTGAATTACTGGGATTATAGGAATAAACCACTGCACCCAGCAGTGTACTGGATTTTGTTAAGTGTTTTTTCTGTTTCAAAGTGATTGTTTTTTCCACTTATTGCATTAATAAGGTGTATTTCAAAATCTAATAGGAAAACTGGGTGAACACAGTGTAAGTAGAACAACAAATTGCTCAAATATTTGTGTCATTTAGATATTGAGTGTTTACTAAATGATAGACACTATTCTATGTTTTAGAATTTAGTTTCTACCCTCATGTGTATTTTGGTGAAGACAGATAATAAGCATGAAAAATGTTAGAGGCAGTATTAAATGGGTAGAGAAAGATGAGTGTTGCTACTTTTGGAATCAGGCTCAGGCCAGTCACAGGAATGCAGGTTGATGCACACCTGTAATCTCAGCTTCCTGAGAGGCTAAGGCAGGAAGACTGCAAGTTCAAGGCCAACCTCAACAGTTTAGCAAGACCCTGTCTCAAAAAATAAAAGGAAGGCTGGGGCTATAGCTCAGTGGTAGAATGCTTGCGTAGCACGTGTGAGGCCCTGGGTTTGATCCTCAGCACCACATAAAAATAAAATAAATAGAATAAAAGTATTGTGAAAAAAAACTTAAATAATGGAAATTATTAATAAATAAATTAATAAATAAATAAAAGATGTAGTTCTATGGTAGAGTCCCCTGGGTTCAATCCCAGTACTAAGGAGGGGGAAGCAGGCTCAGAAATTCCTCCCAGGGGGCTGGGGATGTGGCTGAAGCAATAGTGCGCTCGCCTAGCATGGGCGGGGTGCCGGTTCGATCCTAAGCACCACATAAAAGTAAAATAAAGACGTTGTGTCCACCGAAAACTAAAAAATAAATATTAAAAAATTCTCTCTCTCTCTTTAAAAAAGAAAGAAATTAATTCCTCCTTTGGGAGAAGAGCTTTTCCTGTCAGAGCATTAAGGCCTGAAAACAGGAACAGCAAGGTAAGTATGCCTGGAGTAAGAGGAATGGTAGGAAATGAACAGTTGAAGAGATAAGCAGAGGCCTGATACTCCCGGAGTTTTCTAGGCCATGGTAAGAAATATTGATCTTATTCTGAATATACTGTAAACCTAGTGGAAACTGAAGATAAAGAAGGGATAATGTTGAATCTCTTCCAAAAGAGAGAGAGGGCTGGGGATGTGGCTCAGTGGTAGAGTGCTTGCCTGCCGAGGAATGAGATAGAATCTGGAGTTTAGTGTAGTTGGACCTATACATCAGTTTACTCCCTTAAAAAACTTCCCCTCTGCAGCTGGAGTTGTAGCTCAGTGGTAGAATGCTTGTCTTGTACATGTGAGGCAATGTGTTCAATTCCCAGCACCACATATAAATAAGCAAATAAAATAAAGGTCCATCAACAACTAAAAAAAATAAAATAAAAAATAAAACGTCCCCTCTGCATTCTTCCTCTGTAGTCACTATATAATTTATCTTCCCCTCTGAAGTTATTCTTCTCAAATAATTGTCTACATACTGTTTATTTCTCAACTTCCCATTCTCTTTATAGTTTTTGATAAAAATCAATCAAGGAGCTAGAGTTGTAACTCCGTGGCAGAGTGCTTGTCTAGCACGCATGAGGCACTTCTCTACTACTGAGCTACATCCCCGACCCCAAGACCTTTTTAAGTTTGAGACAGAGTTTTGCTATGTTGTCCAGCTGTCCTCAAACTTTTGATCCTCCTGACTCAGCCTCCTGAAGAGCTGGGATTACAGGTGAGAGCCTCTGTGCCTGGCAGTCACCTTTTTTTTTTTTTTTCTTTCAGTATTGGGGATTAAACCCAGGGCACTTTACCACTGGGTTCAATCCCAAACCCTTTTTCTTTTTTTAAACTTTTAAAGAGGGTCTTGCCAAATTACTTAGGGATTTACTAAAATGCTGAGGCTGGCTTGAAATTTATGATTCTTCTGACTCAGCCTCCTGAGTCCTGGGATTACAGGTGTGTGCCACCATACCCAGCTGTCAATTTCTTAATGCTAGGGGTTGGCAAACCACTTTTCATTGACAAGGCCCATGAGCTAAGAATGGCTTTTATATTTTTAAACGCTTCAAAAAAAAAAAAAAAACCCCAAAAGCACAGTATTTCATGTGTCAAAGACAAAATAATAGCAAATGTAAAGACCTTAATTAGCAACACTTCATTCTCTAAAATAGAATGTGTTCCAATGAGCTGAGCAGAAGTTGGTGCTATAGGCAGAAAAGAACTGACAGAATCATAAAAAAATAATTGATTGGTTAACATCAGGTTATTTTTTGGTAAGGATTAAACCAAAGGGAACTTCACTGGGCCTATTTGAAACTGGCCTGTTCGGAAAACTTGGCTATTATCTATCTTCCTATGTCTCTGGAGGTCAGATTAGATTCAATTGGTGATATAGAATTTTAGTGTAATTAAGTGGCACCAGAAATAACACCTTCTGTCTATATCTCTTCTATAAGGATGACCAGACATGAATATTCAGCTTACCTGTCATTGCCATTTATATGATTCTTTCAGATCTCAAAAATGAACACGTCCAGAACAGCTAACTTAGCCTACCCTGTGTTGTTAAATGACACCAATATTCATCAAATTGAACAAAAGAGATACTAAAAGAATTTTTTGCTGACTCCCTCTCCTTCACCCACATGTACCTATCACCAAACCCTTGGAAACAAAACCGAAGTCTACCGTCTCCACTGCCTTCCAGCCTTTCCCAACGCCGCCTCATCAGTACCATCCATTCTAGACCACTGGAGTACCTTCTGAAACTAATCTTTCAAAAACGTAAATACAGCGTCCGCCTGTAATCCCAGCGGCTCGGAAAGCTAAGGCAGGGGGATCGCGAGTTCAAAGCCATCAGCCTCAGCAACTGAGCTAGGCCCTAAGCAACTTAACGATCTGTCTTACGTTTTTAAAAATAAAATGTAAAAAGGGCTGAGAAGTGGTTCAGTGGTTCTAAATTAAATCCCTGGCACCAAAGAAAATAAAACAGAATTAGAATCATGCTCAGTAGTGCCCTAAACTCCATATCTCCCGAAACTGCCCCAGGAACGTTCCCCGAGTCTGCCTACAGGCGGCCAAGAGCACTGGGTCGACGGAATTAAGCCATTGGCTAGACTCGCACAGGCGTAAGTCACGTCGCCCGGAAGCGACGTAAAGGAGGCGGGGCAGGGTCTCACAAACTGGACCGTGAAGCTTTGCGTTTCCTCTTTCCAGCCGGCGCCGAGCCATGGGTGAGTGTTTCTCTGAGTTGGGCCTGAGGACCGGGTTGACCTCAATCCAGCGCCATCCTGCCCCACGGCGAGTTTAGAACTGGAGGCGCCCCGATCTCCGGTCACAATCGGCCGTGAAGGGGGTGGCCTGTTGGTTTTAGAGTCCCGGGGGCTTGGTGGGGGTACTACGGAGGAGCCAGAGTGCAAGCGGCATCAAATGGCTGCCGCGGGAAAGAGCAATGGCTGGGCCGCACGTGTATGATGACACTTTGGTAATGCTGCATATTGCCGACTAAGCAGTGGGGAAGCCAACCTTGGAGAGCTGAGCGTGCGGCCCGCCGGGCGCGGGAGGTCTGGAGCGTGCGAGTCACCGGCACCGAGCCCCAGCCGTTCAAGCTTCCGTCCCCGTTTCCACATACAGGCATCTCTCGGGATAACTGGCACAAGCGCCGCAAGACTGGGGGCAAGAGAAAGCCCTACCACAAGAAGCGGAAGTATGAGTTGGGACGCCCTGCTGCCAACACTAAGGTAGGTGCGTGCTTGGGCCTTATTGCCTGAAAGGTCCCTTCTCCCTACTGTGTTATGTACTCGGGTCTGTGTGGTGGTGGGTTTTCTTGGGTTCTGATGTTAGGGACTGCGCGGCCTCCCTACCTTTATATGTTGAATAAATGCTAAATTAACGCATGGTCTATGGACTTGGTCCCCCGAGTGTACTGTCTGATAGAGACAGTTGCCTGCAGCGACTTGATCATTTCTTGGAAGTGTGGGCATTTCTTGTGTTGGGTCTCAGGTTTTTTTCTTAGGAGGTAACTAGAATGATGAAAAAAGTATCCTTAGGCGTGGTTGTGGCCGTATTGGTCACCTGTGTGCCACTTGCCAGTGGAAGGACTTGTCATAGTTACACTGACAGTTACCTCCGTTGAGCCCAGGTTCCCCTCCCTTGCTTGTCTTTCTTTCCTTGGTAACCTAGTTCTTGTCTCCTTGTATTCTGCAGATTGGACCGCGACGGATACACACTGTCAGAGTTCGAGGAGGCAACAAGAAGTATCGTGCTTTGAGACTGGATGTGGGGAACTTCTCCTGGGGCTCTGAGTGTGAGTGGGGCCCTTCAGAAGTGGGTGGAAACTTAACACCTAAGCCTGGCTAAGCTTTTGTAAGTGTTTTTAGAAGAGAACTGCATACTCTGGAGCAAAGCACTTGGAAGTTCCTCTTTGCTGAAAGACCTTGAGGTAGCAAGAGAGTTTTTTCTATCTCGATTATTCTGCCTATATCCTGAGGGATTGGAGCTGATCTTTAGAGGGTGGTTGTCAAACATCTCTAGGAAAAGATGGGATTGTGGGAAAGGAGCTGATGACCATGGCTGAGTGAAGTAGAGTTCCCTCCTTCTGTGCCTACTTGGGAAAGGAAGGGAAGGCCAATTGGCCCTTGGTATATGGCTTGATTCTGAATTTCTCTTGTGAGCAGGTTGTACTCGGAAAACAAGGATCATTGATGTTGTCTACAATGCATCCAATAATGAGCTAGTCCGCACCAAGACCCTGGTGAAGAACTGCATTGTGCTCATTGATAGCACACCATACCGACAGTGGTATGAGTCCCACTATGCATTGCCCCTGGGCCGCAAGAAGGGGGCCAAGCTGGTACGTACTACTCCCTGTGTGGGTTAGGGGAGGGCTGCCTGACTTGAGCCTTCTTGTGATGAAAACTCTGTCCAGTTCTGCTGCTGAAGGGAGAGAGATGAATGCCTTTAATGCTGAGGAGGGCAGGTATTGGGCTGAAGAAGGTTCTGATGACTTCCCTGAGCTAATCCATATGTGTCCTTTTTATTCAGACTCCTGAGGAGGAAGAAATATTAAACAAAAAGCGGTCTAAGAAAATTCAAAAGAAGTATGATGAAAGGAAGAAGAATGCTAAAATCAGCACTCTTCTGGAGGAGCAGTTCCAGCAGGGCAAGCTTCTTGGTGAGATGGCTGTTGTATTGGGGAAATGGGAGTCACAAAGATGCAGTGTGCCCTCTGTTGATTTGACTGCCAGGCATGTTTATCTGAAAGGTTCATCAGGGGAGTTTAATGATAATTAGACCTTAGTGTGAAGGTGAAATGTAAAATTGTGGGTAGGAAGGTTATATCCACATATCCTTGCAGCTTGGCTTCAAGTTTCAGGAGTATTTTGGGAAGCCCAGGCATTGAGGGGGCTGTCTCAGTGATGAAAACTTTGTCCAGTTCTGCTACTGACTTGAAGTGATGATAAAATGTATCTGAGGAGACAGTGGGCTTCATGCCTGCCCCCAGGATTCCAGACAACGTGGATCTTTTCAGAGGATATATGTAGGTGGGTGGGGGTTCTTGTCATTCACTAAGGGCCACATAATCTCTTACAGCTTGCATTGCATCAAGACCAGGACAGTGTGGCCGAGCAGATGGCTATGTTCTAGAAGGCAAGGAGTTGGAGTTCTATCTGAGGAAAATCAAAGCCCGGAAGGGCAAATAAGTCCTCCTCCCTTCTGTCTTAGCTCATGTAATAAAGGTGTTTATTGTTCTATGTCCTATGTTCATGTTGTCTGAAATTTGGCTTTTTTCCTATTGATAATGTGGAGCCCCTCATCTCACCTTCTATCCTGACCCAGGTTCATCCCACTGTGGAGTTCCCTTTGGCCTCATATCTCCCTGAAGGCCCAGCCTATTAAGCTGTGTGGACTGTACATTTCTATAGTAGGGCTATTGTTTCTTACTGGGTCTCAGTGGACATAGAGATATCATGTGCAGGCCCAATGGAAGCTGTATTGGGGAATTTTAAAGATACTGTACCTTTTCCTGTTTGGACCTGTGTTGTAAGGGTTTGATTATGATCATGCTGAGGATCATAGTTAGGCCCTTATGCATGCTGAGCTTACATAAAGCCAGGTTTACAACTTGGATGAATGGATGATCTAGAAACCTTAAAGTTGTATTGATAGAGGTGTTTCTGAGAGCAGATTATAAAAGAATAGGTTAGTGGTCTGGGGTTGTGACTCGGTGGTAGAACACTTGCCTAACGTGTGAGTCACTGGGTTCAATTCTCAGCACCACATATAAACAAAGTCCATTGACAACTAAAAAATTTCAAAAATACATATAATCGGTTAATATGTCTTTGTCATCTTTTGAACTGTAATAATCGCTTACTCCCTTTGCAAAATTTTAAGATTTTGATTCCATGTAATTTCTGCATTGCTGGAGATTTATTATTATTTCTTATTCCTCATCCTGCCTTTTTTTTTTTTTTTTTTTTTTGTAGTTGGACACAATACCTTTATTCTGTTCATTTATGTGGTGCTGAGGATCGAATTCAGGGCCCTGCACATGCTAGTCTAGTGCTCTACCGCTGAGCCACAATCCCAGCCCCTGAAACCATTTATTATTTATATGCCGTGCTGAGAATCAAACCTAGTACCTCGCACATGGCTAGGCAAGCGCTCTACCACTGAGCCACAAACCCAAGCCCCCTTTTTATTTTTTGAGAGAAGGTCTTGATAAGTTGGCTGAGGCTGGCCTTTAACTTGTGATTCTCCTTCAATGTTTATTTTTTAGTTGTTTGACAAAATACCTTTATTTTTATGTGGTGCTGAGGATCGAACCCAGGGCCTCAAATGAGCTAAGGGAGCGCTCTACCACTGAGCCACAACCCCAGTCCCCTAAAGTACATATTTTAATAGATAAAGAAGCGTAAAATCCAAGAAAGATGATTGGAAGGTGGATCAGGAGAAAAACCTCTTTGGGTACAAAAACTGCTCTTAAGGTCTAAACAAAAACCTAAGAACTCTTTAAAACCTTACGTTGGCTCTGGTGAAGCAAGGCCCTGCTTTCCCACCTAATATTTCATCTTAATTCACTACCTTAATATTAACTAAAGTTTACTGAGTTGTGTTTCAAGCATAGCAAAGCAACATTCAGCATTTCATCACAGGTCCTCCCACACATTAGGCAAACTCTCTCCTGATCTGTATTCCCAGACCTGCTTTGAGGCTATCTAGCTAAAGTGCCCAGGCTGCCCTGGAATTTGGAATTCTATCGACCTCCCAAGTAGCCAGTATCCAACTTCCTCCTCTCTTCTATCTATAATCCAACAAAAATATCACAATGTTTTTTGGTGGGTCTTGAATGTACCTGCTCACCATCTCTATGTCCTCCATGATGATGATTGTCACCGTGGAGCAAGAATATCTCCCTCCATGAAACCTGCAAAAACCTTAAATGCCTTCTGAACAAATATGTTCTTTATGTCTCCACATTATAGATTTGGAAAACATGCTTGTAATCTGAAGCCAAAGTGAGGGAATCACAAGTTTTAATGCCAGCTTTAGCAATTTAAAGAAACCTTGTCTTATAAAAAAGAAAATAACTGGGCTTGTAAAGAGACTCTGGGTCCAACCTCAACGCCTAAAAATTTAAAAAATGGATTTGGAAACAGGTGTTCAGTATTGCAAGTCCTAGTGGCACACATCTATAGTTCTGACCATTAGGGAGGCTGAGACAGGAGGCTGGCAAGTTCAAGAGCAGCCTGGGCAAATTAGCAAGACATTGTCTCAAAAAAGGGTTGGGGATATAACTCAGTGGCAGAGCTCTCCAGGGTTCAGTCTCTAGAGCCTCAAAAAAGAGAAAATGCATTCAGTAATCGTCTTCCCTTTTGTTTTGGTGGTGCTAGGGATTGAACCCCAGGACCTTGTGCATGCAAGGCAAGCACTCTACCAACTGAGATAATATTCCCAGCTTTCTGGTAGTTAATTCTAAAGCCATAACATAACAGTTTTGTTGTTCACTATGTTCTTTTTTTATTTTTTTTTTTAATATTCTTTAGTTTTCGGGGGACACAACTATTTTTGTATGTGGTGCTGAGGATCTAACCCAGTGTCCCGCGCATGCCAGGCGAGCTCACTACCACTTGAGCCACATCCCCAGCCCCTTCACTATATTCTTTATGTAGTGGCTAGAGCTTAGAAGGAGCCCCATTTTATAATTACAACCTCTATGGGCCTTTTCCACAAGGCCTTTATGTTCCCCTCAACTGAATACTCCCAGCATTGCAGGCACACCATGGAGATGGTCTCATGATTCTACCCTTTAGAAGGGTTCTCTCCTGTTTGGTTGGGAATACCACCGGGAGCTTAAGGTCTGGGGGTGGTTGGGCTGGGGATGTGGCTCAAGCGGTAGCACGCTTGCCTGGCATGGGGGCGGCCTGCTGATCCTCAGCATCACATAAAAACAAAGATGTTGTGCCTGCCTGGCTGGGGATGTGGCTCAAGTGGTAGCGCACTCACCTAGCATGCGTGCGGCCCAGGTTCAATCCTCAAAAAAATTCTCTTTAAAAAAAAACAAAACTCTTTCTCAAAAAAAAAAAAAAAAGATCTGGGGGTGGGTGGCATATGACTGTTTCAAATCAGTTTAATCAGTCTCCAGGGCATATTCCCAAACCCTTTTTTTTGGGGGGGGTGCTGGGTATCAAACCCAGGGCCTTTGTGCATGCAAGGCAAGCACTCTACCACCTGAGCTATATCCTCACCCCTCCCAAACTCATTTCATGAACTACATCTACTGTGCACATACCAATTAAATCTGCACAAGTAATTAATATATTCTTATTTTCAACAACAACTTTACGGTTAGAGCAAAATTCCCTGGCACACATACTGACCACCTCTTCCCAATGAGTTAGGTTGTCAGGATGAGGAAGTTATAATCTTTCCAAACATTCTTTCATGCATGATTCACTGTCACCCCCAGACCAGCAGCACAGCATCATCTAAAAACTTGTTAGAAATGCCCTCCTTATTTTTTGGGGGGTGGGGGTGGGAGGAGGCTACTAGGGGATTAAATTCAGTGGGGCTTTTCCATTGAGCTACATTACCAGCAGTTTATTTTTGAGACTATCACTAAGTTGTTATGACCTCCCTAAATCACTGAGGCTGGGTTTGAACTTGGGGTCCTCCTACTTAAGTCTCCCCAGGTGCTGAGATTACCGACTTGTGTCACTTTTTGAGCCCCATACCAAATCCAGTGCATCTAAAGAGGTAGGTGCGGTGCCTAACAGTCTCACAAGACAGTGATGGTGATGCTTGACTTAAAGACCACTGGCTTAGGTCCATTGCCAGGCAAGGAGGAATCTAATCTTTGCACCTGGGCTCTAGTTCTCCACACCTGGCGCTTCCCACCATCATTTCTCAAAGATGGCCCCTGAATTCTGCTCAAGGACCACAGGAAAAATTGCTCTAAGTGGGGGGTGGGGGAGGGGGCGGGGCACGGCTGCAGCCTGCACTATGGAAGGTGAGAGTGGCTGGAGGTGGGGGCGGGACAGGCAGAAAGGTCTCAATGCCCCAGGGCCTCTTCCCCTGACTCCATGGCCTCCTCTTCAATGCAGCCAGCGGCTTCTGGGTCTGCTCCCTCCTCGGTCCGGACGCGCAGCAGATGCGGGGTCCTCGGGGCGCCACGCACCCTGCCAAAGTTCCGGAGACTTATGGCTGGGGAGGGCGCTCCTGCTCCCAGGAAGCGACTGAGCAGCGGCGTTTGTGCTGCGGGCGCTGGCCGGGCTGACCCCGGGGATGCTTCCACCTGCAGGCTCTGTTCAGGGTCATCGCTCATACTGTGGACATGAAGGTGAACCGGGTGAAACTTGAGGCCAGACTAGGTCAGGGGCAGAGTCGAGGGCTGGGATATACTAGTGCCCCAGAGGGTGACCACGGACCTGGCACCAGCCTGCTAGGTCAAGCAAGCCCAGCCTTGACCAGCAGCTGCCACTCACCGAAGATTGAAGGTGGAACCCAGGAAAGAAGGTCTCAGCGTCTCTGCTGCTGTGGCCACAGTATAGGGTGGCTGTGGCTGCTCCTCATCCCAGTATGGGTCCTTCTCCATAGGGGGCAGGTTTTGGTACATGTCATCCACGGATAGCAGGGACACCTGGACCAGAAGAAGGGTGACAGCAGGTCACAAGGACCTTCCTCTCCTCTCCACATCCAGGCTGAGAGCTGACTAGGAGAGGAAGTCAAAGAACTGACCCCTGGATCTACTCCCACCTCACCTGCAAGTTTCGGTCTATGAGCTGGTTGGTCTCAAAATCATCATCATCTTCACCAAAGGGGTTGATTATTTGTTCAGCCACCTGTAGGATGCAGAGATAGTGTTTTTTGGAGTTAGAGCCCCCATTCTACCCCCAACATTGAAGTAGACCCAGGGCCCAGGTCTGGTATGACAGACTGGTATGACCATCTGTAGTGCCCACCTTGAGCCAGCCAGCATAGAAGAAGAACTGCAGCAGTGTGGTAAGAGGCACATACATGTCCAGGTCTCCCAGTGCTGGTGCTGGCTTCTGGCCTGGCTCCAGAGGCTCTTTGGCAGCCCCTGCCTCTGGCTCCACAAACTGGCGACCAACCAGGGAGAGGGCAAAGAAGGAGTATACAGCTATGGTCACCACCTGGAGAAAGGAAAAGCCAGGCCGAGTATGGTGCAGTGGCACACAGAGAAATGCCATCCCTGGGCTGTGGCTGTGGCTCTGTGGCCCCTGCCTTGCACATGTGAGGTGCTGGGTTCGATCCTCAGCACCACATAAAAATAAATAAAGATACTGTGTCCATCTACAAGTAAAAGAATATATATATTTAAAAAAAAAAAAAGAAGAAGAAGAAAAGAAATGCTATCCCTGCCCCTGAGAATCTGGAAGGAGTCTGATAAGTAATTAAACATGCAATGGGGTAGCAGCACCAGCAGGATAAGGTCATCTTGGTAGGTTGGAAGGAGGCTTTGAAGATGAGCTCTTGGCTATTCAGAGCTTCACTGAACAGAATTGGCCCAGGCAAGGACCATCTCTTAATTTTCTTCAGTATCTCACACCCAGCACAGAACATGCAATAGGCACTGGGACTGGGGAGGTGAAAGGCAGTTACTTGGGTGTAGACGAGAGGGATGCTGATCCAGTCATAGTGAAACAGCATGCTGCACTTGGCACGGTATTTGTTCAGCTCCTGGTGGAAAAGCAGGAAGAGGAGGTCAGCAGAGGAGAAGGAGAAAAACTAGGAAGAGAATAGAGGAACCCAGAACAAAGCAGGCCTGAATAGGCCTGAGGCTGGACCTACTCTCTAGTGTTACTAGGCTGGGGTGCCTATGATGGAAAGCAATCTTTCAAAGTCCTGGAAACTACAGGCCCTGAAGCTAAAAGGTCTTAGAATGAATTCCACTTATGCTAACTAGCTGCGAGATTTGAGCTTTTCCACTTAGTATCTCTTCCCTGATTTGTGAATGAGGCTAAATGAGCTACTAGGTATGTGCTTCCAAAAGCATGTGGTACTTAGTTGGAGACATTTAAGTGTTAAGTACCAAAATTAGAGGAGGGCCAAGGGATCTGGACCTAGGCTAACTCACTTCCAGAAGGAGACAGAAAGCAATGTCATCATGGATTCGCCCATCCCTGCGGGCCTGGGCTGCCAGGTTGGTGAACCAGACGCAAGGGATCCAATACTTGTTGAAGTCAGATTTCAGACTCTCAAACTTTTTCCTCTCTTCCTGGGACATGAAACCTGTGGAGATGAAGTGGGTGGGTGCAAGACACATTCTCGACCGCCAGGGGAGGCTACTGTTCCACTATGTGGCTGCCCTCCCTTGTGTACCCAGCGATTTCAACTCGGCCAAACCTGGATCCTGAAGCACCTTCTGAAGATCAGATCTCGCCTTCTTGGGAAAGCCCTGACCTGAGAATCCCCGAGCCTGACACCTGCAACCAGCCGGTGCGCCAGGCCCACACAGAGGTCCCCAGACCACGCACCTGCATCCACCACATGCTCCATAGTGGGGAAGCGCTTGAGCACGCGCGTGCTCACTGAGCGCAGCACCAGAACCGATGCCAGGTTGGCATAACGTATAAGAGTGCGGCGGAGCAGCCGGCCGCGCTGGTCCACGCCATGCACACTGGCTGAAATGACGCACATCAGCTGGTCTGGCAGAGGAATGCTTGTGTACTGGGACCACCAGCGGTTCACCACCAGAGTCACGTAGAAACCTGGTGGGCCACCATGAGTAGTGGGGAAAAGAGGGAACATGGAGGGGTTGGGAGTCACAGAGCCCTCCCTCCCAAGCCAGAGGGCTCCCAGCAGGCTCTGAACCACAGCCTGGCTGAGGCAGGCAGGCTAGGACAGTGAGCCCTGCCTCTTCCTCTGGTCCCACCACCGGGCTGGGCCTGGCCAGGCCTGGCCCGGAGAAAGAAGAAATGCAAACTTCCAAGGAATTGGGGAAGTGGGAGTTTAAGACCAGACTCCAAGACCTGCTTCCCATGAGGGTGGGGAAAGGGCTGTCACCTCTCTCCAGCTCCCTTCCAGTACCAAGAATGGAGTTGTGAGGCCACAGGTGTCTTGTGCCTTTGTGGAGTGAGGGTTCAGCAGGTGTTAGGCAGGGCCTTGCTCTGGAGAAACCCTGGACCCAGCCCTCAGCACCTAGCTTGTACCTGCTCAGGCTGACTCTAAGCTGTGCTACTCAGAGCTGTCAGCTCAACCCAAAGGTTAGGGAACACAGCCAGGGAAAACTAATGGGGCCTCACCCAGTACAAAGGACAAAGGGATGAGATCTGCAGAGCGGTTGCAGTATCGGGCCACCTGTGCATATACATGCCTCTGCTCCTGGGTCAGCAGCAACCTGGGATGGTCAAGTGTAGGCCTGGGATGGAGGGAGGTGGACAGACAGCCTCCACCCCCATAGGCCAGCCCTGAGACCCATCCTCACCTGTAGGCCATGCTGAGCATAGCATAGAGAGCGATGAAGAGTAGGAACTCCTTGTAGAGGAGCTTGTAGATGCTTCCCCTCCAGCGAAGGAGCAGGCTGGAGAAGCCACCAAAGCGCGCCTCTGCCACTTTGAGGGTGTATGAAACCGTCATGGTGCTGGGGCCTGAGGCAGGAGGTCACAGAGCTGTCCCTCTCCTTAACTTGCATTTCCATCAATAAGCTTAGTACTGGAGGAAACTCCCCTCACCTCTGGTCATACACACCTAGGCCTCTAGCCAGAAAGCCACAGAGCAGACAAAGCACAAAGCACAACCAACCCATGCTCTGCAGAACCTATACTACGTAGGGGAAGCCAGAATGGGATAGAGCAAAGCAGGGCTGATCTCTGCACCCCCTTGTGCATGAGGCTTTCCTAAGCTCCTTTTTTTTAGGTTCTGGAAATTGAACCCAGGGCTTGGAATGTGCTGGGCAAGTGCTCAACCTCTGAGTTACATCCCCAGCCCTTTTCCAAGCTCTTCTTTTACCTGCAAAGCTTGGTAACCGGATTTTGGGCTTCTGAAGACAAAATCTCCAACTCCAACCCAGAACCACCACTTTTGCCATGAATTTTCATTATCTGGTCTCCCAAGGCCCAGGGCACTTCACCCCAACACATACCTGCCTACCTGCTCTGAGCAGCAGCCTATGTTGAGGAAGAATGGCCAGCTTTCACTCTGCCCAAACTTAAGTACCTGCTAGGTCCATAAAGTTAGGCTGCATTTAGGCTATCATTGATGGATTGAAGCTGTCATCTAGCTTCCCCTAGTCCTGGGAACTGGGTAAATCTCCCTACCTCTGCAGGGCTGGGCTCGCCTTTGAGAAGCAGAAGTACCATTTGCACTGACCCCACAGCTCACAAAAATGACACCATGTCCTTCATGCCAGGATGACAGGGATTACTGTCCCATGCTTCAGGTGAGAAGACAGGAGCAGAATAAACTATTATCATAATACCAACTGCTAATCGTGGAGCACTAACTAAGGGACAGGTACTTAATGCCAAGGGCACACTACCATGTCTCCTTTCATGGAACTCTCATCATAACCCTACAAACAAGGTAGGAACCATCCCCATTTCATAGAGGAGGTCAGAGAGGTAAATGACTTGTCCATGTTCAACAGCAAGCTTATGTTGAAGACAGAATTCAAAGCTAGAACTGATGGACTTCAAAGACTAGAAGTAGCCTAACTGGGCCTAGACAAGGACTTAAACTCCAAACTAGTGTCCTCTGCTAGGGTTCTGAGGGTCCTGGCCAGGACTTTCCCTATTCTGATGCCACAGAGCTGACAAGGTCACAGACCTAAGAACTCAGTCCAAGAATGCAGACCCCCTTAAGTCCTGTATCCCACATCTTGACTCCTAGGGATATCCAGGATCTTGAGTGACTACTTCTAGAGCACAGCTATTGGTGCTTTGCAAGAGGCAAAGAGACCTATCCAGTTGGTAATTTTCCTATTTTCATATGATTTTTTTTTCAGTATTGGGAGTTGAACCCAGAGGTGCTCTATCACTAAGCTCCATCCACAATCCTTTTATTTATTTATTTTTATTTTTCATTTTCATGTTATACACGACAGTAGAAACCATTTTGACATATTTATACAAGCTTGGAATATCATTCCAATTAGGATCTCAGTCTTGTGGATGTACACATGGTGAGATTCACTGTGTTATATTCATAGATGTACATAGGAAAGTCATATTAGATTAATTCCACTGTCTTTCCCATTCTCATCCCCCTCTCTTCCCTTCATTCTTCTTTGTCTAAGTCACTGAACTCCTATTCTTCATTTCCCCCCTTTTTATATTTTGAGACAGGGTGTTGCTAAATTGCCCAGGAAGGCTCAAACTTGAAATCCCCCTGTCTCAGACTCCTGAGTAGCTGGGATTACAGATGGGCACCACTGTGCCCAGCCAGCATTTGGACTTTTAAAAACCAAATTTATTGCCCCATGCATCCCTATAATCTCAGTTACTAAGGAGGCTAAGGCAGGATAGTAAGCTTGAGGCCAACCTGAGCAACTAACTTAGCAACACCCTCAAAATGAAAAGAAGGACTAGGGATGCAGCTCAGTGGTACAGCATCCCTGGATTTAATCCCCAGTACCACAAAAATGGTCATCATTGTCATCCCCATTATCATCATCTTATTGAAGGCAACTAAATGGATATTTATAGCATTTTAAATCACAGATTCCATCCATTCACTATACTTTTCTGAGTTGTTCTACACATTTTAAGTACATGTTGTCTTCTGAGCTGTTTTTCTAAGATGATGATGATGATGATGATGATGATGATGATGATGATGATGGGTACTGGGCATTGAACCCAAGAGCACGTAACCACTAAGCCACATTCACAGCCCTGTTTTATATTTTATTTATAGACAGGGTCTCAACTAAATTGCTTAGGGCCTTGCTAAACTGCTGAGGCTGGTCTTGAACTTGAAATCCTCCTACCTCAGCCTCTGAGCCACTGGGATAACAGGTGTGTCACCACGCCCAGCTGTTAATTTACTATTTAAACATTATACTGCCAGGTGTGGTGATACATGCCCTAATCCTAACTGTTCAGCAGGCTGAGGCAGGAAGATCACAAGTTTGAGGCCAGCCTTAGCAATTTAGTGAAAATTTTCTCAAAAAAAAAAAAAAAAAGGCTGGGGAGGGCTGGGGATATAAATCAGTTGGTAGAGTGCTTGCCTCACATGCACAAGGCCCTGGATTCAATCCCCAGCACCAGAAAAACAAACAAAAAGGATAGAGCTCAGAAGTAGAGCACCCCTGGGTTCAATCCTTGGCACTGCAAAAACATAAAAACAAAAATAAAATAAAAATAAATAAAAGATCCAGGCCTTGCAGCTCAGACACCTCTGGTTTCTCAGTGTTACCTTTGCTCTCAATAAAATCAAATGAAAAAGATCCAGTTCTAAGAAGGCTCTGGAAAACCAGCCTTGCTCTTCTCCCAGGTCACTTCTCAAAGCCCTCTAGGTTTCCCCTCTTGCAGCAATCACGCTAGTTTATGTCAACTTCCCTCCAGGGCCTACAGACAGGATTGGATGTGCTTCATCTTCATCCTGTGAAGCCAAACAGGATTCTTTTTCTTTTTCTTTTCTCCCTTTGTAGCAGTGGTCTGCTTCATGCTTTAAATAATGCACTGATTTTTTTTTTTTTTTTTTTAGTAGCAGGGATTGAACCCAGTGGTGCTAATCACTGAGTCACATTCCCAGCCCTTTTAATTTTTTGAGACAAGACCTTGCTAAATTGCTGAGGCTGACCTTGAACTTGCAATCCTCCTATCTCAGCCTCCTGAATTGCTGGGATCACAGGCATGCATCACCAGGCCCAGGGGTGATTTATTTTTTTAATGGACATGTTTCTTTCTCTTTCCCTCCCCCTCACTAATCTAGAGGGCAACAGGATTACCTCTCTTCCCCATTCTAGGCAGAGTTATTGGTCCTTGGCACACACCCATCACAAGAATGAAGTAATTCTGACTTCAAGATGGCACCAGAAGGGCTGGGGCTGTAGCTCAGTGGCAGAGTGCTTGTCTAGCACATGTGACCTCACTGGGTTCAATCCTTAGTACCACATAAAAATAAACAAAGGCATTCTGTTCATCTACAAATACAAAAAAAAAAATTTAAAAAGGAGATCTAAAAAATTGACTGTCTCCTAAATTAACAAGTGAATTACAAGTCTGGACAGAGAATACCTGGAATGTAACCTTTGAATCACCTTTTTAAAAACTCCCTATTCACAGGCAGTGACACTGATCTGTAATTCCAGTGGCTGGGGAGGCTGAGACAGGAGGATCACAAGTTAAAAGCCAGCCTCAGCAACAGTGAAACCCTGTCTCAAAAAATAAAAAGGGCTGGGGATGTAGCTCAGTGGTTAAGCACCCCTGGGTTCAATCCCTTGTACCAAAATAAATAAAATATAATAAAAAATAAAACCCCCCTTTACCCCTTAATGGGCAGAATCATATCCTCTGGGAGAGGACTCCTCTGTGCTTTTCCTTTGCTAGCAAAGCAGTAAAACTGCTTCCTTTTTCTCAAAACCATGTCCTATTTATTGGATTGGCATCAGGGACAAAGCCAAAGCTTTTGATAACATCTTCCTCCTTCTCCATTTTAACATGAAAGTCAACTGGTTTCACCATTCCCACCCTCCCCTGCTGTGTGTGTGTGTGTGTGTGTGTGTGTGTGTGTGTGTGTGTGTGTGTTGCTAGGGCTTGAACCTAGGGCCTTCTGCATGTGAAGTAAGCAATCAACCAACAGAGCTAATTCCCAGCCCTTCCCCTTTTTTTTTGGTGAGATTTCTCAGGTGAGCCAAGGTCTGAAAACCTGCTCATAGCCTGACTGGAGTTGTGCCCTCCCTCCAGGTGCTAGGTGAGAAGTCACTGAGTAAAAAACAGTTCCAGATGAAAGACCAGGATCTCATCCATCACGGCCACGGACCCCATTCCCAAGTCCTGATCTGTGGCTTCCCCATAGGCTAGGGATATAGGGATAGAGCTCAGTTGTAGAGTGCTTGCCTAGCCTGTGCCAGGCTGTGGGTTGATCTCCATCCAGCATTAAAAAAAAAAAGGAAGGAAGGAAGGAAGGAAGGAAGGGAAAAGAAAAGAAAGAGAAGTCACATAAGAAAGCAAGCATTATGGACTGCTTACCACTCAAAGAAGTTCTAATACTTGGGAGGCCAAGTATTGGGTCTCCCTGACAGCTTTCCCCAAGACAACACCTGCCCCCATCCTTGGCCCTCACACTTCTGCACTCTGGTCTGTGAATTTCCCACAGAACTAGGATGAAGGTGCATGACCTGAAGCCTCTGCCCCAGGAAGGGGCTGTCTCCAGACCTACCCTGCCCCTCCCTCCTGAGTCACTTATCTCCCTTCCCACTGCCCAGGTCCCCTTCCTCTGGTTTATGGTCCAGGAGAGAGAACCATTTAACCTGTAAATCACTTTGCCCCACCCTGCTTGTCTTCCTTCAGTCTGTCTCCTTCCTAGGTTCCTGCCCATCAGCACACCCCCTTCCTCACAGCTGAGTTGGATGTATGCCATAGCACAGAACACCACAGTGTCTGCAGCCAGGTTTCACCATGGTCACCAAGGTTACCAAACATCATGACATTGAGTGAGCCACTGAATTTCTGTGGTGAAATAGGCATGATCATACCTATCTCATAGAGTTGTTGTGAATATTAAGTGAGTTAATTGTATAAACTGCTCAGAATAGCTCAAGGTAAGCACCAAGTGTACTCTGGCTATCAGCACAGGCTTTATTTCTGGTGGACTGCAGCACTCTCCAAGGACTCCTGAAATCTCCTTATTGTTGAATCCAGTTGTCCCTCTGGAGTCCTAATTTCACTTGGTATCTTTCATTCTTGGAAGACTGTCCTTTCTTGACCTCTGACCTAACAATATCAAGAGACTCTAAGTGACCAAGGGGACAGGGAGTGTAGGACATGTGCCCAGCAGGGCAGCAGGCCTGACAGGAGACACCAAGAGCTTAGGAAAAGCTCAGCTTGGGGGCTAGGGAAGTAGCTCAGTGGTAGAGTCCTTTCCTAGCAAGAACAAGGTCCTGAGTTTGAGTTCAGCCCCCATCAGTGCAAAACAAACAAACCTGTCAGTTTTGACACATCCTTAGGTTATGAGAATCTTGGGGGAGGAGAAAGGGTACTAGCAAGAGGAACATGGACAGTGAGGGAGGGGGAGAGGGAATGAGTGACTCCAGAAAAAAAGGTAACTGAATAGTGGAGTCAGACAGACTTGGGTTCAGAACTTATTTCTGCCCTTGGGAAGCTATGGATGACCTTGGGAAAACTGTTTATGAAATCTCCCATAAATTTACAGTGAGCAATAAATAAATAAGATAAATACCATTCCACAAATGGTGCCTTTTAGCTATCTTCCAGGAATTCTCTGGAAAGAAGAGAGACACCCCATGCATGTTGCTCTGGGTTTCTCCTTTAGAAAGCATGGAGCCACTCTTTTGCTCACAGATATGAGCATATACAAGAATTAAAAGGGGGCTGGGGTTGTGGCTCAGCGGTAGAGCACTTGCCTCGCAAGTGCAAGACCCTGGGTTCGATCCTCAGCACCACATTAAAAAAAAAAAAGTGAAATAAAGGTGTTGTGTTCAACTACAACTAAAAAATAAATATTTTAAAAAAAGAATTATAGGGGCAACAGTGGATCTCCCCTGTAATTCCAGCAACTCAGAAGGCTGAGGTGAAAGGATCACAAATTCAAGGCCAGTTCCAGCAATTCAGCAAGACTCTGTCTCAAAAAATAAAAAGGGGCTGGATGCTGTGGTGCAGGCCTGTAATCAAAGTGGCTCAGGAGGCTGAGGGAGGAGGATCATGAGTTCAAAGCCAGCCTCAGCAAAAGTGAGGCACTAAACAACTCAGTGAGAGTCTGTCTCTAAATAAAATACAAAATAGGGCTGGGGATGTGGCTCAGTGGTCAAGTGCCCCTGAGTTCCATCCCTGCACCCCCAAAAATAAAATAAAAAGGATCAGAGGTATAGCTTAGTGGGTTCAATCTCCAGTACAAAAAAAAAAGAAAAAAAAAGAATTTCCCACATGTTACCATGGCAAAACTGGAAGAGTTGGCAATGTACCCAGCATGCTGTTGGTACTGTAAATAAGCAAGTTAAGGGCAAGATATTTTTGTTTTTAAGGGCAAGATTCTTGGCAGGAGACTTAAGGTGCATATTGAAAATATTAGCACTGTCAGAGCCAAGGCAGTTTCCTGAAACGTGTGAAGGAAAATGATTAGAAAAGAAGGAAGCCAAAGAGAAAGGTACCTGGGTTCAGCTGATGCACCAGCCTGCTCTGCCAGAGAAGAGAACTTTGTTGTGGGTTTTTATCTTCTTCTTCTTCTTCTTCTTCTTTTTTTTGGTACCGAGGATTGAACTCAGGGGCACTCAGCTACCCAGCTGCCAGGATTACAGACATGCCCCATTGCGCCCAATTTGAGAAGAGCACTTTGTTGGTGTTCTTCTTTCCAATGGAAAGAAGTCTGAGCTGCTGCTGCAACCTGTTCCCCATGAACTTATGGCATGATAGATACGAGAAAAATAATTTTAAAAAGACCCCTGGACTGTATAAAGAAATGTGTGAAAGGGGAGGAGGTGACACAGAGAAAGGAGTGTTACTCAGTGGTGCAGCACTTACTTAACATGTGTGAGGCTCTTGGTATGGTTTTGCTTTGCTTTATTGTTGTTGTTGTTGTTTTTGGTACTGGGAATTGACCTCAGAGACTTGCACATTCTTGACAGCTGCACTACTTCTGAGCTACATTTCCTGGCCTTTTTTTTTTTTAACATTTATTTTTTAGTTGTAGTTGGACACAACACCTTTATTTCACTTTTTTTTTTTTTTTAATGTGGTGCTGAGGATCGAACCCAGGGCCTTGCCCGTGCTAGGCGAGTGCTCTACCACTGAGCCACAACCCCAGCCCCCTTTTAATTCTTGTATATGCTCATATCTGTGAGCAAAAGAGTGGCTCCATGCTTTCTAAAGGAGAAACCCAGAGCAACATGCATGTTTCTCAAATTAGGCTAGAAGTTGTAATCATCCTGCCTCAGCCTCCCAATTACCAGGGATTACAGGTGTGTGCCACCATGCCCAGTTGAAGCCCTTGATTTGATCCCCAAGAACCACAAAACAAAACAAAATTTACTGTAGTCAGGAGGATCTCCTGATATCCCAGCTCCTGGATATCAAGAACCAGTTGTGAAGGCCAGCTATGGTAGTGCACACCTGTAATCCCAGTGGCTTGGGAGGCTGAGGCAGGAGGAGGATCGCAAATTCAAAGCCTCAGCAAAAGCAAGGCATTAAGTAACTCAGTGAGACCCTGTCTCTAAATAAAATATAAAATAGGGCTGGGGATGTGGCTCAGGACTTGAGCACCCCTAGGTTCATTCTGTTGTTCCAAAAAAAAAAAAAAAAAAAAGAAAGAAAGAAAGAAAGAAAGAAAGAAAGAAAGAAACCACCACCACCAACAACAACCTTGTTAACTTTTCAGGGGAAGACCTACAGGGCTATTCAGTTGGGGAAAAAAAAAAAGTGGACTGAGTGTGTTGTTCACTAGTATAGCACTCCTGGGTTCAATCCTCAGTACTTGAACAAAAAAGTGTGGCTGGGTATGATTTGGGGATTTAGCAGCCTAGTGGCAAAGCACTTGCTTAGCATGTCCAAGGTCCCAGGTTTGGTCCTTGACCCTGAAAAAAAAAAAAACAAAAGAGAGAAAGAAAGAAAATATAGAGAGAAAAACAGATCATGTATGAGAAAGAAAAAAGAAAAACAGATCATGTATGTGAAGTCAGAAGGAAAAAAAAGACCATCTACAAGCTAAAGAGGGAAGCCTCCAAAGAATCAAGCATGCTGACATGTCCATCTCCTGGACTTCCAGCCTCTAGAACTATGAAAACAAATTTGTCACTTAAGGCATCCAGTCTGTGGTATTTTGCTATGGCAACTGTAGCAAACTAATACAGAGACATTTTACTTTGTTTTCCAAATATAAAATTGCAGTATTGAATATGCCTTTTAAAGCTGTACATGCCTCAGGCCCATTTACCCTGGGGATTCATCCTTTGTGGTCACTATCATCTCCCCCTGGAAAATTGCTAAACTGTGAGAATGAAGGCCAACTTCTGAGTGGCACTCAAGGCTTCCCGCCCATTTCCCCTTCCCCTCATTCATCTCTGACTGGTTTGGGTCTCCCTTCAGTGGCCATGAAGGACAATTGTGCTTGAAGTAGGTCCTTTTGGGCCTGATGAAGGACTGAGATCTCTCTGACAGCATATGGTGGTGCCATAAAATGAAGGTAACACCAAAAGCCGGGAGACCAGCAAGCTGCTGTGGCAGCAATCAGACAAGAGAAACTGTGACCCAGACCAGGGTATGAGGGCAAGATGGATCCAAAATGATACATATATATCAGAGATATTTGGGAGACAATCTTGGCAGGAATTGGATACTTGTTGATTTTCCAGGTTACTCTTTCTAAAGTAAGCTATTGGTTTACTCTTGTTTATTTCCTTCATAGCACTTTTCACAGCCTGCAATTACTTTGTTTATGTATTTATCTATTGTGTTTCCATGAAACAGAATCAAGCAAACTAAATGAGGGCTGCAAACCTTTATCAATCTTATTTGAGACAATAAATCTGAAGTTTGGTTCAGTAATTGATAGGATCATCCAGAATGACGAGTTGAGAACGACCACAAGGCCAGGAAGTTTGTGATCCTGGGACCAACATTCCAGAGGTGTTAAGATCACACTTCAACCTCTGGACCTGGGCATTGAAGGGTGGGGATTAAAGAGGGATCTAGGGTTCCAGATGGCCCCAGAAAAGCTGCCTAATTCCCATCCCCAGCACTTGAGAATATCCGATACCTATTCTTCACTTTCTGGCCTTCTGGATGCTGACCCAGGATAGTGAATATTTTCAGGAGAAGGAAATACAGGACTCAAGATCCATCACTCGAGAGGTTATAAGTGGGTAGTGGAAGATGGGGCCTGGAACATAAGCCTTCAATACCAGGCTGGGTTTTTTTGTTTTTGTTTAACCAGGAATCTAACATAGGAGCGCTTTACCACTGAGCTACATTGCCAAGCCTTCCCTCTTTGTTTAAAATATTGTTTTTAGTTGTTGATGGACACAATACCTTTATATACTTATTTATTTTAATGTGGTGCTGAGGATCCAACCCAGTGCCTCACACGTGCTAGGCAAGTGCTCCACCACTGAGCCACAACCCTAGCCCTGCCAAGCCCGTTTTGCATTTATTTATTTATTTATTGGGTACCAGGGATTGAATCCAGGGGTGCTTAACCACTGAGCCACATCCCCAGCCCTTTTTAAATTTCTTATTTTGAGACAGGGTCTCGCTAAGTTCCTTAGGGCCTCGCTAAGTTGCAAACGCTAGCTTTGAATTTGCGATCCTCCTGCCTCAGCTTCTCCAGTAGCTGGGATTACAGGCGTGTGCCACCACACGCCCGACTAGCACCGGGCTGTTTTGACCCCAGAAACTATCATGGCAGTCCCCAAACTAGGCAAGCCAGGCTCCAAAGTGGGCTATTCTTCAGTCCCCAAAGGGGGCAGCACTGGGCTGGGTCTATCGGGTCTGGTCAAGTGCCTGAGACTGGAAAGTTCCTGCAAGCACAAAAAAGGAGTGCTAGTGACCCGCCCAGGATAAAAAGCACCACCCGTCTCTTCCCGGCTGGAATGCTGATCCACCTAGTTTCTGGGAAGACGCCCTCAGATACCAGACCCTCACTCCAATTTCAGCATATGCTCTGAAAGATAGGAATAAAAAGGGCCCCCACTGGAGGAACACGAGGTCATTAGGGAGGAGTGGGTAGCAAAGAGAGACAAAGGTCAGTTTGCCCCTGCTGCGGGTCGCAGCACTGTAGCGGAGCCTGTAGGGTTAGCACAAGAGGCGGGGCCTCGAAATTTTTCGGGTGAGAGGAGGAGCTTCAGGATGACGTAAGGCCTGGAAAGAGGCGTGGCCTCTCCGTGACTCGCCGCCGGGAAGGGGTGGGGTTCTAGATGGTGAGACTCCGGGGAGGGGGCCGGCGTTCATTGATAAAAACGCCGGGCTCCCTCCGGCGCGAGCGCAGAGTAGCGAGACCAGGCAGCGCCACGCGCGGCCGGGGCCGGGCGGAACCTAGAACAAGCCGGGCCCGCGCTGCGAGGCGCCGCCCGCATGGAGCCCGCCGCGGGCTTCCTGTCCCCGCGCCCTTTCCCGCGTGCTGCCGCCCCGCCCGCGCCCCCCGCTGGACCGGGGCCGCCTCCGAGTGCCTTGCCCAGATCTGAGCAGGAGATGCTGGCTGGGCCGCCGGCGCCAGATCCTGGGCGCCTCATCACGGACCCGAGCAGCGGTCGCACCTACTTCAAAGGCCGGTTGTTGGGCAAGGTGGGCCAGGGGCCGTCTGGGGAGTGGTGCTCACGCGGGCGGACAGAAACCCTGCCAGGCAGGGCGGGTGCGCTTGAACCCGACGTGGGAACCATGCGGACCAGACCCGGCCTCCCCTCCCCTGGAGCGCCTGGCCTGATACCCACCTCCTCCTAGGGGGGCTTCGCCCGCTGTTACGAGGCCACTGACACAGAGACCCGCAGCGCCTATGCGGTCAAAGTCATCCCGCAGAGCCGCGTCGCCAAGCCGCATCAACGCGAGAAGGTGGGTCCAGGCCCAGCGGGCGATGGGTGAAGTGGGGTCGATGGGGTGGGAACCCCGGAAGGATGATGACCCCGCACCCCCATGGCAGATCCTAAATGAGATTGAGCTGCACCGAGACCTGCAGCACCGCCATATCGTTCGTTTTTCTCACCACTTCGAGGATGCTGACAACATATACATTTTCCTGGAGCTCTGCAGCAGAAAGGTGAGGGATGGGGATTTCAGCGGTGACTGGGGCCGGGTAGGGTGCGTCTTAAAACCCAATGCTAGGGCCCTGCCTTCCTCGTGGAGCATGCAGAGAGGGAGGCTCAGGGAGGGCGAACAGGGGCTGAATCAGTGGCTCTCTGCAGTCCCTAGCCCACATCTGGAAGGCACGGCACACCCTGTTGGAACCAGAGGTGCGCTACTACCTGCGGCAGATCCTTTCTGGCCTCAAGTACTTGCACCAGCGGGGCATCTTGCACCGGGACCTCAAGCTAGGTGAGACTCTTCCGTGAGCCAACAGGGTTGGGGGACTGGGGATAGGAGGAAATCTGACATACCTCTCTGTCCCCTCTAGGAAATTTTTTCATCACAGATAACATGGAATTGAAGGTGGGGGATTTTGGGCTGGCAGCTCGCTTAGAGCCCCCAGAGCAGAGGAAGAAGTGAGTGTTTGAGGGGTTGCTACAATCTGTGTATGACACAGGTGATGTGTGACAGATAGTGAGTATGTATATGGGAAGCAAAGTGACCGCCTGATGTGTCCATGTGATGAATAGGGAAGGGGTAATGGGCTGTTTGTGTATATGTGAAGGTGGAGGTGGCAGCCTCACTTGCTGGGACTCGTGGGGAGGATGAGAGTCCTACTGTGTGACACAAATGGGATAGGTGACTCAGTCCCAGAAACAGATTCGGGTGTAAGGATTCTTAAAGGTATATGACTGACCCTGGAAGGAGAATGTGACATAAGCCAGGCAGTGTATGTGAGACAGTGTGGGAGTGGCAGGACACGACCCTCTGTGTGTGTATGTAAAAAGACCCTGCCATGGCTACTGTGACTGAGTGTGCATGACACAGATAGCATAGGTAGCAGATGAATGTTTATGGGGGACGTGACAGCTGGTGTTGGTGTGTATGCAGCACAGACCATGGGAGGTGACAGCCTGATGGGTGTTTGACAGACGGGAGTGGGGGAAGGGATCAGTGATCGACCCTCTGTGTTGACCCTGGGGGAGGGGGCTGGGTTGGGGGGTCATGGCCTCCCCCTGCGCTGCAGTACTGTTGAGCAGCTGGGGCAGGCGGGTAGGCGGGGTCTCAGCTGCCATCTCTGGCATCCATTGTCCCAGGACAAGCAAGAGCTCTCTGGCCTTTGGTGACAAGCAGCTGCTTTGTCTGGACTCACAGCGGGGGCAGGGATGGGGATACTGCTGGGCTGGGTCTGAGCTGTCCCTCATTTCTCTACCCTCTTTCAGAACCATCTGTGGCACCCCCAACTATGTGGCTCCAGAAGTGCTACTGAGACAGGGCCATGGCCCTGAGGCGGATGTGTGGTCACTGGGTTGTGTCATGTGAGTGTCAGTCAGTGGCTGACAGGTAGTGGGTACGTAGGCTGGGCATTTCAACCACTTTACTCCTGACCCCCTTATCCCTGCCCCACAGGTACACACTGCTCTGTGGGACTCCCCCCTTTGAGACTGCTGACCTGAAAGAAACGTACCGCTGCATCAAGCAGGTTCACTACACGCTGCCTGCCAGCCTCTCATTGTCTGCCCGGCAGCTCCTGGCCGCCATCCTTCGAGCCTCACCCCGAGACCGTCCCTCTATTGACCAAATCTTGCGCCATGACTTCTTTACCAAGGTCTGTGACTCTCCAGACACCTGAGTTCAGTCTGCATATTCCCAGGGGATTAAATGTGGGCAATTGAGAGGACCCCTGGGGCCTCTCTTCTATGTTGACATGGCTTCTCTCCACAGGGCTACACCCCTGACCGGCTTCCTGTCAGCAGTTGCATAACAGTCCCGGACTTGACACCCCCTAACCCAGCAAGGAGTCTGTTTGCCAAAGTTACCAAGAGCCTGTTTGGAAGGAAGAAGAAGAGTAAGTCTAGGGTGTCAGGGTGTTAAGTGACAGAGAGACTTGTGATATTCATTTTTGGAGCATGGAGGTATGGGTGCAGCTGAGTGTGGTGGCTCATGCCTGTAATTCCAGCGACTCAGGAGGATCACAAGTTTGAGGCCAGCCTCAGCAACTTAGTGGACCCTGTATATCAAAATCAAAAATAAAAAGGGCTGGGGGTGTAGTTTAGTGGTAAAGCACCCATGGGTTCAATTCATAGTACCAAAAGAAAGAAAGAGAGTGTGGATGCCTGTGAACTCCTGAGGAGAATGTGTGTTGTCCAGGTACTTGGGAAGGCCTATCATTGTGTCATCCCTGTGGACAATGGGATTGGGCAGAACACTGAAGACTATCCCCCCTACCTCCAGATAAAAACCATCCTGAGGAGCAGGACGAGGTCTCCTGTTTGGTGAAAGGCCTCATGCGCACGTCTATTGGCCATCCAGATGCCAGGCCCGAGGTGAGGTGCTCACGTGGGCATTGTTCCCCTGACTCACCCCACCTAGCAGTTGAAGGAAGCCCGGGATAAAAGGCTGATGAAGCATCCAGCCTCGTGGTGGCCTAATTGGCTGTGTCTCATTAGCAGGCTGGGGCTGACCCAGGGTGCCCTTGAAACCAGGGCAGGGCTAGGCCATGGACTTTCAAGGATTTCGATTTCAGGGCCTATCTCACTCCCTGTCCCTACCCAACTCTCTAGGCTCCAGCAACTTCTGGTCCAGCCCCTGTCAGCCTGGTAGAGACAGCTGCTGAAGACAGCTCACCCCGTGGGACGCTGGCGAGCAGTGGAGATGGTGAGGAACCAAGGAGTGTGAGACTTGCTAAAACTTGCTGAGGCAGAGACCAGGAACCAGAGGGAAGGAGTTGACAGAGGGACATGATCTGAGTCTAGGGAGGGCTAATGCCTAAAATCTCAGTGCTCTGTTCCTTTCAGGATTTGAAGAAGGTCTAACTGTGGCCACTGTGGTAGAGTCGGCCCTCTGTGCTCTGAGAAACTGTGTGGCCTTCATGCCCCCAGGTAAGGCTGGGGTCAGGTGTGTGTTAATATTGTTGGGAGTTCTTTGACTAGGAGGCTAGGAAGGAGCAGGTCCCTTATTTCCTTTTTTCCCTTGACAGCGGAACAGAACCCAGCCCCTCTGGCACAGCCAGAGCCTCTGGTGTGGGTCAGCAAGTGGGTTGATTACTCCAACAAATTTGGCTTTGGGTATCAACTGTCCAGCCGCCGGGTAGCAGTGCTTTTCAATGATGGCACACACATGGCCTTGTCAGCCAACAGGAAGTAAGTGCTGTGCTGGGGTGTCTTGTATCCAGGGTGTTGGACTCATCAGGGCTGCACTTTGGCATATGTTCCTAGGCTCAGGGGCCTAGGGTTTCTCGGCAGAAGGGTGTTAGTGCAGGGCTCCCTTTGACCTTGGCCTCCCCCCACTTCCAGGACTGTGCACTACAACCCCACCAGCACAAAGCACTTCTCTTTCTCTGTGGGTGCTGTACCTCGAGCTCTGCAACCTCAGCTGGGCATCCTACGATATTTTGCCTCCTACATGGAGCAGCACCTCATGAAGGTATGTGGGTAAGGGAGCATACTGAATATTTACACATTCTCATTACTTCAAGTTCCCCTTTGGTAATGGGAGGAGGGGCTCAAAGCTAAAGGCTGAACCCAGTAAGAAAAGGAGACATTGATGGAGACATCTGATTCATGTCAGACCAGTGACCTACCCTGCTCCTGCTCTCAGGGTGGAGATCTGCCCAGTGTGGAAGAGGTGGAGGTGCCTGGCCCACCCTTGCTGCTGCAGTGGGTCAAGACTGATCAGGCCCTCCTCATGCTATTTAGTGATGGCACTGTCCAGGTAAGAGCCCACCCTGGAGTTGGAGGGAAGGTCTGGGAGGCCTAGGATGTTGGGAAGAATATTGGGCCTGGAGCCTTGGCCCTGGCCCTGATCAATAACCTTCTCCTTGTATACAGGTGAACTTCTATGGGGACCACACCAAGCTGATCCTCAGCGGCTGGGAGCCCCTCCTTGTGACTTTTGTGGCCCGAAATCGCAGTGCTTGTACTTACCTCGCTTCCCACCTCCGGCAGCTGGGCTGCTCCCCGGACCTGAAGCAGCGACTCCGATATGCTCTGCGGCTGCTCAGGGACCGTAGTCCAGCCTAGGCCCCACCATGCAGAGCAGGCCATGACCCAAGCCCTCAAACCTGAGGCCTGTGCCTGTAAGGCTCTGGCCCTTGCCTTCGTGGCCCTCTCTGTTCCATTGGTGCCTCACTGGGGGCTCTGGGCTGAATCCCCCAGGGAATCAGGGACCAGCTTTACTAGAGTTGGGGTGGCTTGTCCTACTATTTCTTATCCCCTCTCTGAGATAAGCCTGAGCCTTAGCCCCAAATTAGGGGCATTATTTATGGACCACTTTTATTTATTGACATTTATTTATTGGGATGTGAACCCCAGGGGGCCCTCCTTCTGGGATAATAAACCTTTTGCAGAACTCGGCCTGCTTATTCGTAGTAGAGCCCGTGGACGGTGGCCACCGCAAAAAGTGAAGCATTGGTGAAAGTAGCAGAAGCCAGTCCATCGCGTGCTACATCCCAAAGTGCGCGACTGACCACATGCACGCCCTGGCCGGTGCGAGGCCCCAGCACCACGCTGCACACAAGCTTATAGCGCGGTGGGCTGAACTCACGCAGGTGCACATGCATCTGTTCACACAGCTCTCGAGTGAGCCTCCCAGCCTCCGAACCAGAGTAGGAAGCATCCCGCAACCTGGCATCCAAGGCTGCCTCCAGAGCACGCTGAGCACGGGCAGCTTCCCAGCATTCTCCAGGCGCAGGCTCCATGCGGTAGGAAGGTGCTACCTGCCGGATTGGCGCCAGGGGCAACCCTGAGAAGCTGACCCGAGAACCTAGAGGGGGCCCTGGGACCAGGGATTGTCGCCGACCTCCAGGACCAGTGACTGGCCCAGCCAGTGAGTTGCGGCGTGAGAAGGATGTGGCTGGACCCAGCACAGAGCCACGGCGGGAGGCTGGGCCCACAGCTGCAGGTCCAGCCTCATCAATGCTGGGCAGGCGACCACGGGGCCGTACTGGTGGTAGTTTAGGCCCCAAATCTTTGGTAGTCTCTTCCTGGTGTGTCTCCTGGCGTCCTGGGGGCAGAGGCCTGCCAGCCATGGGCCTGCTGGTTGAAAGACACACATTTAGGATGGGCTTCAGTGGCCATCTTTCTGCGTCCCCTGTTGCTGAGTGATGTGAAGGGTTTTTATACCCCTACTCTCTTCTTATTTACCACCCGCCACCACACACACACCGGCTGGCTTTTCCCTTTTTTTTTTTTTTTTTTTTTGAAGTGGTGTCACACAAACTATGTAGCTCAGGCTGATCCTGAACCTCTGGGCTCAAATGATTCTCCCACTTCAGCCTCCCAAGTAGCTGGGTCTAGGTGGCACTGCACTGTGTCTAACTTCCCCTTACCCACTTCTTACCTGTGTTTTTGGAACAAGTGGATCAAACAGTCAAGCTGGGTGGGTTTCTAGGTGCTTAGAGCTGTTAGGGACATAAAGAGGGGAAAAGACGATACTCAGTCTATAATTCTGAGCTAGTCTTTGCCATCCTGGTTTCCAGTTTGCCTTGGGCACTATGTAGGTTGGCTAAGTGAGATCTATTGTACTTACTTTTCTCCCTTCCACCTGACTTCACTAGCATAAGGGAGAGATGAAGCTGGCTTCTGACTCAGCCTGGAGAGTAGAAGTGGTGCCTGCAACCCTTAACCAGAAAGGATGGACAAAACCAACTCCTTCATTTCCACAGATCCCACTAGCCCTGGGGATATTGAATCCAGTCACCTTCTACCATTCCTGCTCTTATAGGGCACAGAAAACTCACTCAGCCACTACAACAGGCTGAGGCTGGGGGCATGTGACCCCTGAAACTCTTTCTTCCTTCTGCTTTTGTCCTGTGACTGCACCTCCTACAGAACCACTTCTGGGATGGTTGCCCTCCTCTCCTGAAACTCCCTCAGGCACCTGACTCACCTGCAACCTTGGTCTCCAAGCTCTCTCGGCTCCACAGCCCTGGCCCAGCTAGCCTGACTTGCAGGTGGGAGGAGGAAGGGCCATGTTTTGCAGTTGCCATGGGCTGCTAGGGCAAGCACTCCTTCCTCCCAGAGTCCCTCCCTTCCTCCAACTTGGCTCTGGAATAACCTAAGAGTGTTACTACTATGAGCACCTGCTGAGGATGGGGTACCCCTGAGTTATTGGGGAGAAAGGCCTATAAGGTTTGAGCTCAGGGACATACTACCACCACCAGACAACCGATAGTTAGGGGCTCTGCTTAGAAAGCCCCAGGACTCTTGAGCCATTCTTCCTTTCTTCATTTCTTTCCTTTGTGAAATGGCCAGATGACTGGCCATTTATGAACAAATGACAGGGCCTAGGGTATGTGTGGGAGGATATTGAGGCTGCAGGGGTGGCTGCTCAGGAATCCAGGATCCAGGCAGACAGGAAGGAGCACGTCATTGCTCTATCGTCTCGGCATCAGTCTCAACCAGGACAAACATTTCCGCTCCAGGCGCTGAGCTGGGGTGGGGCTTGGATGACTTCCTCAGTTCTGGGCTTTGTGCGGGGGTGGGGAGGCCCATTGGCTCAGATGGGAGGACCAAGTCCTGAAAGCTATGACTCAGTGGTAAACCTGAGTCCAGTCTCTTGACCCTTACTGACCCAAGTGCCCTGGGGCTTGTCCCCAGTTGGCCACACCTCTGTGTGCCCCAGTACCTAGATTACCCAGCTGCATTTCAAGGATGCCAGAGGCTGCCATGCTTCTGTCAGAGCAGACAATTCACTTTACCCTGGAAGGGATGGGACTACCCCTCTCCAGCAAACTATGTCTGGGCCTAGAAAATCATCCATGGAATGAGGATTTTCCCTGTGGAGGTGAGGTTTCCCAGGCCTGCCTAACCTGAGTTTAACCTATGACTGGGGGAGAGCAGGAGCTTGAATTCTGAAATTGTGGCAGGTCAGGACCAGAGATAAGGCTCTCAAGACTGTGTTTAGGGCCCTTCCACAGGCTAAAGTTTTCCACCAGGCCTGTGGAGAGATGGGCGGGGCCTCCTTTTAGGCTGGACTCCAGTTTCCATGGAAACCCACAGGCTTCCCACCCCAACGCTGCCGCCTGGGCAAGCTCCCAGCCCAGGCCTCATCCCACACCAACTTCTCCCCTGGACTACTGGCGCTCAGGCCTCAGCCTCTCCAGGTCCCCTACCTCTACCCCCACCATATCTATCCCTATTCCTGAGCCTCTCTTCATCCCTAAACTGTAGTTTCTCAGTAAACAGGCTTCCTGAGCTCCTGCCTCTCTCAGGCCTTTCTAATCTCCTCACCAGCTCTAAGGCCTGGCCAGGCCTCCCACAGACCAACAAACAGCAGCAGACCTCTTAAACCACTCCGCTTTCTTTTTCTCCCTGCCCCACTCCATGCATGGAGAATCCAGGACTAGTTGTGCATGGGCAGACTGCTTCCTTTTCCACAGCACTTCGAAGTCTTGTCAACAACCCCCAATACAGGTGAGGAAGTGGGCCCGGTGGGTAAGTTTTCCCTAGCTGACTTTGCTTAGCCCCATGACTCTGGGGAGGCCCTGGGTGAAGAGGTGAAAAGGACTTTGCCTTCCTCCCTGGCAAACTCAATCGGTGGGGAAGCCAACTGTAGATGATGGCTACCAGCTTCTCAGTGTCCATGATACCTTGAGAGCCAGGGTGGGGGGCTGTGGGGGATAGAGCCCTGGGCTGCTGTGTGAGCTCAAGCAAAATCCTTCTGTGAATCTTGAGCTCCTCTCAGAGGGGAAAAGAGCCTGAAAAATGCGATGTAACTTGACTCCCTCCCATTGAGCACTTAGATGTTGGGGCCTCTCTCCTTGAAGAGGTAGGAGCCTGTTCTGAGAATTGGGAATTCAAAAGAGGAAGAAAGCTCAAGGGATTGAGCCAGAGTTCCAGACAGGAAGTAGTTCAAGGGTGCTGACCACTGTTTGCCCAAAATGCTAATGGTGTTTGAAAATAGGGATAGAGTTTACTTGGGGCAGGGTTGGTCAGGAGAGCTAAAATGTAGCTCTCTCCTGGCCCCAGTATCTCAAATCTGGATTCTTCCCCAGGGTTGGTAGTTCCCATAACCCTGCTTCTCTGGGGGTTGCAGTCTGGTCTGAGTAGTAGGAACCTTGGACTATGAGACTAGAAGGCTCTAAGAAACTCACATATTTTCTCTTGTCTTCTACCATCTACCTTGTTCAGGGGCCCAGAAACTAGGGCCGGAAGTGATCATGAAGATGGAAAATGTGGTCTGGCCTCATTATGGTGCATGACTGCCATGTCTGTTTACAGTTAATGCACATTCTGCACCCTACACCCCCACTCCCTCCTCCCTGGAGGAGGGCTGAAAAACAGCTGAGTTTGCAGCCAGTGGAGGAGGTACCAAGAAGAGCTTTCCCTCCTCAAAGACTCAGACTGGGGAGGGGCTGGGGAGTTGGGATCAATCTTACTTTTATTAACCCTGTTGCCCCCTCGCAATCAAGCACAGTCCTCTGAGGTCAGGGGTGAGAAACTTAAGATTCAAAGATAGGAAATTGCCAGGCACAGTGGCATATGCACATAATATCAGCAGCTCAGGAGGCTGAGACAAGTTCAAAGCTAGCCTCAGCAACTTAGTGAGACCCTTCTCCAAAAATAATAGCAACAATAACAAGAATGGGCTGGGGATATGACCCAGTGTGTGGGAGAAGAAGTCACTTGCCTGCAATACCATGGGTGGAGCTGGGACTGGAACTCACGTCTGTGTATACCAGACCTTTTCCTGGAAGGCTAAACCCTGTCTTACGTTACAGATAAGGAAACGAAGGTTCAGAGTGGGCAAAAGTGAAGCCCAAATTGTACTCTAGGCTCTGGACTCCTTTCATCTGGCTCTCTGCCCCTCTCTTCCACAGTGATGTTTGCTTTGTGGTCGGTCAAGAACGGCAGGAGGTATTTGCCCACCGGTGCCTGTTGGCCTGTAGATGCAACTTCTTCCAGCGACTGCTGGGCACAGAACTGGGCCCCGGGATGCCTAGTCCTGTGGTGCTAAGCACTGTGCCAGCTGAGGCCTTCTTGGCAGTGCTGGAATTCCTGTATACCAACAGTGTCAAGCTGCACCGCCACTCTGTGAGCCCACTGACCAGGGGCCTGGGTGGGAGTGGCTGGGGGTACAAAAGGCAGGAGTCTGCCCATCACACGGTGGGCCAAAAGTCAGGGGAAACTCTCTTCTGGTCCCCCAACCACCCACTTTGTAGGTGCTGGAGGTGTTGACGGCAGCTGTGGAGTATGGGCTAGAAGAACTGCGAGAGGTAGGTTTTTGTGCCAGGTCCTGGTTGGTTTCCCTTGCCTCTCATGGATCCAATTCATACCCTACTTTACATACTCTGACCTGGAGGGCAATGTGTATATACATAGAAGTACAGGTATCTCTGTATACACAGGGCATGCATGTGAGTCTGTATGTACAGAATCCTCACATGCCCCGAGTAGGCTAACTGAACATCAGGTGTTGATGAGTGAAGGATAAATCAGCCTTGATCCCTATCTCTGAAGGAAACACTTAACCCTGTGGCACGAGTGTGATATATAGGGTAAATAGCACTGAGGCTATGTGGGGAAAGAATTCCTGGAGGAGGAAACATTTGTGATTTGGCAGAATGAGCAGTTTTTTCACAGGGAGAGTGGGAAGATGTCATCCCAGTTACAGAGGTACTAAAGGAGGTAGTGAGACATTTGGTGTGGTTGGATAGGATGTGAGAACAGAAGCGGGCAAGATATGACTGGAGAGAGTGCCAGGAGCTGGTTCATTCAGGGTCTTCAAGAATTTAGACTTCTGGGCTGGGGATGTGGCTCAAGCGGTAGCGCACTCGCCTACATAGGCGTGCGGCCCGGGTTCGATCCTCAGCACCACATACAAACAAAGATGTTGTGTCCACCAAGAACTAAAAATAAATAAAAAAAGAATTAAAAAAAAAAAAGAATTTAGATTTCTGTTTGGGTGTGGTGGCTCATACCTATATTCCAGTGACTCAGGAGGCTGAGACAGGATTGCAAGTTCAAAGCCAGCCTCTGCAACTTAGTGAGGTTCAAAGCAACTTAGTTAGACCTTGTCTCAAAATAAAATATAAAAAGGGCTGGGGACGTGGTTCCATGGTTAAGTGCCCCTGGGTTCAATTCCTGGTTCCAAAGAAAGTAAAGAATTTAGACTTCTGGATTGGGCATGCTGGTACACATTTATGATCCCAGTGACTCAGGAGGCTAAAGTAGGAGGGTTGCAAGTCAAAGCTAAATTAGTGAATCCTGTCTCAAAATAAAAAAAAGAGTTGGGGATGTAGCTCAGAGATAGAGCACCCCTGTGTTTAATCCTCAGTACTGCAAGAAAAAAAAGGGCATAGGGAGGGGAATTTAGATTATGGATTGGGAGTATTGGTCAGTGGTATAGTGCTTGCTTAGCCTGGTGAGGCCCTGTGTTCAATCCCTGACCCACTTATGCAAGCACACACACACACAACAAAAGAAAAAAGAATTGTGATTTTTTTCAACATGAGTACAGTGGAGATTTACTGAAGGTTTCAGGTAAGGGAATGGGATTTGGAAGCTAAGGGGAGAAGGGAGTGGAAGAAATAGAAAGGGCTCATCAAACCAGTCAGGACTCTAGTGCATCAGTCAAGTCAAGTGGATGTGGCTAGGATGGGGGCGGCAGAAACCCAAAAGAGAAGTGGGTAGTTTTCAGAGATGAAGTGGAACTGGCATGACCCAGTGCTTTTCTGGGTGATAATGAGAGATGTTAAGGATGAAATTCAAGTTTCTGATAAAAATAGAAATGTTCTCAAGTCAGGAAAGGAACAAATGGAAGAAAATAGCATCCTGAGAAGAGAGTGGAATTTTTGCATGGGTCTTATCTGATCTGATTAGTGGCAAGTGTACTGGAAGGTGGTTTTCTGGGCTTGGCTTTGCTAATCTTCAGTTTCTTTGGGCTTGCCAAATCTCAGGCCCTAGCAATTCCTGGCTTCCCCAGGCCTGGATGGGTCTGGGGCTAATCGGAGTCCAGATGGCTAACCCTCAAGCCTGCTCACTACTTTATTAGATCTGGGCCTTGGAGTAGAGACATGTCCACACAACTCAGATTTATTTCTGTTTCCAGCTGTGTCTGGAGTTTGTGGTGAAGGTGCTGGACGTGGAATTGGTTTGTGAGGCTCTGCAGGTGGGTGTTACTGGATGGACCTAGGAGAAGTCTGGCTTTCAGTATGTGGTACTGGGCTCCTAGGAACCAGGAGTCTAGACCTCCTGTGTCTGTCCTGGAATAATCTAGATACATAGAAGGGGGTAGGAATGTCCCAAGGATGTTTATGGGATAAATTATGTGCCTAGATAAGTGGGATCCAGGGTTCACTAGCAGAGTCAGGTGTAGGATCAAGAGTTGAAGAACAGAAGATCTTTGCTGGTCTTCTATAAAAGCTGGGAAATGGTTCTCAGCCGAGGAAGGTGAAGGGTGGGGTTTGGAGAAGGGAAGCCAAGCCTAGGTCCCAGGATGGGATTTGAAGGAGGTGTCCTGCCTTCTTTAGTGTGCACTGTGTGTGGATATGCAGACAGGGACTTTCACTGGTTCTAGTTTCCAGAGGCCTTGTCATCCTCCCCAACTGGAAGTAGGGTCAGGTTCGCAGTGATGGTTCCCAGCGGGGAGGGCAGGGCTACATGGTTTCTCCAATCTCTAACCTAACTTCCTCATTCTGTTCCCAGGTGGCTGTAACCTTTGGCCTGGGGCCGCTGCAGGAGCGGTGCATAGCTTTCATAGAAGCCCACAGCCAGGTATTACTCCCCACCTTCATATTTCTAACCCCACACACCCCATTCTGCTTTCCCCTGATCAGTTCCCCCGCCCGCAGGAGGCGCTCCGGACCCGTGGCTTCCTGGAGCTGTCGGCCGCTGCGCTGCTTCCCCTGCTGCGCAGCGACAAGCTCTGCGTGGACGAGGTCGAGCTGGTCCGGGCAGCCTGGAGCTGGGCGCGCGTAGGCGCGGTGAGAGGGAGTGAGAACCCAGGGCGCTGAAGGAGGCACCGGCAGCAGGAACCCAGCGAGCTGGAGGTGGGGCGGGTGCTCCCGCCATGCCCAGTCTCAAAGCTGGCTTTCGCAGGCGGTGCTGGAGCGGCCTGTGGCTGAGGTGGCGGCCCCGGTGGTGCCAGAGCTGAGGCTGGCCTTGCTGGCCCCGGCGGAGCTGAGCGCCCTGGAAGAGCAGAACCGGCGGGAGCCGTTCATCCCGGTGAGGACGCGGGGAGCCAGGCTCAGATCAACTCCGCAACGTGGGGACCCGGAGCTAGGGGTGCGGTTCTGCCCAGTGTCTCCCTGGCGAAGAGGCACTGCAGGGCTGCGCGGTGACCCGCCTTCCCCTGTAGGTGGAGCAGATCGTGGAGGCGTGGAAATGTCATGCCCTGAGGAGAGGGGATGTGGCCCGGGGAGCATTGTGCCGCCGACGGAGGGGGACCCTGCCCCGGGAGCACCACCGCTTTCTGGACCTGCCCTTCAAGTAACTCAAGGCCGTGACTAGAGAGGAATTCCTGTCCTACTCAAAACTGCAGTTCCCAACGTGCTCTGCGGTTGGAGCGGGCTTCCGCTCCCAGCATGCCGCGCCTTCCGGGAGCCGGAAGGCTTGTTCTCGGGTGCCGCGCCTTGTGCGAGACGACCGGCCTAGGGCGGGGCTGTGAGAAGAGTGCTGGTCCAGTGCCTTCTCACGATGGCGAAATCTAAAAGCGAGGGTTCACTCCACGGCGGGGCACTCTCGTGCGCAGGTGTACTCTGATTGCGCCCACGTGTCTATTCGGTCCAGCCTCCTCTTTAATAATAGCTCTTCCTCCTGGAGATCGTTCCTTGAGTGCCCCACAGACACCTCAGTGCACAATCGAGCTCCCCGTCTTTCCCCCCAGCACTGTCCCGGTTCTGTTTCTCATTTCCGTGACCGCCCACGCCGGAAACTTGGACGTCATCATTGCCCCATCCCTCTCCCTCGCACTTGCCTCAGGTCTTTCTACTTAAAAGATCTTTCCAGATGTTTCAGTCTTTAGCCTATCCTGCCTATCACGTCTTATAACCCTTCTTGTCTTCACCCCTCAATCGATTTCCCACATGCAGTCAGCCCTATCAGATTGTCAAGTCGATTTCCCTTAAGTCCCTCAACATCCCTAATACACTCGCTGGACATTCAAAACTATTGTGGTTTCTGAGCATTTAGCAACTCTTCTTTCATCCCTGCTTTTGCAAAAATTCTCCCCTGGGAGGTACTCAGGATTTGCTCCCTTGTTGTTGAGGTTTCCACTTTTCACCTCTTTCATCTTACATCTTGTCTTCCTGTGGACCTGAATCTCCCTGAAGAAAGATCCCTGAGGCCTGGAGTAGTGCCTTATTTGTTTTTTTCATCAGTCTCAGTCACATAATCAGGGTTCGGTAAATGCTAAGTGAATGACTTCATTTCCCTATTTATTCCATAAAGAGTTCTCATAACTTCCAGCACTGGGGACTAAACCCTGGAGCACTCTATTACTGAGCTACATTCTTAGCTTTTTTTTTTTTTTTTTTTTTTTTTGAGACAAGGTCTTGCTAATTTGCCTTGCTGGTCAGGAACTCCCCAACAGTCCTTCTAATTTTAGAGACTGCTCAGCAGCTGGGACAACAGATGTAGGCCTTCACACTGGGCAAAAAGTTTTAAAGAAGTTGTAAAACAAGATATCATCATCAATCTATGGGCCTGGGGATGTGGCTCAAGTCGTAACGTGCTCGCCTGACCTGCGCGGGGCACTGGGTTCGATCCTCAGCACTACATAAAAATAAAATAAAGATGTTGTGTCCACTGAAAACTGAAAAATAAATATTAAAAAATTCTCTCTCTCTCAAAAAAAAAGATCATCAATCTAAAATGAGGGCAATTGACTATTTAGAAGAAAATAATATCTGTCTCAGGGACTTTATACAAAAATATATTGCATGCCAATAAAAATAGTTATTTGTCACTCTCTCAAGATTTAAAAGGTTCGGGTTGTAGTACACAAGCATGTAATCTCTGCAGCTGGGGAGGCTGAAGCAGGAGGATTGCAAGTTGAGGGCAACCTCAGCAACTTAGCCAGATCCTGTCAAAATGAAAAAAGACTAGGGATGTACATCAGTGGTAAAACACCCCAGGGTTCAATTCCTAGTACAAAAAAAAAAAAAAAAAAAAAAACCCTCAAAAATGTGTTCACCCAGTAGTACCGCTTCAAGCAACATAGTTTAAAAAGTGGGGGGAAAAACCCCAACACTTTATTTTGTGATACTGGGGATTGAACCCTAACACATGCTAGGCAAGTGCTCTACCCCTGAGCTACATCACCAGCCCTTTTTGTTTTTTGAATTTTGAGACAGGGTCTCCCTAATTTCCCAGGTTAGCCTCAAACTTGTGATCAACCCTCCTGCTTCAGCCTTTTGAGCAACTAGACATGCACCACTGCACCTGGATGGAGAGTGAAAATTGAAAATTATATGTCCATTAATAGATGTCTGGTTAAATTAACTATGGTATAGTCCTACAACGATACAAAAGATTTGCATGATCTTTACTGAAAAAAAAAAAAAAAGCATAGTGTAGACCAAGTAGAGTATTATGCCTTTTGTGATAGCTTGATGTGGTGGTACATGTCTGTAATCCCAGCAATTTAGGAGGCTGAGGCTGGAGGATTTTGAGTTTGAGGGCAGTCTCAGCAACTTAGTATGGCCCTAAGCAATCTGGCCAAATACTTTGAGAGCCTGGGAAGATGTGGCTCAGTAGTTAAGCATCCTTGGGTTCAATCCCTGGTATAAAAAGAAAAAAAGAAAAGAGAAGTGTGGTGCTAGGCACGATGGCATATGTCTGTAATCCTAGCTGCTCAGAAGACTGAAGGAGAATTGTGTCCAGTCTGGACAACTTAGTAAGAGACAATCTGTCCATACCATGTAGCTCTATGGTGGTGCTTCCCCAACCCCTGTTAGATCCTATATCCAGCAAAATAAAATATAAATAAATAAATAAATCTATTTATTTGTTTTACATGTACTCACTAAGTGCACATGTTGGAGGTATTGATTTACCATATAGAGTGCATCAGAGAAAATCAAGTCTCTGCCTCATAGAGCTTCCATTCTAGGGGGAGAAACAAGGACATTTGCTACAATTTCAGGGAATATTGTTATCTCTAATTATCTCTTTAAGCAGGTTAAAGAGATAGTGGTAGCTGAGCATACAGCTCAGTGGTAGAGTGCCTGCCATGTACAAGGCCCTGAGGTTCATCCACAGCACAGCAAGAAGAAAAGACAGTGATGGTGGTTGGAATGGGATTGTTTCATACAGAGTAGTGAGTGTAGATTTTGAAGCCTGCATAAACTCTCCACCTTTATTTGCTTTTAGTCATTTGATTATATCATCAATTTTAAGAGTTCATGAAGCTAAGCACTATTCCTATTAGCTTTGCTATGGGACATACTGGTTATGATGGTAATGGTTGCCTAAGTTGTTTTTCAGGAACTTGGCAGTAGCTTAAATTGGTTGAAATTCACTGACCCTTCACTTGGGCTTATACAAGTGTCTGACTTTTTGATGTCAGAGGGTCCAACACTTCACCCTCAGAGATGAGAATATTGCCATTCCCTGAACATACATTCTAGGAAGAACCATGAAGCTTGATTACACTTGCAGAGGCCACTAAGTCCTTCATTCTTCCTCAACTCCAATCAGCTTTTCCCATGTCTGAGAGCCTTTTGTTTCTGTATCCCCATAAATATCCCTAAATCCTGTTCAAGGGTAGATTTGAGAATTGGGGTTTCCACCTTCTCACAGTTGGCCACCTCATGAGTAAACTTTCTTCTTTGCCAAACTTGTCATGTACCACAAGATGAACAAAATGGGCCTGGTTCAATAAGGACTTCTGCTGAGATGAGGGTAGACTGGAGATCTGAAGTAAGCCCTGGGGAAAGGCATTGAGTTGTCTGTGCAGGAGGGATTATGTGATCAGATTTACCTTTATTTATTTATTTGGTGCCAGGGATTGAACTCAGGAGCACTTTACCACTGAGCTCCATCCCCAGCCATTTTTATTTGTCATTTAGAGACAGGGTCTCATCAAATTGCTCAAAGCCTTGCTAAATTGCTGAGGCTGGCTTTGAACTCTCAATCCTCTTGCCTCAGCCTCCCGAGTTATGGAGTTATGATTACTGGCGTGTGTCACCATGCCTGCCTAGATTTACCTTTTTGAGGTTGATTTTACTTATTTACTTATTTATTTATTTTTAAATTTTTTTAATATTTATTTTTTAGTTTTAGGTGGACACAATATCTTTATTTTGTTTTTATTTGGTGCTAAGACTCGAACCCAGTATCTCACGCATGCTAGGCAAATGCGCTACCTCTTGAGCCACATCCCCACTTATTTATTTTTGAAATGGTGTCTCACTGTGTTGTACATGCTGGTCCTGAGCTTCTGGGTGCCAATAATCCTCTTGCCTCACCCTCATGAGTAGGTGGGACTACGTAGTGGGCCACAATACTTGGCTTGGATTTCGTTTTCTTTCTTTTTTTTTTTTTTGATACTGGGGATTGAACCCAGGGCCATGTGTGTGTGTGTGTGTGTGTGTGTGTGTGTGTGTGTGTGTGTGTATACATACAGAGAGAGAGTGTGTATATATATATATATATATATATATATATATATATATATATATATACACACATACACACATACAGAGAGAGAGAGAGGTCTTGCTGAATTGCTTAGGGCCTCTAAGTTGCTGAGGTTGGCCTTGACCCTTTTTTTTTTTGGTGCTGGGGATTGAACCTAGGGCCTTGTGCATGTGAGGCAAGCACTTTACCAACTGAGTCAAATCTCCAGCCCCTGGCTTTGAAAACTTTTGATCTTCCTGCCTCAGCCTCCTTAGCTGTTGGGATTATAGGTATGTGCCACCACACCTAGCTCTCTCTCTATTTTTTAAATTGTCTGCTGTGTCGGGGATTGGGTTGGAAAGGAAGGGTGGAAGAGAGATAGAGGAGAGTAGTCCAGGGAGAACAGCTAGGATTGAAGGAGCCCAGGGACTATGTTTTTTTAGTTTCAGCAGTTTGTTTTTTTTTTTTAAAGAAAGGAATGATAAGGCAGTGGCTAGAAGGAGGATATGGGAATCAAGAGTTTTTTTTTTTTTTTTTTTTTAAGAGAGAGAGAGAATTTTAATATTTATTTTTTAGTTTTCGGCAGACACAACATTTTTGTTTGTATGTGGTGCTGAGGATCGAATCCGGGCCACATGCATGCCAGGCAAACGTGCTATCTCTTGAGCCACATCCCCAGCCCTTCAGCAGTTTTTAATAAAAGTTGTAAATAAGATTACTTTATTCTTGCATGTTCTCAATTGTTTCCTCCTTATATTTTCCCTTTTCCTTTCCTACTTGGCCTTCTGTTTTAGGATCTTTTTGTAGTCTGTCCAGTTTTAGCCTTGCTGGAGTGAATGCCTACGTGGACAGTTGTGCCATATTATCCTTTTCTCACTGAACATGTTCAATGTATATAGCATATTTCATTCTGAAAACTTGGACTACTTTGCCAATCTGCTGACTTTTATTTACAGTGTCCTCATACAACCTGGACTTCATTATCCTTTCTGATGGGTGTAGATCAAACATTGTACTTCTGTCCCAGCTTCTTCCTGCTAATGTGTGAAGATGCATTGAAATGCCTTATGGTTCTTGCTTAGGTCAAAAGTCACAAAGAGATTGAACTTCATCTGGTCCCTGCTGCTTCAGTGATGGTGGCACAAAAGAAAATTCTGTTGAGTATTTTTTTTTTTTTGGCCAGGGTGGGCGGTACTGGGGATTGAACTCAGCCACATCCCCAGTCCTATTTTGTATTTTATTTAGAGACAGGGTCTCACTGAGTTACTTATCGCCTCACCATTGGTGAGGCTGGCTTTGAACTTGCCATTCTCCTGCCTCAGCCTCCCAAGCTGCTGGAATTATAGGTGTGCACCACCACACCTGGCTATTGTTGAGTATTTTGAACTAAAGACCCATGAAAGTCAACAGGTGCTGGAAGAGGCTTTACTCTGACAAACCCTTAGGGGCAATAAGACTTGACCCCCAAAACTGTGATGTAGCTCAGTGAAAGAGCATAGTCCTCAGAAAGGAATATGATATTTGCCTTCCATCCTTATCCTGAAATCTCATCTATCACAAATGACTGAGAAATGTAACTGTGCCTGTTCAGATTTTGATACATGGTAACTTCTGTCCCTCTGGCTCAAATTCTAAAGAGAGATCTGGGGTTGTGGTAGAGTGGTTGGCTAACATGTACCAGGCTCTGGATTCCATTCCCAACATCACAAAATAAATAAATAAATAAATAATCTAGAGAGAATAATTTTACAAATTAATTTCTGTCTTCAGGTCTATTAATTCCTGTAATAATCATTTGTCCCTCAAAATTGTCACATTCTTCCCCCCCCCCATGAAGAAAGGCTTATAAACATCTGGACTTCATTGGGTTATTTGAGCAATCACACTCCTGTGACCCACATTAATTATTAATGTGTGTTTTTATACATTTGCTATGTTTTCTCCTATTTAATTTATCAGTTAATTCCAGAGAACTTTCCTGGTTAGAAGGAAAGTCTTCTCTTGGGGGCTAATGCAATAATCCAGCAAGAGATCTTGGATCAAGGTCAAAGCAGTGGAGGTGATAAAATATAAACAGATGAAACATGCTTTGAAGGTAGACTTCAACAGAACCTGCTGATGGCTACAAATTTGGAGGTTAAAGCTATTAGATAATATTTACTTAAAGCCATAGAATCAGATGAGCTCCCTTATAGGATTAAGACCTTGTGACATCCAAAAGTTAGACTGTCTATACTATCAAAACATTTCTCTAAGCCAGGTGCAGTGGCACGCACTCAGCAATTTGGGAGGCTTAGGCAGCCTCAGCAAAAGTGAGGTACTAAGCAACTCAGTGAGACCCTGTCTCTAAATAAAATACAAAACGGGGCTGGGAATGTGGCTTAGTGGTCAAGTGCCCCTGAGTTCCATGCCCTGTAATGCCCCCTACTAAAAAACAAACAAACCTCCAGGTCAGGTTTGGGAGGAACCTATGGTCCCAACTCCCAGGAGGCTGAGGCAGAAGGATCACTAACACCCAGGATTTAAAGGCCAGCTGGGCAACATAGGTAGACCTCCTCTCCTTAAAGGTTGGGCGTGGGGGAAAGAAAACTCCTTGTGGGAAGTCTTCTGTCTCCAACATAGAAAATTAACAATGAGTACTTAGAGTTGAATGGGAGAAAAAGAGGAGAGTTCCCAGCAAACTACCTACAGGTATTTACCCCTGGATATAGAATTCAGAAGTCAGGTAGAAAAACAAAAACCGTCACAGGTAACCTTTTTTTAGGTTCTGAGGACGCGATTCAGCGAGAAAGTAATCCCCTGAAACCTAATGCACAACACAGCATTAAACACAGAAAACCAACCATACTCACAAGCAGAGGCTTAAGATACCCAGTTTAAAAGAAAAAACAAAAAGTAACTATAGGACAATAAGCCACAGATATGCAGCCTTTAAAGTCTGATCTTTAACTCTTAAAGATAGCCTCACAAAATGTGAGACCTCAAAAAATTGGTCAATGACTCATAATTGTTCCTCTCCACGGAAATCTTTAGTAAAAGGCGAAAGATTTATACGATCTGAAGAGAAACCAGAGTATGAGGTGCATGCCTCACTTCCAATCTCCCAGGGAGACACAACACTTAATATACTTATGGTGATTCAGCGACTGCTCTGCACCCGCTTTGTGGCTGCAGTTTATATATACGTAGATTTTCAACAGTCGTCACGTCCTACAATTGTGGAGACGACCCCTCTGAGATGGAACCCAAGCGTCGCGAAGCTGTCTTCTCGTGGTGCACTATGGGTATGCAAATTGAGGCGTCTCTGGGACGGTCCAGGTACCATCTGTGGGACCTGATAGGTCCACTGGCGCCAGACGTGGAGCCCCGCGGGCCTCTGCTCTCACTCTCCGTCTTCCCTGTAGTCTGCCTGGGACTGCACTCGTCTGCCCGGAGAGGTGGGGGCATTTCCCACGGGTTACAGGTTCTTGGTGCCGAATCCCTCATGGGGGGGATGGGAATGGTAAATTGATAGTCCCAATTAGGGTTCCATCCTCTTGTTTCTAACCCGCAGGGAACTCCCAGCCCTAGGGAAACAGCAGCTAAAAGCCAAGCATCGAATTCAAGGGGAGTGGGACCATGTCGGAAGCACATCACCACCCCTCCTGGAGAAGATGACATCCAATTCATTTCCAGTGGTTAAGGAGGGATGGGACAGTGCTCTAAGGCAGAGGAAATGATGAATGCGAAATTATGGAGGCTGGGGATGTTGCTCAGCGGTTAAGCACCCCTGGGTTCAATTCCCAGTACTCCGGTAGGGGGAATCCTGAAAAGAGCCAGGCAGGATTACACAGGATTACACATCTGAAATCCTAGCTATTGGATGGACAGAAGCAGGAAGAATGGAAGTACAAACCCAGCCTGGCTTGAAAATAAGAAATAAAAAGGGCTAGAGATGTAGCTTAGTAGTAAGTTCTCCTGGGTTCAATTCCCAGTACCAGAAAAGGAGCACTTGCCTAGCTTGTATGAGGCCCTGGGTTCAATCCTCAGTACAAAATAAAATAAAATAAAATAAAATAAAAAGCCTGAAAGGGACTGAGGTATAGCTCAGTGGTAAAGTTCTTGCCTAACATGTACAAGGCCCAAGGTTTGATCCTCAGCACTGTGGAAAGTAGGGACACCCTACAAAATAGTCTCTAATCTTCTGCTGAGGCTCGAGATCAGTAAAGTTAGCGAACTTGGCCAGATTTTTCAGTGGTTAGTGATATGGTGGTTTTACATCTTTTACACTATTCTGGTCTGCTGAGCCCTCTCTGCTTCACTCAAAAGCCCCTCCCTAAGTGGGTGTGGTGATAGACACCTGTAATCTCAGCATCTGGGGACGCTGGGGCAGGAGGATGGAGAGTTCAAAGCCAGCCTCAGAAATAAGTGAGGAGCTAAGCAACTCAGTGAGACCCTGTCTCTAAATAAAATATAAAATAGGGCTGAGGATATGGCTCAGTGGCCAAGTGCCCCTGAGTTCAATCCCTGGTACCTAACCGATACTTGATCCATATCTGGCCTCCATCCCTTGGACATGAGGGATATACCCCTCCCACTGGATTTTAAGCCAACTGCTTTTCCCCCTCACTTCAGTTGTAGTGTTGATTCATCTGCTGTAGGCTGAGTGTGTGTGTGTGTGTGTGTGTGTGTACGTTTATAACTTTCAATCAGAACATGAGGAAATGGTGAATGTGAAATTATGGAGGCTGGGGATTTATCTGGTTTTGGGTGGGGTGTTAGAAGTATATTTGGATGGGATCATTCCTGCTGAGTAGGTGGTTGGAACCCAGGGTTTATATGTAGCCCAAAGATGAGTGTTCTGTGAAGGGCAATAAAAGAGATACTCTCACCCACTGGGTGAGGCTCTGTACTCTAGCCCAGGGGTGTGTTCAGACTCATCAAGGCCTCTGTACAATGGGGCTGGTTAATCTTCTCAGTAAAGGCACTGAATTTATTTTATTTTATTTATTTTATTTTATTTTTTTAAAGATAGAGTGAGAGAGAGAGAGAGAGAATTTTTTTAATATTTATTTTTTAGTTCTCGGTGGACACAACATCTTTGTTGGTATGTGGTGCTGAGGATCGAACCCGGGCCGCATGCATGCCAGGCGAGCGTGCTACCGCTTGAGCCACATCCCCAGCCCCAAGGCACTGAATTTAAACTGTGCTGATTGTTGCTAAATATCTGGATGGTTCACCCATCTAACTAGCTGGTGGTCAAATATGCCTCCCTGTTGTCAGGCTGGTATGCAGAGGCTCTGCCTTGAAGTTTGCTCTGGGCCCAGGCTCCTGTCCTCCAGCTCACAAACTGCCTGAAACATATTCTTAGGTTCTGTTTCCCCAGCTCTGCTTTGATTGGCCACTTGCCTGATCTGCTTCCACTTTACCTTCTGGTGACTTCACTGACCTTGGTGTTGCCCCTCTACCCCTACCCCACATGACAATGATGCAGGAATGTGGGAAGTAAGTGTGAAGAGGTGAGCAGAGTTGGAAAATGATTTCTCTGAAAAACCACACAGTACAGTTTGACACCAAAAAATATTATTATTTTTTGATGCCTTAGCCACTGAACCACATCCCTAGCCCTTTTATTTTTTATTTTGAGACAGGATCTCACTAAGTTGCTTAGGTTCTTACTAAATTGCTGAGTTTGGTTTTGACTTTTCAATCCTCTGTCTCGGCCTCCTGAGCTGGTGGGATTTCAAGCATGTACCACCATGCATGGTGATGTGTGATTCTTCTGGGAGTTCAGTAAACCAGAATGTTTATAGGAATATGGAGAATAAAGGGTATTCTCAGATTTCATATGAGAATGAGTACTCTTGGAAGTTTAGACTAAAGGCCATTCCTGTCACATTCTGGTAAAGACTTTTTTTTGTTCATGCCCTGAGACTTTGTGTGAGACTGAATTTAAAAATAATGGGCTAGGCTGGGGTTGCAGCTTAGTGGTAGAGCACCTGTTAGGCACTGGTTTTGGTTCTCAGCACTACATTAAAAATATAAATAATAAATTAAATTAAATTATTGTGTCCATGTACAACTAAAAATATTTTTCCTAACAATGATGGCCTAATTAAGAGGCACTTTCAAGGGAGGAGAGTGTTCAGGCTGGTGCATGGGTATTGCTACTGCTTTTAGCCAGATTTACAGAAAGCAAAAAGCACAATGGAAAGATTTGAAAAAACTCAGTTCAGCCAGAAAAGAAGCACATATAAAATTATGGTTAAGCTGGGGATATAGCTCAGTTGGTAGAGTGCTTGCCTTGCATGCACAAGGCCCTGGGTTCAATCCCCAACCCCCCCCCTCCTCACCACACACACACACAAAATTCTGGTTAAGGAGTGTGTGGTCACCAAAGAGATTAACACCATGACTGGCAATGGGGCAGTAGGCATCTTGGGAATTGGCTACACCTCATCCATCACAGACTCAAGGGTGTAAAAATGTAAACTTGTTTGACTTTACTTTGACTCCCTGGGGAGTCCTGCTGGAATAGGGCCATGTAGGGAATTTGTTTCTTGGGATTTATTTTCCCATGTTCAGCCATTGAACAACTCAGAGGTTGCTTCACCCTTAGTACAAAAAGGCCTGGGTCCTGCTCCAGTCTGTCCAGCCACAGACTTTGACATCATCAGTGTGCTATTTATTCAGGCATGCAGAATGCAGAGTTGTGGGGTCATGGAAGCTTCCCCCAAGATTTCAAAGAAATCCTGAAAAGAGCCTCCTCTGAGAGGGTCATGCATGAAGGTGTTTATCAACGAAGTCAAAGCTGCCATGGAGACACAAGGAAGTTGGAGATGGGCAAGAACCCAACTGTGGGTGGTGAGTGGAGACAACCCAAGAAATTGTCTTATAAGTCAGCAAGGTTGAGCTGGGGTTGCGGCTCAGGGGTAGAGCTCTTGCCTAGCATGTGCGAGGCACTGGGTTCGATCCTCGGCACCACATAAAAATAAATAAATAAAATAAAGGTATTGTGTCTAACAATAATTTTTAAAAAAGCAGCAAGGGTATAGAGGGAGAGGCTGCCCAAGTCCTTTGGCACTCACATCATGCCACTGCCCTGTCTTGCCTTGTCTCACTTTGGTCTGACTCCTTTTACCAATTTCCAGTTCTTCCCTTTTGGGATGGAGATGTTTACTTACTGCCATTTTATCATAAAGTTATATAACTTTCTTTTTGGTTTTACAGGGACTCACAGCTATGAGTTTGCCCTTCAGTCTCAGAGGAGACTTTGGATTTTTGAGCAGTACTGGGACTATTGAGACCATGGGAACACTTGGAGAGGAATTAAATGCATATTTTGTCGATGGGCATGAGCCTTTGAGGGCTAAGGGCAGAATATTAAATGGTTTGGATCTGAGATGTTCCCCAAAAGTTCAGTTGTTGAAGGCTTGGTGCCCAGTGTAGCAGTATTCAGAAGTGGAATCTTTGGGCTGGGTGTGGGGGAACACACTGTAATCCCAGCTACTTGGGAGGCTGAAGCAGGAGGATCACTTGCTTAGTATACATGAGGCCCTGGGTTCAATCCTTGGCAACACACACACACAAAGGTGGGGTGGTGCCTAGTCAGAGGAAGTAGTAGGTTGTCACTGGGTGTCTTCCCTTGAAGGGTATATTTGGCCCCCTGACCCTTCCTCTTTTGCTCTGTTTCTGCTTCCCGGCCACCTGAAATGCACAACCTCCTCCACCACACACTTGTACCACCACCATGATGTTCTGCCTTACCATAGGCCCAAAAGTGAGTGGACCAACCATAGACAGAAACCTCTACAACCATGAGCTCAAATAAATCTTTCAAGTTGATTTTCTCAGGTATTTTGTCACAATAACAGAAAGCTAACACAAGCACCACCAGTCACTTGAGAAGAGTTCATATACAATATATTTCACTCTTTAAAAATAAAACTTTCAGAATAGCTAACATCTATATATACTAAAAAAATAAAAATCTTCATATAAATAATTTATGTAGTAGGAGGTGTGCAGGAATGCAGAGGAGCCTACCCAGGAGTCAACAAGCAGTGAGGCACGACTAGCAAAGTGTGCTTGAGGATCCCTCAGGCTTGGTCTAGTGGGAAGGCAGCAGTGTGCAGGAGGGGACAGGGCTGCACTGCAGCCGAAAATGCTGGCTTTCCTTTCCACGTGGCAGCCATGGATACAGAAGAGCACTGGTTGCTGGGCTGCTGTCAGGGGTGGCCATTCTATGTGGATACCAGGGAGGTCTGTGATGGCTGATCCAGAGGAGGGGTGCAGACAGCAGTGGCTGGGCCCTCCAGGGTATTGAATGCATTTTAGCTGCATTCAATACCCAAGCGGTTGCTTCCCAGTGACTTCATGTGGCCCAAGCAGGGTCTTTGTCCTTCAGCTCCTTCTTCACTCAGTAGCAGAGCTGTTGGCAGCTGGGGTGGCAGCAGGAGACCATGTGGGCTCAGCAGAGGCTGGGTGGATGTAGGCACCAGGTAGTGGGGGTGAGTGCAAGGCCACAGTCATGGAGGTAGTCACTCTGGCAAAGCTCTGTGGTAGGGTGGGGGTCATCCCCCATCTGAGCGTGCCTCCCCTTGGAGTTGTAGGGCTCAGGACCTGTGGGCTCTCCTTGTACATCTGCACCACCTGTAGGGAAGACACCAATAGCAATGAGCCCATGGGTACTGGGACTTCAGAGTCCTCTGCACCTATCTGGTGATCAGCATGATCATTGGTAAGCTGGGTCCTCGTTGGCCTCTAGTAGATTATGAGAGCTCACAAGTGACAAATTATTAAGGCCTGGGGCAAACTCTGCACCTTCTTCTGGATCCTAGGAAGGAGTATGGTGTTAGGGGAAAGGTAGACGCTACTACCATTTTAGCTGGTGGCACATTTTAGGAGGGCCCTTGTGAGTTGGGCCCTGTCTATTGACTTTTTTTGGGCGGGTATTGGGGATTGAACTCAGGGCACTCAACTACTGGAGCCACATCCCAGCCCTATTTTGTATTTTGTTGGGAGAGGGTCTCACTGAGTTGCTTTGCACCTCACTTTTGCTGAGGCTGGCTTTGAACTCATGATCCTCCTGCCTCAGCCTCTCTAGCTGCTGGGATTACAGGTGTGCAACACCATGCCTGGCCCAGTTTGTTGACTTCTGAGGATATTTAGTAATTTGCCCCTTCTTATGCTTGTCCCTACCCTGTCTCTGGCGCTGGGAGCAAAGGAAGGGAGTGGTCACCTCTGGTGGGGGTCCTAGGATGGACAGCAGCACAGGCAGCAGCACGAGCCCATGGAGGAGGCCCAAGAGTGTGAGCACTGTCAGCACCACGAAGAAGTACCTGGGGGAGGTAAGGAGTCAGCAGGGCAGGCCCTGAGACCATCACAGGCAAATCCCACCTCCTTCAGAGCCCAACAGTACCTTACGATGAAGTCAAAGTTGGAACCAGCAAGCATGAGCAAGCCCAGCAAAGTGGAGACAGCCCCATCAGTCACAGGGGCAAATGTGTGCTCAAGGGCACGGGCAGCCCGCAGGTTCCGGCTACCCTGGGCGGTCAGGAAACCCTGGGGGAACAGAGTGGTCTTGGAGCTCCTCCTCTGCCAACTATGGCTAGCTCACCCATGTCCCCAACTGCTACTTATATGGCCTCAGGGTTCACCTATGCCTTTGCCCTCTGAAGATCATGTGAACTGCGTTCATGGAAATGGTCTGGAAGCATGCATGAGTCCATTTAGGTGACGCTGTATAGATGGGTCTGGTGACACAGAAAGATGTCCAAAACAGAGTGGACAAAGTACAGTCTGTCACTGTGTCTTGTAAATTAAGTTCATCAATATATTGTTGTCTATGGCTGCGTTTGTACTATGATGGCAGAATTTCAACAGATTCTCTATGGCCCATTAAGTTGAAATATTTACTAACTGGCCCTTTACAGAAAAATTTTGGCAACCCTTGGTTGAAAAGAATGGGCACTGAGGTGGTAAGTCATTTCTTAGGGTGGCATTTCACAGGATTTCAAATTCTTTTTTTGTATTGTTCCACACACTAGCTTTTCAGGGGGTTACTGGAGACTGAACCCAAGGCCACATCTGTGCTAGGCAAGCATTCAACCACTGAACCACATCCCCTGCCCTTTTGTTGTCCTGTTCAAGGAACATATATCATTTTTATAATCAGAGTAATAATAGGGTTATGTGTGGGTAAAACACAGGAGTTGTTTGTGGGGCCTGGTTGGTTTGTGTTGGTGTTTCTACTTGGTTTGAGCCCCATTCTTCTGTCAGAGAACACACAACTTTGAGGGAGGCCTGTGCCCTCCTTGTTTCTAGCATTTATGTCCCCGCTCCCCTGCTGCTTCTTGTGGTGCTGGGGAATGAACACAGGGTCTCCTGTGCTCTAGGCAAGTGCTCTACCCATAAGCTGCATCTCTAGCCCTTTTCATTTTTTGAGAAAAGGTCTTGCTAAGTTGCCCAGGCTGGCTTTGAACTTTCAATCCTCTTGCCTTGGCCTCCCAAGTAGGTGGGATTACAAGCTTGTGCCACCTTGCCTGGCCCAGCTCCAGTTCCTAAATAGTGCCTCTCACAGAGGTGCTTGAAATATATTTGTTGAATACTAAGTCAGCGGCCCAACCCTCCCCCAGTGCCTGTGCTCACCAGAGCCACGTGGACTGTGAACTCGACACCAATTCCTATAGAGGCCACGAGGATCACCACGGGGATGGCACTCAGCTTGATGCCCAGGAAACCCATGATACCAAAGAGTTCCACAGTCATCATTGCCAGGACCAGCACCTGGGGAGGAGAGGGCTCATTGGGGGCTCCTGGCAGGAGGAATGTCAGGCTGGACAGGACAGGGTGAGTTGCCACTGAGTCTCTCTGACCCCACCCCTGCAGGTACTCACTATGAGGCCAGCTGTCCAGGGGTTGAGTAGCAGCAGGGCACAGACCAGGAAGGTGCACACCAGCAGGATACAGACAGCCAGCAGGAAGCAGCGCCGCAGGCCCAGGTACTGCTCCCAGAAGAGGAAAGGGGAGCCGCTGGGGTAGGCACGTACCCCTGCTTGGCCTGCCTCAGTGCATGCTGCCCGGGCCCCCTCGATGGCCTCTACAAAGTCTGCAGTCTTCTGGAGGCCACGCAGTAGGAATGGGAACTGGGCAAACTCCAGGGGCTGGGCTGCTGGGACTGTGGAGGGGAGGAGAGAGTGGGCAGAGGGAGGCAGACGGTGAGCACAGGAACAGTGGGCAGGGCTTAGGGTCAGGGCCACGGCTCTAGGTGAGCTCCCCCCAGGACTCACTGCGAAGGTTCTCCCCAGTGGTGTCATATTTGTCATGTAGCCATTCAGGAGGTGGGGGGTAGAAGTTGGCCTGTGAGGCTGCCAGACCCAGGGGGTCACTGCTCACCCACACAGTTAACCCCATGTAGAAAAGCTCCGGTGGAATCAGTCCGTCCTTGTCCACCAGCCTTCTTGTAGTCAGCTGTAGAGGCAGAGAGGGCTGAAGGCCTTGGCCATGTGATCTAGAGCCCCTCTGTCTCCCTGACTATTCTAGCCCTCTTCTAACCTGGCTGAAATCCAGAGGCTCCTGGGCATTCCCAGTCTGGATGAGCAGCTTGTAGGCCAGGGCCCCATCCTCAGAGCCATTGCGGTATGAATGGTAGGTAATGCGCCCGGAAGCCCAGTCCTGATCAAATGCAGCCTGGATTCCTAGGGAATAGGTTAGGGCACAATTAGCCTGTGGCCAGAGGGTGCTTTTCCCTGTAGCAACACTCCCAGCCAATCCCCTGGCCTCTCACCCTGTAGCCAGTTGCGGTAATAGTGCAGCCAGGTGCGGGGTGCCTGGGTGGCAGGCGGGGGCAGCACAGCCTTGAGGGAACTGAAGCGCTGGTGCAGATCAAAGAGGGCACGTTGGGAGTGAGCGTAGTCAAAGCCACCCTGGGTCACCAGGGCCACCTCATACAGGGAGAAGTACCTGAGCTGGGCGCTCAGGAAGGCATGTTCTTTGGTGCCCCGAGGCACCACGTCTGTCAGGGCCAGCCCGTCCTGCACCAAGGTGGCTCCATAGAGGCTCAGGCCCAGAAGAGCCCCAAAGAACATCAGCACTATGGCCTGTGGGAAACAGCAACTAAGCCAGGGGCCTAGGGCTATCCTCCCGTCCTCAGGTAGTAGGCCATGCCCTCTGCCCTTCTTGGGGCCCACAAATACTGAGCCTCTGGCCTCCCCCACCCAGTCTCACCTTGGCATGTGACTGGAGCAGCAGAGGTGCAAACTGATAGCGGGCGAAATGGGCAAGATTCCAGCGGGCACAAGGGAGGGACTTGCGGGCTGCCTTTGGCCCAATTCCCTCCTCTTGGCCTAGAAGGTCCCGTGTGGACCCCACGGGGCTGAAGAGCTCAGAGCTCAGTGGGTCAGAAGGTGGGGGTACCAGCTGGGCTTGGGGAGGCAGGATGGTGACCACATGCTGGCTGCTGGCTTCACAGTGGGTGAAAGCTTGTACCGTGGTGGTCAGGTGGGCAATGCCCACTGGCACTGTCCTATCTCCCAGCTCCTGGGGCAGAATCTGAATTACTCGAGCAGAACAGGGGCTAGAAGAGGCAGAGAGTGTGGATGACAGGTTGGTCCCTGCCTTGAAATGCCTATGAGGGGACAAGCTGGGGTGGGTTCATGGGAGGAGAGGGGTGGACACACAGGGACAGTACCTAGAGAAGCAGCAGAGCACATCAAGGCGCTGGCAGTGGCGCCGATGCAGGTCCAGGCTGAGGACAGCTGGGAAGACAAGCATCACAGCTGCGAAGTTGCAGCCCACTACTATGGCAGCCTGCGGGTGGGCAGGAGGGCACAAAGGCTCGATGAAGCACACCTCAGGCCCCATACCCACCCCAGTCTAACTGCCTGTTTATGATGGCTCACCTGCAGGGAGAAGGCTCGCAGTGCAGGGATGGGAACTAGGGCAGCCATGAAGAAAGCAACCATGTTGTTGATGGACGTGAGGGCAACACTGGTGCCTGTGCGCTGCAGACACTCGCCCATGCGCTCCTGCCAGGATACAGCAGGGACATGCCCTCAGGTCATGGGGAGGAGGGAACCATGGCTTTTGTGTGTGTGTGTGTGTTTCTTTATTCCTTGGTATTGGGGATTGGAGATTGAAGCCAGAAGCGCTTAAACACTGAGTCACATCCCCAGCCCTTTTTTTCTTGAGACAAGGTCTCACTTAAGTTGCTTTGGGCCTTGCTAAGTTGCTGTGGCTGGCTTTGAACTTGCCATCCTCCTGCCTCAGCCTCCTGAGCCACTGGGATTACAGGTGTGTGCTACCATGCCTGATAGACCATGGTCTTTAAGGGAGAGTGAAAGGGAGTCTCCAGAACTGGGATGGTAGAAGTGGGGCAATAACACCACAGTGGCTAATATTTACTGAGTGCTACGTATGCGTGATGTGATATTCTGTACACTCACCCTGAATTATCTCACTGATCCTTACGACAAACCTTAGGACACAAGCACTATTATTACCCTTATTCACAGATGGGAATGCTGAAGCACAAAGAAGTTAATTGGTTGCCAATGTCACTTAAACCTAGAGATGCTCTCTCTCTCTCTCTCTCCTCTCTCTCTTTTTACTCTATTTATTTTTGGTACTGGGGATTGAACTCAGGGGCACTCAACCACTGAGTCACATCTCCAGCCCCCCCCCCAATTTAGAAATATTTTTAGTTGTAGATGAACACAATACCCTTATTTTGTTTATTGCTAGGCAAGTGCTCTACCCAGCCCACTTTTGTATTTTTTTTGGTACCAGGGATTGACCTCAGGGGCTCTCGGCCACTGAGCCACATCCCTAGCCCTATTTGTATTTTATTTAGAAACAAGGTCTCACTGAGTTGCTTAGTGCTTGGCTTTTGCTGAGGCTGGCCTTGAACTCATGATTCTCTTGCCTCAGCCTCCCGAGCTGCTGGGATTACAGGTGTGCACCACTATGGGTGGCCAAACCCAGAGACTCTTAACCAGTATGCTGAACTACCTCAGGTGAGGCTGGGCTAAAGGATGGGGACTTACCTGGAGAGGGGTACCAGAAGGAGCCTCTGTAAAGGCATGAGCAAGCAGGAAAACGTCATCCACACCAATGCCTAGTGCCAAGAAGGGTAGCACCTGGAGGAGTAGAGGGGTGAGCAACTGGAAGAACTGTACAGCCTGGTGATGGCCCTAGATCAGCCCTGCAGAACTGGTGTACCTGAGTAGTGGCAGCATTGAAGGTGATGCCAAGCAGGGAGCAGAGCCCAAGGCCAGAGGCCACTGCTAGAGCCACCAGCAATACCCCAGCAAGGCCCACGGCACCCTGGGACTGGGCACAGTCCCACCGTAGCATGGTTACGCAGGCATATGCTAGCTGTGGGGAGAAAGGGCACAGTCTCAGAGAGGGGCTTCCATGGTGGGTGCTGGGTGGAGGTGGGGCAAGGTGCTAGGGCAGGACCCACCATCAGCAGATAGCCTCCCACCACACGGGCTGTGCTGACTTCGGAGAATGCGTGCAGGATGTCGTCCAGGGTGGTAGGAGAGAAGGCATGGATCTGTTGAGATGCATTCTCAGGCAGGGCCTCCTGGGCCAGCTGGAGAGACAGGGTGGATCTGAAGTGCAGGGGAAGAGGGAGTGGCCTCAGGGCACCCTGCCTCGTCCTTGTCCATGTTTACCTGCACAAAGCGCCGTTGCCAGGTTTGCAGCACAGTGCTGGCCTGTTCCTCACTCCAGCCAATGTCATGTGTCTGATAGTCGCCCCGGAAGTGTTCAAACAGCTGGCGGGGGCTCATCAGCAGGAAGGTGCTCTGCAGAGCCTCTGCCCTGGTGGAGGTGCAGGAGAACTAGAGGTCAGAGGTGGCCCAAACAACTGGTGGGGGAATGCAGCAGGCTTTTGCCAGAGCTGCCTGCTATAGAGTGGATTCCCAAGCAAGGGGTCTGTCACCAATTCCCAGGGGAGGAGGCCCTACCTCAGCAGCTGTCCTTGGGCGTCTCTGACCATGCCTCCCAGCAGCAATTCCTCCTGCCAATGCATGAATTTGTGGGAGAAGCCGTGGCAACCCCCACTGAGCTCCTGAGCCACATTGGGAGCCTGGAGGGGGAAAAGGGAAGGGTTTACTGCTCAAGACCCTGCTGGTGGATCACTGTGTCCCTGGGCTCATACCTCCAGGAACCATGCCTGCCACAGAGCTTAGCAGGTCTGGAGTGTAGGTAACTGGTCTCTTGAATCCCTTCCTGCTCTGTGAGTGAACAGCTAGGTGTCCTGTAAGCAGGAGGCCACAAGAGGGAGCAGAATCCTGAACATAAGCTGCAGGGAGAGGATGGGAAAACTATGCAGGGAGGTTGAGAAAAGTACCACCCACAGAGCCACACAGACCCATGGGAAAGGAGGTAAAATGTTCATGTTTAGCTATTGTGTTTTTAGTTTCCTTGTATAGACTGTTTTGATAAAGTCTAGCTTTAGGCTTAAAAAAGGAAGAGGATTCATAGGTCACTTCAGGGTTTCTTAGGAGAAATGAATGGGAATGGAACACTCCAGGGGGTTAGCACAGTGTGGGCAGAGTGGCAACGTCCAGGAAATGGTGGGGGCAGAACACAATCAGCTCTCTTTCAGAACAGAGGGACACATGCCAGAGAGAGAGAGAGGGAAGGGAAAGAGCTTTTCTTTGTCTGGTTGGAGCTCACCTGCCTACTGTGATGGTTGGGGGCACTAGGTGGGCAGTGAAGGTCTTTAGGGTCCAGACAGGGCCGCCCCACATAGGCCTGGCCCACCTGTGCCTTGTCTAGCAGTTGTCGGAAGCCCTCGAGGGAGGCAAAGGGACCCAGTTCCTCCAGCAGTTGCTCTGGGTCCAAGTTGGTCCACTGGATATCAGGGCGGCCCCTGGGGGAGAACTCATGGTTAGCAAGGGTCAGGGATCAATACCCACCATCTGAGCTGCTCCTCTGGACCCATGCTGCACCCCACCCTCCTCTTATGTGCTTATCGGTCCTTCCACGTGGAGGGTGTGCAAGGCTCAGCTTCTCAGAGCAACCAGGTTGCGTCAGCCCACCAGGCTGCTGCAGTGAGCTGAGGATGGATATAAGGAGCTGACAAGGACATCAGGACAGATGTACTTAATACATGGAAAGGGCCCAGAAAAGCACCATGGCATCCATACCAAGCTGCACACCCTTGGTTCTAACATGAAACCAGAGTGGCACCTGTATACAACAGGTTTCTTCTGGCTCAGGCAACAGCTTAGCTGGTGCCTAGCCAACTCCCCCCAGCAAAGTCTCTTTCTGGGGATCTTTTTTCTCCTCTGTTGATCTTGAGATCTATGTTGTTTGTCTAAATGAGACAGGTCTTTCTCTCCTTTAGAGCTGAGGAGAAGGGGGATGTGGAGCCTTAGGCCGTCTGTTTTGGCTCTGGCCTGAGAGGAAATGAAGTCTTGGCGAGATTTTCTTCATCCTCCTTACTCCTGCCCCTCCTTTCTTCTGGGGAAGTCCCTGGCAGGAGATGAAGTGGGACCCCAGGAGCAGCTGTGCCAGCACTCACGGCAAGTAGGCAGAGCCCCCTTGGAGTTTGGCTCCCTCCCAGAAGCAGTCGAGCGGGGTGAGGATCACACACGGAAACAGCTTCTCAATCATCTGCCAGGGATACCACAGGCCACATCAGTCCTTCCCTGGGCTCCTTTCTCCACAACCTGTAAGATACCCTCTGCAATCCTCCCAAGGTTTGTCCCTAACTTCCGCCCCAGCTCTGGTGTCTGCCACAGTGTCTCTTTGGGCCTTCCCACACTATGGAAAATGTCCTGCCTCTGCCTAGTCCATGGAACAGCCCAGAGTACTCACCCGCTCAATCATTCCATTTTCAATGAGGGGAACTCCCGATTTGTAGCAGATTTTGTTCAGATCCCAGGACCTGTATTAGCCAGGGGCACAGGCAATCAGCAGAAAAGGGGAATCCCACTCCAGCACTGTCACAGCACGCTTTACACCCCGCCCCCACCTCCCCTGCCGCTCAGGGACTCGGCCAGACTCACTTTCCATAGAGTGATACTTGTACTTTACTGGCAGTGAGGGCTGCCTGGAGGTGGAGGCCAAGCGCCTCAGGCGTGAGGATGTTCTCCCCCTCCTGGCGTGGAGTCTGAATCAACATCTGGGAGGTATACGCCGCCTCCTCTCCCAGCTTCTCCTTGGTATAATGCAACTCTTGGCTCACCCGGCTTCCCACTGCCAGAGCAGAGAGAAAGCTGCAGAAAGGGGTCTTGGAGGTTCCTAACCTCCTAGGGCTCCCAGAAAAGGGGGAGAAACACTGCTGAGGCCCTGGGCCTTCTCCCCATGGCCTTGCTAAGGCCCTGGCTGGCTCCCAAGCTTCTGCCCCTTTTCTGAGTCTGGAGTCCTGCCAGGGAAGTGGGGAGACCTCAGCTGCACAGCTTTATGGATTTCCTGTGTGGTCCAGGGTTTAGACATGAAATAGGTTGGCTGGTTTGGGGCAAAAACTTAAAAATGAGAATCAGCATGAGCTGGGCCAGGTTATAGGAGCATTCTGGTAAGGAACCCTCACTGTCTCTCTCTGCTCTGGTCTGCAGGACAAGGAGGGACAACAGGGGCCAGTAGGGAAGCTGCTAGCAGAGAGGGTTTTCTAAAAGAACAGGTCTCGGGTCAGGGCTTTTCTTCCTTTGGGTTGCCCTGCATGGTGATTTCCACTCACACACCTTTCTACAAACTGCTCTGGAAGGGTCAGGAATGGCAGTGTCTGGTAATGATGGGCCTCACGGTGGCCCAGGCGACAGGGAGGACCAGTCTTTCCGTATGATGCTCCCACCCACTCAGAAAGGAAGTACATGGAAGCAGTTTGTGTGCCCTGGTAGAGGTGAAATCAAAGTGGGCCAAGGAGTCTAGATCCTCTTCACTAGCCTCATCGTACAGACTATGAGTCAGACTTCCTGGTGCCAGACCTGCCTCAGTCTCCTTGATCTTAGCATTCCTCAAGTCCTGTTCTGAATTATGCTGGCAAAGGAGTTATGGTGGGGCCTGGGGAAGGTGGGGACACTGTGAGGGGATATAACCTAACTATGATTTGGAGGAAGATGAGGGCCACAACCTAGGAGTTTTGTGGGCTTGGTCTGGTCTCAGACCTACTTCTGCTTCCACTTGTCTGGGGGTCTCTTCTTTCTGGTTGCTCCTATTCCTGGGACCAATACATGCTGCTTCTCTGAGACTCTAGTCTCATTTAGGATTATCATGGTCCCCAATCTCTAACTCTTTCTCTCTTTTTTCTTTTGAGAGATAGGGTCTCACTATGTTGCCCAGCTGTCTTGATTCCCTGGGCTCAAGCAATTCTTCTGCCTCAGCCTCCCAGGTACTTGGTATTATAGACATGCACCACTCATCTCTAGTTTCCCAATCTCTCTCTCTCTTTTTGGGTGTGGTACCGGGGATTGAGCTCAGGGGTACTCAGCCATTGAGCGACATCTCCAGCCCTATTTTGTATTTTATTTAGAGACACAGTCTTGCTGAGTTGCTTAGTTTTTTGCTTTGTTGAGGCTGGCTTTGAACTTGCAATCCTCCTGCCTCAGCCTTCTGAGCTGCTGGGATTACAGATGTGTGCCACTGTACCCAGCCCCAATCTCTTTTTCAAACCTATATAATCTCCTTACTCAAGTGATTGTATCATTGTGGACCAGACAGAACCATAAGAATGTAAAAGAAAGAAACACTGTCATTTTAAAATATATAGTGAGACCAATGAATTCTTGGTGGGGTGGTGGGTGAGGAAGAGGAAAATATAAACCTCAGCTGACAAGGGATAGATATGAGGACAGATGAACTAGAATGTATTGATCAGAACAAGGATGTATTAAACAGAGCCTTTGTTTTCTTCTGTACATCCATTGTACAGAAGACTTGGTTTTGAGCCCTGGCTCCAACACTTATTCTGTGTCTTGGACAAATTACTTATTCTCTTTGAGTCTCAATTTACTTATCTGCAAAATGGGAACAATGCCTCTCTCTCGGTAAGTTTAGAATCAACACAGGAAAAGCACTTAGGAAATTGCCTGGCTCATGGTAAGTGTAGATGTGGAGTTGTTATTCAATAATTGCCAAAAGTGAAAAAAATTGAGAAAAAACAAGAGAAAAAGAAAAGATTGTGGGTAAGTACGGAGGAAACAGGAGAACAGGGGAAGGAGGATATCAAAATCAATAGTAAGCTTGGTAAAAATTTTTGTACCTTCACCAAAGGGAAAACATAACTGGTTAACCAGCATGGAAAAGGAGTCCATCTGGTAGGTAATCCTATAAGTTTAAAACAGCAACAAGTAATTATCTACCATTTTATATTTTATATATATATATTTTTTTTCCTTGTGGCCCTGGAGATGGATCTCAGGGGTGTTTTGTCACTAAGCTATATTACCAACCCTTTTTTTGTTTTGTTTTGTTTAATTTTTTTTTTTGGGGGGGGGCTGGGGACGTGGCTCAAGCGGTAGCTCGCTCGCCTGGCATGCGTGCGGCCCGGGTTTGATCCTCAGCACCACATACCAACAAAAATGAGAACTAAAAAAAATAAAAATAAATATTAAAAATTCTCTCTTTCTCTCTCCTCTCTCACTCTCTCTTAAAAAAAAATAATAAATTTTTTTTTTAAAGAGAGAGAGAAAAAGAGAGAATTTTTTATGTGGTGTTGAGGATTGAACCCGGGCCGCACGCATGCCAGGCAAGCGCGCTACCACTTGAGCCACATCCCCAGCCCCGCCAACCCTTTAAAAAAAAAAAAATTGAGCCAGGTGGCACATGTTTGTAATTCCAGCAGCTCTGGAGGTGGAGGCAGGAGGATCGTGAGTTTAAAACCAGTCTTAGCAACATAATGAGGCCCCAAGCAACTCAGCAAGACCCTGTTTCTAAATAAAATACAAAAATGGGCTAGGGACATGACTCAGTGCCCCTGAGTTCAGTTCCTGGTACAAAAAAAAAAAAAAAAAAAAAGAAAAAAAAAAAGAAATTAGGACAGGGTCTCACTAAATTGCCAAAGCTGGCCTCAAACTTGCAATCTTCCTGCTTCAGCCTCCCTAGTTCCTGGGAGTACAGGTGTGCACCACTGAAGTCTGCTAAAAATTTTAAAAATGATGGCAATTATTTCTGGCTTATAGGTGTCTACCATGGGAGTATAATTTGGTATCCTATTTGGAGGAAAGTAATATTGCAATATTTATTCTCATAATTTCTGGCCCAGAAATTTCACACGTAAGGGCAGTGAACTGTTGTAGGGACTCAAGACTTTCTTTGAGTGAAATGGGAATCATAGTAGGTTTTGATCAGAGATGTGAGATGATCTGACTTTTTCATCACCTAACAAATAAGAATTGGCCCAGGGAAGAAGTCAGGAAAAGGTGTTCGGGACCCAGAATATTCAGAGAATTATCAAAGGCTTAGAGTTTCTATATTGTTAGGGAGGAGCCGGCGACAATGCTCAAGAGGGCCTAGAATGTGCTATGGGGCTTATATTTGATTCTAGAGACTTTACAGAATCTAATAGAAATTGATGGAAGGACTCTATGCAGGGTGCTGACTTGGTCAGATTTAGACACAACACAAGGGTGGTGTGGAGGCAGATATGAAGGTGAGGTTGACAAATCTTCTACCTTCCTTTCTCTTTCCTTTTCTTTCTTTCTTTTTTTGTGTGTGCTAGGGATTGACCTCAAGAATGATTAATCACTGAGTCACATCCCCAGCCCTTTTTATTTTATTTTATTTTGAGACAGGGTCTCACTAGGTTGCTTACTTGCTAAGTTGCTGAGGCTAGCTTGGAACCTGTGTTCCACCTCCTTAGACTCCCAAGCCTCTGGGATTACAGGCATGTGCCACCACACCTGGCTGCCTTTCTCCTTTCTAACAGATTGGTTTAACTGGCCATCTCTGAAAGGCCTTTGACTCCTCTCCAGCATCAGAGGGTGAAACCTGGTAGTCTTAGAAGCCAATCACATAATTCTGTTGCCTTTGCCAAATGGAGCATTTAGGCACAGGAAGCTACAGTTTTTGCCAAAGAACCCCAATGGAAGATCAGCTATTGAGGCTTGGGGTAAATTTTCCCCTTACTTTAAAAAGGGATGCAAGAGACTTCCTTTTCTTACACAGCAGAAACCATGTCAGGATAATATTGCCTGAGGACAAAAGTCTAAGGAGCGGAAGACAGCACAGAGAAAGATAGAAAGAACCTGGGTCCTTGCTGATGTCCTTGGGCTGCTGGATTAACCACCCTGGAATTTCTCTACTGCCAGACTTCCTATTAACGAGGATCAATCTTCTTCCTCTCTCCCTCCTTCCCTCTCACCTGTCTTCCTTTCCTTTCGTTCTTTCATGTGGCTAAAAGTATTCTAAATGACACAACTAGGAGTGTTTTTTGCAGGAGACTGAGAAAGGTCTCAACCAGAGTAGTGACCACAAGGGTAGGAAGGATGGGTTTGTTGTGACAGTGGTTAAAAGGGAAGAATTCTGTAACCAAATCGTGAAATTTAGGTGAGTGAGAACTGATGCAAACTCTCAAGGATTTAGCTGTAGATGCTTGAGTGGATGGATGGTGGTTCTATCAATTGATACATAGGCAGGCCCTGCTTTTGTGAGTAGCTGTATATTCCTTATCCTCTCTCTGCATTTTTTTTTTTTTTTTTTTTGGTGCTGGGAATTGAACCCAGGGCCTTATGCATGCAAGGCAAGCACTCTACCAACTGAGCTATATTCTCAGGCCCTTCTTTGCTTTCTTTTGGCAGTGCTGGGGATCTAACACAAGACCTCAAACATACAAAGCAACTGCTCTACCACCGAGTTATACCTCCAGCCCTATTTTTTAATCTTTTTTTTTAATATTTATGTTTTAGTTGTAGGTAGACATACAATATCTTCATTTCATTTTTGTTTGGTGCTGAGGATCGAACCCAGTGCCTCACATATGCTTGGCGAGCATTTTACCACTGAGCCACAACCCCAGCCCCCTATTTCTTATCTTTAAGAATAGCTCCAATTTCAAACTATCTCTGTCTTATTCCAGTAAATATAATGTGGCCTACATGCTGTGATTTTTTATTTTAGAGAACTATCTTCCTCTGATCCTTTTGGTTTTAAGTTAACCAGGGCTAGGGGTGTATTTAGCATGCACAAGGCCCGGTGGCCATTCTAAAAGAAAAAAAGAAAGAAAGTTGTTCAGGAAAGGCAAACAAGTCAAATTCCAAGTCTCACCATGGCAAAACTGGGGAGAACCTTGAACTCTGATAGCCAATATTCTACTTCTCCCTCTGCTTTTTTTTTTTTTTTAATGAACTCAATCATGATATATATTAGTTGTCAATGGACTTTATATGCAGTGCTGAGAATTGAACCCAGTGCTTCACACATGCTTGGTAAATGCTCCACCTCTGAGCCACAACCCTAGCCCTCCCTCTGTTTTTTATATTAGCCAAATGAGAAAGAACATAAAATATCCTTTAGTCTTCATTTTGATTGGCTCCTCACTGTTTAGGAATTGAAGGAGAAGCCTCAGCTACAGATAAGGAAATGATCACATTATAATCACTGCTTTTACCTCACCCTCAACCAACACAGGACAGAGTGATATCTGTAATAAGGGAAAACAGTTTAAGGCTGGGCATAGCGCTGCATGCCTGTAATCCCAGCTACTTGAGAGGCTGAGGTAGGAGAACTGCAAGTTTGAGGTCAGCCTCAGCAACTTAGCAAGACCCTAAGCAACACAGGGAGACCATGTCTCAAAATAAAAAAAAAATAAAAAGGGCTGGGGAAAAAAAAAGGGTCTAGGAATTGGCTACCATGCTTTTATAAAAACTGGTGGTGTCTATCCCTTCTGTGCTGGAGGGCAGAAGAGAGGATAATGAAACTTGGAAGTTCAAGTAGTGTTTAGATGGAGAAGATCAGGGGAACAGAGAAAGAGGAAGGAAAGGGAAACTGCCTCAGTTGTGGCAGGAAATCCAAGTCATTTGAGACCACCCAGGCAGCAGTGATTTGAGTGGAGGTATGTGTATGTGCATGTGTATCTTAGGGCTGGGGGCAGGCAGGCAGAAAGAAACATCTGCTCTGGACCCCAGGGCTGGCCTAAAGCATGAGTGTATGAGAATCTGCAGAGGAAAGGGGTAGGGTGGGGTGGGGTGTGGGAGACCAACAGGCAGGCAGACTCTAAGAAACATCTGCTCTGGATCCTAGGACTTGCCAGCATTTGAAATAACTCAAGGGTGTGAGACTTCAACCTGGGCCCTGCCCTTGAGCATAGGCCAGGGCTGAGAGAGGTCTAGAGTAGCCCACAAATACAAATTTCCCAGGGAAGAACAGCAAAATTGAACTCTGTAAAATGGCTGTCCCAAAACAGATCTCATGCTAAAAATATTAATAAGAAGGTACTTTTACTAATGCTTCCATTAGAAAGTGAGGATTTGATCCCATCTAACCTCAAAGTGTAGAGTCTGCGCTGCTTCTCCACTTACTAGTTGCAGGATCCCTGGGTGCATGACCCCTTTCCCCAGAGGCTTGCCAGATGGTTTATTCAGTTTGCCAGACTTCTGGTCCAAAATTTTCTTTCTTTATCTCTTTCTTTTTTTGTGACAGGGTCTCATTATGTTCCCTTGAGTGGCCTTGAATTTCTGGGCTTAAGCAATCTTCCTGCCTCAGCATCTTGAGTAGCTGGAACTAAAGTCCTAACTTTCCTAGTCAGAAGTCACCTCTCTCTGCTTTGTGTGTTTGTTTGTTTTTGGCTGTGCTGGGGACTGAACCCTGGCCTAGCATGCTGGGAAAGTGCTCTACTACTGATCTGCATTCTCAGACCTTTTTTAAAATTTTATTTTGAGACAGGGTATTACCAAATTGCTCAGGTGGCCTCAGACTCCCAAGTTGCTAGGATTATAGGTGTGTGCCACCATGCCTGGCTTCTCTGCCTTCTCTTACACATCATAATCATATCTTACTTTTATTACATAGTTATCCTAGCACATATTTTATTTTCCTTGATACTGAAAGATGGGTCTTATTCTAGTTGCTGTTATACCATAAAAATATACACAGAGAAGGTTGATAAAAAAATGCTAAATAAATACATATAATCTCAGATAAACGAATTCAACATACACATTAAAGGATGCTATCATCTGTAGATTATGGTACAGGTGCTCCAACATGCCCAGGTGTACAGATTCTGGGCCATAGATTCCCCTCTAGATCTTTGGCCAGGCCTGCTAGGGCTCAGTGGCCAGCTCTTTGCCCTGTTCTTGTCCTGGGCTTAACGTGCCCAAGCAGCTACAGCTGCAGTGTCCATAACTCACCTTCCACCCAGAGCTGTTCTAGGTCTGTCTCAATAACAGCCACGCGGAGACCCAGTGCCAGGGCCCCAAAGGCCAACAATCCTAGGAAGAGCACTTTGCCACAGTGTTTCTGGATCCCACAGCCCAGAGAGAAGAGCAGGCCCTGGAAGTAAGCACGAAGCCAGAGTGGAGCCTTCAGGCTCCCAGCTAGGATCTGGGACAGAAAGAGAAGGGTCAGTCAGGTGTCACTGTAACAGCAAGAAAGCCTTCCCTTCTCTCCCTGTATACACCCTCTGCCAAAAGCCCATGCTTCTTGATGTAGTTCAGGGAGCACCTGCAGACATAGGCTTATATTGTAAGATTTAACGCTATTCCCCTCTACCTTCCCACAACACCTGAGGAAGGCACAGACCCATTTTCTGAAAATAGGACACACACACACACACACACACACACACACCCCTGCTGTCATGTGGACACTGAGGTTAAACCCACACATACATACAACTTGCACAGCTATGCTAGCTCTCACCTGTCTTCAAACAGGAACACCAAACTACACATTTAAAGCCATCACACCCTGCAGAGGCCCTGGTGACATAAGACCCCACCCTTCCTTCTTCGTTTCCCCTCTACTCACCTGAGGTGTTGCGGGTCGAGCCGGGGGAGTGTAGCCAGGTGGCAGTTCTCGGGGAGGCAGTGGCTGAGCCATGCTGGCGGGGATAGGGGGCGCGGACGCCCCCAACCTGTGTTATTTCGGCGCTCCCATAGGCTAGCCTGGCCCCCTGTACCGCGAGACCCCTTGGGTCTTCAGTGGGGCCGCGAGGGCGTAGGCGTGGGTGACACTGTGGGGTGCAAGATGTGCAGGGGCGGCTATGAGAGGGGGAGCGGGGGGCTGTGCGGGCCTGGGGCGCGGCGAGAAGGCACTCTGGACCGCTGAAGTGGGTTCGCGTGTAGGTGGAACTGGCGGGCCTCTGAGATGCACCCCGCAGCTCTAGGTGGCGACTGCAGTGCCGGGAAGGCGGCTGGAGTCTCAGAAAAAGGGAGCGGGCCGGGGCGACGCCCTCCCATTGGCTGAGGGGCAGGCAAATCACCCGGAGCGGAGCAGCCGGATCCGCTGCTAGGTAACGGCGCCGCAGGGGGCGGGGCAGGAGACCACCCAGGCAGGGCCACCCCAGGCCTTGCCGCGCCCGCCCGCGGGGCCCTCGGGGAGGAGAAGGGAGGGAGACCCGGGAGCGGGTAAGCTAAATTCTGGAGAGGCGGGGGCTGAGAAAGAGCGTCTGCTGGCCCGGTTAGGACCACACTTTCTTCCCGTTCCGGCCAAACCCCAAAGACTTCTTTTCATTCTTACCAGCTTTCGTTCTTGCTCCCTTCAGTACACCCGCCACGGAAGCCGGAGACATTTAAAATGCAAATTTGATGACAGCTCCAAAAGCGTAAGGTCTGCTTGAAGCACAGGGCCCTGTGTACATTATAGCTGTTTTTTTTTTTTTCTTCATAGGTGCTACCTCTCACCCATCCAATGTTCTCTCTAGTTCTGAAAAGTCACCTATAATTTCCTAAACACATCATGATGTTCCAAGCGTTCTTGCCTTCGTACATGTGGTCCTTTTGTCTTGGCAGATTATCTTCAAAACAACTTGAATCAATTAACCTCTCTTTGAAGCCTTCCTTGTCACATCTCCTGGCAGATAATTGCTTCTTTATGTTCCTCATAACACTCAATGTATATGTGTCATTGCATTTATGATGAAATATTTTATGTACAGTACTTGAAAGTCTGCTTTCCTCACTAGACAGTAAATAGGTGCTCAATAATCATTGCATGAATCATTGAGAGTTGAATAAACCAGGGTGTCAAGGACTGGAAACAGGGGAAGAGGAAGTATTTCCTCTAACTATCTCATCTCAGTGTGCTGTTTCTGTTGGGTTCCTGACCAATTAACCCTGAGTGGCAAAGTAGAATAAAAATCAATATTCCAATATGTAAAGTTTGGGAAAGAGAAAAAAATCTGTAATAAATTCATTATTCTACACAAGTACTATTATCTCTAGCCAAGTTCTTGGTCAATTCTTCCAGACTTTTTTTTTTTAAATATATTTCTTTATTTTATTTTTATGTGGTGCTGAGGATCCGACCAGCGCCTAACGCATGCCAGGCGAGCACGCTACTACTTGAGCCATATCCCCAGTCCTCAGACTTTTTTTTTTATCATTACATCATAAACATTTCATGTCACTACACTGTCATTGTAACAATCATTTGCAGAATGTCCTGAGGACATATACCCAGAAATAAGGTTGTTTGGGTCAAAAAAGTATGAACGTTTTCATGATCTTGCTGTATACTGCCAATCTATTTTTTGGAAATTTGTGTGAACCTCTTCTGAACCTCAGTTCTAGGGAAAGAGAAACTTCAGGTCGAGGGGGTGAATACCTAACAAATTTGCTGCTTCCATTTGTCCATTGATCCAGCAAAATGAGGAGGAACTATTGTCTACAATACTGTTGGCCAAGTGGTAACTGAATATGTGCACAGTATTTTCTTCCTCCCTGTCATAGAGGAGTGGGTCCCACTCTATACTCCTAGCAAATTTCTGGAAACAGAAACAGTCTAAACTAGGCTATAGGTCCCTACATTGCCTTGGGGGTGTAGTTAGACAGTGAATGGCCTAAGATTAGCAATGGATGTCACTAGGACTTAGAGAAGACCGACTTTACTTTAAGCAGCTCTTGAGATCTTCCTTCTTACCAGACTCTGCAAGACATAAAGTCCATGGAGAAATAGATTTGAAACACCTGGGCCTTGGAACTTATTCTGCTTCTACCACTAACAATTGTGGCAAAGTCCAGCATTTCTTTTTTTAATTTTCTTTTTTATTTCTTATATACATGACAATAGTGGAGTATTAAATTCATAATTATCCATTCACAGCACCATTTTTTTGTAACTCTGTATATAAAGAAAGTCCAGCATTTTAATGGATGTTTCCAAGGCAGGGCCTGCCTACTGAGAAAATCTCTTGCCAATCAGTCCAAAGAATAATGTGAGACAAGTAGGTCTGCAGTTCCAACCTCAGTAGAGCTTAGTCCCTTCTGGCTGTGGCAAGCTCCAAAATAACCTTTCTTTCTCTCAACAAAATGATTTCCTGAATGCAGCTGAGCTCAGGTACAGCTAAAGCCAGAGTCCCCAGGTAAATAACAGGAGGAATAAAGAAGCTCCTCTTTCCCCTCTGCAAGCAACCTGCTTCCCATTGAGTGGGCTTACTTCACTGTCACTTCCACTGGATGAGGATATGTGTGTCTTGGGCCCAAACCAGAGGCAGTTTCTGAAGAATAACAAAGGATAGAAGCAATTTAATCAAATTATTTATTTATTACCGAGGATTAAATTTAATTATTGATTCATTCGACAAATAAGTCTTGGGGTCTTTCATGTGTCTAAACCCTTTGTGGAGGTCTAGAGGTTGTAGGGTACCTGTTTTATTTTTTAAAATCTTTAAAAATGGAGTTTAGGTTGAGGGGAGAACAGAGACCAAGAGGGGAACCACTGTGTGCTGAGGTACTGAGGAAGTTTTCCAGAAGTGAGAAAAACTTCAGGAAAGGTGGGAGATGACAGAATCTAAAAGGAAAAAACATGGTTCAAGGTCTGAATCTTTCATTTACTGGCTGTGAGATCTTGGGAAAGTAACATTATCTATGACACTGACATAAGGATTAAGTGAGACAAGATATATGGCCAAAGACAAGTGACAGGAAAAATGAGGTGGAGTACACTCTCACATGCAGTATTGAGGAAAGTGACCAGTCTGGCTTTAGGGGAAGGTCCGTGTGGGGATTACAGAGAGCCAGGGCAGGACTTCATTCCTTGGCATTCCCCCAGGTTTCTCATTTATCCTGTTTTTGGTGGCTTCTGTTATCTGGGACAGGCAGAGTGGATGAGCCTGATATATAGAGGAGGAAAGCAGTGGCTCTGGGCTACGCCCAAACCCACCCATTACATTAGGGGCCAAGCCTGGGAATACATGCCCACTCCCTTCAAGACAATAGCATCTATCAAATCTTGGGTGCCAGAGGTTAATAAAGAGATCAGCAAATGACCCTTCACTTTGAGTATGGGGGAGAGAGGTGTTGAGCCAAAGCATCAACTCCTCATTTTCCACGGAAGAACCCTGATGCAATCCCTCTGGGTGGTGGAAGATAGTTCAGGCCAAGGACAAGTCATCCTGGCCTCTAATAGAATGTGTTCTCTGCCCAGCCTCTTTCCCTCCTAGCCAGCTTCATCATAGCTAAGCTTTCTAGACCTTCTTTCTGGGTGGTCTTTCCTGTACCTCTCCCTCTCCCTCAGACACATTTAACTATTTAGTGTTTTAGTTTGTTTTGTTTGAGCTGGGGTGGAGGTCTTAGCTAAGGTCTTCAGTCTAGTCTTCAACTCCTAGGCTCAAGTGATCCTTCTGCCTCAGCTTCCCAAGTGCTGGAAGCTGCATGCCAGGTTTACATTTAACTATTTAGAAGACAGCACACAAAGCTCTGATTATGTAATTTCTTAGGGAAGATGATGGCTATGGACAAATAAAGTATACCCTGTAACTGTCCTGAAATAGAAACAGCCTCTAAATTAAGCTATGCAAGTCCCTAGATTGATCTTGGGGCTATGCTAAACACAATAGGCCTTCCTCTCTACCTGGGATGCATTGAAGGGATGGGGATGCATTGAAGGACTGGGAAGTTCAGCCTCTGGCCTTCGAAAAAAATCTGGAGAGCAATAGCTGCATCAGTCTCCTTATAGGCTCAGGAATCTCTTGCCAGCAGGCAGGGATGAGGTTTTAAGGGGGAGAGAATTCCTGCAGTAGTAGCCACACATTTTGTCTGTTGGCAAGTTCTCAGGACTGTTTCTCAGCACCTCTTCAGAGTACTCCCTGAGTACTGAAGGCCCCCTTGATCCTTTTTTCCTCCACTTCCTTCATCAAGCATCGCTGGGAGAGGCAGGGCAGACCCTATCAACTCTTCTACCTGCCTGGCTAGCCAGCCAGTGAACATTCAGTTGCTCCCTATATTACAGACACAACCTCTCTGAGGCTGCTACCAAAAGGAAACAAAAATCCCTGTCTGCAGCAGACAAGCAGAGCAAAAAGAAGAAAAATCAAAGCATCCTGGAGTTGTCAGGGAATGTGTGTCCTGAGTTGGGGGCTGCTCCCAGCTGGGACTCAGACTCGGTGAGGCCTTCCTCTGGGACTCTTACCTTCTCTGCTCCAGTTCCCTTATTTCCTTGGTGCTGACCGCTTGATGGAATTGTGCAATAGGAAGGCAGGGGAAAGGTGTTTATCTACCTCCCTGTCAGGGGTTCAAAGGGATCAGTGGGGAAGGACAGAAAGGGGCATAGCAGGGCTCTGGGACAGTTCTTCTACCCTACTCTTCCTCCAAACCTATCCAGCTCCACCCCCTTTCTGTGATCAAGGAGAAGTTTTCTGACCTCTTGGGCTTCCCAGACCCTAATAGTCAGAAAGATCTGAGAAAGGAGACAAAACCCAAGAATAGGAAGGGCCTTCCCATTGCACATCTCTCCTTTTATAGATGGGGAAACTCAGGGTCAAAAGAAAGGCAGTGATGTAGCTAAAATCAAAAACATTACAAAGGCCAAGTCTTCTTCCACCCAGTCCAGGACTCTTGTCTTCAGCACCATCAGGGCCAACAAATTTCATTTCAGTTCCAAAAGTGACCATTTTGGGCACCACTACAGCTCTTTATCCCGATATCTCCCTTAGTCCTACTGGTTTTAGCCACTTCTGCTAGGCCATTTAAGCTCCTGTCTGATTAGGGCAATCTTTCAGGAACCTTGTCTTAACCAGGGAGAGGAATGTGCAGCTCTAGAGCTCCCAAGGAGGCTGATGGAGGTGGAGCTCCCCCAGGGTAGGAATGCTGGTCTCTCACAAGTTCAATGAGAAACAATACTAAGACCCGGCAAGATTACTCAAGTGAACTTGAGAGCCTTGAGATTTTTTAAGTAATGTAGAAACCAGTATTTCAAATCATTCTTTATAATTACTGCCACCCACAGTGAGGACATCAAGAGAAATCTTTACTTTGATAATTCTAGGAGGTGAAATATCACCCGAGGAGCCACTTTTATCTTCCACCAAACACCTGCAGGTTGTAAAAGCAGTGCAGGGAGAGACAAGAGCAGAGTGTACCTATGTTTGGGAGCAGGACTGGCTGATAGAAGTGTGGCTTAGACTTCAGAGGGCTATGAATATAGAAATCACATTTCTTCAGTATCTGAGGCAGGAATGTCTATATAATTAGGACATAAAGAAGTGCAGCTAGAGATCAGGCAGGGAGAATTTCAAACCATGATATTAGTTACAGGCTCTTCCTTACCAGGCTGAGCAGACCTCACCAATGGGAGGTGAAAAGGGATCTGGCTTGGCTCATATCATGGATGTCCATGCTTCTGCTTCCATGACAACCACTGGGTATAGGCTGGCTGTCTAGGCAATGTCTGCTCTCCTTCTTGCTTTAAGAGCCTCCAAGAAACAATGGTTGAGGCTGGGAGGGTTGGAGTGAATGAATGGGGGTGAGCAGGGTGGTGGCAGATGCTGGGAATCTGTGTGGCAGGTATTGAAGCAAGACAGTAAGTCCTAGACTGATGGTCAGGGGAGGTACTGCCATCCACTAAGCCTATGGGTCTAGAAAGAGTGATTAGGGTCAGAGACTGAAGTAGTTCCATCTCTTTTTAGGTGGAAGTTGCTTTATGGACTGGGCTGGGTTGGCCAGTCAGAAAGTTGCACTAATAGGAGCTTTTTTACTGGACAGGTGATAGTCTAGTCTGATAACTTTGGTACAAGAGTTAGGCTACTGTGGCTATTCTATTCACACACTTTGTCTAGATGGTGTTTAAACATGACCCACGAACTCGCACTGTGAATACCTGGAGACAACATGACACAGAGCCTAGGACTGTTCCACAACTCTCCAGCATGTCTTTGGAAGCCTTTCTTTATTAGGAAATAAATACAAAGTCAAACAGGTGGGCCAGCCAACATCTGGAGTTTTGGGGGCCAAAAGGAAGAAATTTAACTTGCTCAGAACTCAGATTTCCATTAGCTGGTCATTCCCCACGATCACCTCGTTCATTCGTTTAGCTACAAAAGAAAAGGAAAGGATTTTCTGAGAACTGGCAGCAGAAGATGTCATTTTAAATCCAATTGTTTCTAATTTTGTGTTCACAAACATTTGATTGTGGTTCTGTTCTTGAGAAGCTCTTAGAACTGCAACATGCCAAAGGGGCTATGAAAGAGATAGCATCTTCCCACACAGAAGGATGGGACTAACTATATACCTGCCTTTGGGAAGCATAAGTAGGAGACCTAGAACTGGATCTTAAAGGATGAATAAAGGTTTTTCAGGCAGTAGTCAAAGGGAAGATATTCTAGACTGTTGGAACTGCATAGGCAAAGACATAGGAATGTGAGAATGGGGAACACAAAATACTGTGGTGTGGTCAGAGAATAGGGAAAATAAGAGGAAAGAAAAGAGAAGAAATGAGGCTAAAATGATACTTCATTCTTCCATGGATGCCTGAAATTGCAGACAGCATCAAATCCTTTATATGTTTTTTCCTATATATATGTGTATATACACAGGATAAAGTTTAATTTAAAAATTAGGCACAGTTAATTAACAACAATAAATTATTTAACAATTAACAATAAAGTGAAACTATTATAATAATAAAGGTATATGAATGTAGCTCTGTTTCAAAATATCTTATTTTACTGTATTCACCCTTTTTCCTAAGATGATATGAGATGATACAATGCATACATGATAGGATGAGTGAGGTGAAAGACACAGGCATTGTGCTATAGCATTAGGCTACTTGGTAAGTACAACTTGAATACATGCACCGAAATACCCTGAGAGTGGATTTGATAACCAAGATGGCTATTACATATGGAGGAGGCACACAGTATTTACAACATAGATATGCTGGACAAAGGGATGATTCTCATCCTGGGTGGGATGGAGTGGGACAGCATGAGATTTCATCATGCTACTCAGAACAGAATGCAATTTAAAACTTTTTTTTTAATATTTATTTTTTAGTTGTAGTTGGACACAATACCTTTATTTATTTATCTTTATTTGGTGCGGAGGATCAAACCCAGTGCTTCGCACGTGCTAGGTGAGCGCTATACCACTAAGCCACAACCCCAGCCCCTTAAAACTTAGGAATTATTTATTTCTGTTTTCCATTTAATATTTTTGGCCTATGATTGGTTGCAGATAACTGAAACTATGGAAAGCAAAGCTGTAGGTAAAGGGGGGCTACTGTAATACCATCTTCTGAAGAGAGCTGTTGAAAAAAGTCAATGAGTTAGCTGGGAATGTTGGTGGAAACCTGTAATACCAGTGACTTGGGAGATTGAGGCAGGAGGATCACAAGTTTGAGGCTAGCCTCAACAACTTGACAAGGCCCTGCCTCAAAATAAAAAAATTAAAAAGGCTGGGATGTGACTTAGTAGTTAAGTGCCCCTGGGTTCAATCCCTGGTACCAAAAATAAACAAATAAATGAGTGAGTGAAAAGATCAGTAGAGGAAGGAGAATAGGAGGAGAGAGGAGAAAAGGGAAAGGACGGGGGAATGGGGACTGAAATCAAATTCCACATGCATAAGGTTTTGTCAAAATGAACCCAACTACTATATGGAACTATAATATTCTTAAAAACAAAAAACTCATCAGAATACTGGGTTTGTGTACACCTTCTCTAGAAGATGTTCCTTTTAATCTTTCATAGCCATCTGCTTCCTTTAGTGATAAAGATGGGAAGGAGGCCCAGTTAGTGCTTAGATTGCTAAATTCTTTAGGGCTAGTGAGTAACTATCAGGCTCCACATCCAAGGAAAGACTAAACAAAAAAGAACAAAGAAAATGTTTCTTTGGGCTAGGGTTGTGGCTCAGCGTCAGAGCACTTGCCTTGCTCATGTGAGGCACTGGGTTTGATCCTCAGCACCACATAAAAATAAACAAAATATTGTGTCCACGTATAACTAAAAAAAAAAAAAAAAAAAAAAAAAAAAAAAGGGGAGAGAGAAAAAGAAAAAGCTTCTTTGACTAGTTTCCTAGGGTACTTCCCAAAGCTCCTTTTACACTTTATTCTTCTATAAGTCAGACTCATACCTCACATACACTCACATCTAGCTCTTCCTTCATCCAGTCTTCTTATTGGCCAGGGACAATGGACTGTTGTGAAGATGGTTTCAGTCTCAATTCACACTTTTCTTGGACCTCAGTGCTTTAGACCAGAGGTACCTGGCTGGGGCAGACAACATTTTCTTCTCTGCCACACTCTAAGGGACCCCCTTCCTACTCTCCCCTCTTTCCTCTGGTCTATTCTTGGCCTGGATGTCAGATAGGATCTTGCTTACTGGGATTCAGGGGAGAATGTATCTAGAATGCTGGGGGTAGATGTAATTTCATAGTATAAGTTGAGGGAAACCTGCAGATCTAGTTCTGCTTGGCCAGGGTTGGAAGCAGGCTTCAGTAAATACAGTGGTAAAGCTCTAGGCTGGAATTAGGTTGAGAAAAATCCCCAAAGGAATACTAAAAGGAAGGATGGTAAATTGGGGAAAAAATCAATGGGATAGAAAGGAATAATATATCACAAATGAAAAGCTGCACTGTTAGGAAACTAGGAAGGATTTCTGCTAGCCAGGAAGATTTGGCTTATGTCATGTATATATCAAGACCTTGATCTACAATAAGGTCTGCTTTCATGGCTGAAGGACTGATTATGTGATTAATAATGTAGTGATTCAAGTTCCATCATTGACAGAAGAGACTCAGATGAGGCATCCAATTAGTCTTCCAGGTTTTTTTCTTTTTTTGGTGGTGGTGGGGTATTTGGGATTGAAACCAGAAGTACTTTACCTCTGAGCCACATCCTCAGCCCTTTTATTTTTAGATGGCCTTACTAAGTTGCTGAGACTGGCCTTGAACTTGTGATTCTCCTACCTCAGCCTCTCATGTTGCTAGGATTATAGGCAATGTGCCACTAAACTGGGCTACCTTCCAGGTTTTAAATGTTGGTTGTGGCTATCCACTGCTTGAGCTGATAGGATTTTTTGAGAGATAATCACTGAGAGTATTGTGATCGGGTGAGAAAAGCCAGAGTTGTTATAAGAAAGCCTGTGGACTGGGGAAGTAGCTCAGTGGTGGAGTATGTGCTTGGCATGCATGAAGTTATTCAAAAGTGGGGGTGGGATTTGTTCTCTGGGTAGTGTTAAGAAGTGGCAGCAAAGCCTATATCTGGGTTATGAGAGTCACATTTTTGGTGTAAAAAATTGCTATGGATATGACTGTGTTAAAGAATTTGGAAACGGGACAGTATTACCTCTTAGGATGAACATTTTTCCTGTAATTCCTCTATATGAGGAAAATTGGGAACTTTGAAGCTCTTTGTTGGTGAGGATCTGAGTAGATAGTTTTGTCAAGGTCATCCATAGTAACAGTACTTTTTTTAGTGGGGTTGGGGTGGGGTGGGTACTGGAGATAGAACTGAGAGGCACTGGACCACTCAGCCCTATTTTTGTATTTTATTTAGAGACAGGGTCTCACTGAGTTGCTTAGCACCTCGCCATTGCTGAGATTGGCTTTGAACTTGTGATCCTCCTATCTCAGCCTCTTGAGCTGCTGGGATTACAGGCATGTGCCACTGTGCCTGGCTCCCCCTTTTTTAAAAAAATATTTTTTTTAGTTGTCAATGGATCTTTATTTTATTTATTTATATATGGTGCTGAGAATTGAACTCAGGGTCTCACATATGCTAGGCAAGCGCTCTACTATGGAGCTACAACCATAGCCTGATTTCCAGTCCCTTTTATATTTTATTTTGAGGGTCTTGCTGAGGCTAGTTTTGAATTAGTTTTTTTTTTTTAGAGAGAATTTTTTAATATTTATTTTTCAGTACTTGGCGGATACAACATCTTTGTTGGTATGTGGTGCTGAGGATCGAACCCGGGCCGCACGCATGCCAGGCGAGCACGCTACCGCTTGAGCCACATCCCCAGCCCCATAGTTTTGAATTTGTTGTGATCCTTCTGCCTCTTCTTCCCTAGTCTCTGGGATTATAAGCATGTACCACTGTAACCAGCTATAGTAATAGTTCTTGAGTGTTGCACTGGCTAGGAATTTGCTTTTTTTCAATATTGAGGACTGAACCAGAAGCACTCTATTTCTGAGATACATTTGTAGCCCTTTTTAAAAATTTGAGATAGGGTCTCATGACTTTGCCCAGGTTGGCCTCCAATTTGTAATCCTCAAATCCTCAAATAGTTTCCCGAGTAGTTGGGATCACAAGTTTTTTGGATTCTCAAGCCCAAAAGGGAGACATGTAACTTTAAAAAATGGAAGAGGAAGCCAGGTGCTGTGATGTATGCCTGCAGTCCTAGTACTCAGGAGCCTGAGGCAGGAGGATCATGTGAATATAAAAGTTTAGGACCACTCTGGGCAACTAAGCAAGACCTCATCTTTAAAATAAAAGATGGCATGTTCACTGGAGAAAAGGAAAATGAGGTAAATTCTACAGAATTTGTGGAATTTATTTCTTCAGCAACCCCACTATCTTACCCTACTCTACTTTAGGTTTAGGAATAATTCCCAAAGCAATCTGCCTTTTTTAAAATTGATTTTGAGTTTATTCAGGGATAGAGGTGTAACTCTGTGGTAGAGTGCTTGCCTAGCATTTGGGAGGCTCTGAATTCTATTCCTGGCACTCTACACACACACACACACACACACACACACACACACACACACACACACACACACAGAGACAGGAACAAAATCCAGCCAAATTAAAGACAACTGAAAAATTTCCTGACCACCTGTTTTTTTTTTTTTAAATATTTATTTTTAGTTTTAGGTGGACACAATATCTTTATTTTATTTTTACGTGTTGCTGCGAATTGAACCCAGTGCCTCATGCATGCCAGGTGAGCGCGCTACCACTTGAGCAACATTCCCAGCCCCCAACTGGTTTTTGTATGTCTCTGAAGTACTATCAGTCTTTCTGCAGAGCAGAGCAAGCCAACAGCACAATTTACAGTATTTCCTCTAATTAGTTGAGAATGGCTTTCAAGTGTTGTATTTTGCAAACTCTCTCCCATGCCAGGAATGTAGGGAATACCTCCCTTAATCAAAAACTAGGTCAGGCTGAGTATGGTACTGTGTACCTGTAATCCCAGCAATTCGGGAGTGTGAGGCAGGAGGATTGCAAGTTTGAGGCCAAACTTGGAAACTTAACTGGACTCAGTCTCAAAATAAAAATAAAGAAGGGCTGGGGATGTAGCTTATTGGTAGAGTACCACTGCCTCTAGGTTCAATCCCTAGTACCTGCCCTTCAACCCCTGCCCCAAACAACAAACAACAAACAAAACCCTGTACCAGGTCAGATGATGCACTCATGGACTTCAGTTGGCCAGAGCTAGGTAGTTTCGGAGTCTTTGCTGCATTACTGGCCCAGTTTCATTTCCAAAAGCCATTGTAAAGTACTGGTGCTAATCTGGCCATTGGATTTATTGATATCCTTTCTTTCTTTCTTTCTTTCTTTTAATATTTATTTTTTAGTTTTCGGTGGACACAATATCTTTATTTTACATTTATGTGGTGCTGAGGATCGAACCCAGTGCCTCATGCATGCTAAGCGAGCACTCCACCACTGAACCACAATCCCAGCCCCTTGATATCCTTTCAATGTTTTGGTAGTACAACCACAAACATGTATGAGCTTATTTATAAGATAAATTCTTTTTTTTTTAAAGATAAATTTTTAGATACAGAATTAAGTCAAAGTTTAACAATTTGAAAACAATGTAAATTGCTCTCCAAAGATGGCTTTTTAAATTTATATTCCCATCTAGTGTATGAGCTTGTTTCCCACATCTTCTCCATTTTGTATTATCTCTGCTAGTGTTAAAAAATGGCATCTGTGGTGGTGGTAGAAAGCTTGCCTAGCATGCACAAGGTCTTGAGTTTGATCCCTAGCACTGAAAAAAAAAGAAAAAAAAAGCAAAGAAAAGAACATATCTGTGATTGCAGCTTGGGTTTGGTTTACCTTTGGCTTCAATCCTTTGGCCACTTCCAATCAAACAGTCCTTGATGTCTGCTCCCTTCTCGATCACGGCATTGTTGCAGATGACGCTGCCCTGGATGTTGCTTCTGAAACACAACAGCCAAGTTAGAGTGTCCAGGACTCTCATCACCATCCTTACCACTGGAGGTTCAGGATCCTCCCAAAGCTAGTCCTGTTAATGGTTACATGTGTCAAGTTATCACTGGAAGACAGAATGGCTGACTAAGGGAGAACTTGGCTTTAGAGAATTCTAGAATTAGAATATGCACATAATGATCTTTCTCCAAGGCCTAAAAAGAACAGATATTTTTATTTCAGTTTTTTAGAGTACCCCAGACTTTAGCGTTTAAATAGCATCCAAATTCTCATCCCCCTTCAATCTGCAGGTAGAAGGTGAGGCTGGTTCTTGGGCTGACCTATCATTCCTGCTTCTTAGCTAAGAATACATGACAAATTTCACTTGAGATTCAAAAATCATAGATCTTCCTAGGGGATTAATTAGGAAAACAATGGATTACCCATAGCTCTCACCAAAAACTGTGGTTAGTCAAAATCATACTCATTCAGGAAGAAAAAAAAAAAGATATATATCTTTTTATAAAAAATATATATATATCGATATCCTTTCAATGTTTTGGTAGTACAGCCACAAACATATATGAGCTTATTTATAAGATAAATTCTTAGAAATGGAATTAATGGACTACCTGCCTTAATTAAAAACTGTCAGGCTGAGTATGGTACCGTATACCTATAATCCCAGCAACTGTCAACGTTTAACAATTTGAAAATGATGTATGTATATGTTTGTGTATGTGTGTATGATATGTATGTGTGTGTATGATATGTATGTGTGTGTGTGTATGTATGTGTGTGTATGATATGTATGTGTGTGTGTGTGTGTGTGTGTGTATATCTATCTTTTTTTTTTTTTTTTTTGGCAGTGCTGAGGGATTAACCCAGGGCATCACGAATGCTAGGCAAACACTCTACCACTGAGCTACACCTCCAGTCCCAAAAAAGGATATTTTAGAAACCAGCTTTCATTTCATAAAAGATTATTCCAAATCCTAAAGTACATTCTCTATAGAGTAGCAGTGGTTCTTAGCATTTGAATATATTTTAAAAGCAACTTCCTAGCTCCTGAAGATTGGTAGGTAGGAGAAAAGGTCCTTTTGAAAAATCATCACTGATGTTTACTGCATTTCTACTCTATGCCAAGGACTGTGCTAAATAAATACTCAATGTATATCAGAGTAATTTCTTTTACAAATCTAGTCATTTCATCTGAAAAGTCACCTGGGCTGCGTAAAAAATAACAAATGAAACCACACTCTATGTTTTGAGTTCCCATTAATCATTTTAGTAGGTCTTGGATAGGAACCTATGTATTTAATTGGGAAAAAACCTTCCTAGATGATTCTGGGTATACCATTTTTATCTCTGATGTAGTTAAAATAGCAATCACTTTTTGCAGAGGAGGTAACAAATTTAGTGAAGATAAACCATTTACCCAAAACTACATAACTGCTAAGTGACAGATTCTAATCCAAGTCTGCCTGACTCTAGGATACAAACATTTAGTCATAATGCAATACAAAGAAACTAAGAGGAGAAAAGACTAAAAGAAGATTAGGTCAGACTGAGGTTAATATGGCTCTGTAGAAAAACCTCTGTCCCAACTCTGAATATCTCTGAGTCAGAAATATGAAGAGGCAAAAATGGGCAGTTGGAGGGGAAAAGGAAAATAAGAAGGTGTAAATACAATGTAAACAAAAATGAACCAAACCAACTAAGGAAAAATCTTTAAGAAACCCAGTGGAGGCATGGGAAATAGGAAAGAGGACATTCCAAAGACTGAAAACATTTATACATGGGCTAATAAAAAAGATCCTTCCCAAATGCCAAAACTTTTATGCAAAAAGGAATTCTAGCACTTTCTGGTATTCCGGACTCTTTTAACTTTCTAATTTGCCCAACTTCACAAAGCAATCTTGTCAGCAGTTAGAGAGGTTTCTGCTTCTTCAGGAAAATTCCCCCAAATAGGGTAATAAGGAAATAAGAAAGCCTTGGATGGAGGCTCCTGGGACAGAGCTAGCTTGCAACTAGTTACTAGTTTATCACTGAAAAGTCTCATTTCTTTTCCCAAGGTGTTAGCAGTAGTAAAAGAGCCTAAAGATGCATGTTCTGGAGCCAGACAAGAAGTAAACAGTCAGCAGGTAAGAAACAACAAACAGAAACTCAAGCAGTCATAATTAAAAACTAGTAAACAGCTATACTGAAATTTAGGGTTTAAGTGGGAACCTCTTATCCAGGCATGGTGGTACACACCTGTAATCCCAGCAACCTGGGAGGCTGAGACAGGAGGGCTCAAGTGGTTAAGTGCCCTGGGAGTAAATCCCCAGGACCCTACCACCAAAAAAAAAAAAAAAAAAAAAAAAAAAGGGGAACCTTTTCTGGAAGGATGAGGCTAGACTGACTGAGGTCAGATTTCCATAGTGATGGACAGTCTGGTTTTCCTTATGTTTAGCAGATCTGATTGGGGTCTTTGGGAACCTCACATATTGCTTATCTCATCTAGTTTATGCATTAACTCTTCCTGAGATGTATAAACCACTGTACAGTCTGAATTGTGATAGGAAAAGTGGATTGGTTGATGGGAAGCTGGGGTTTCTCCTGAGACTCCAGGTCAGTGGATCTATTGGAGGATTTGAGATGAACACCTAAGAACAGTTTACCACAAGTGAAGTTCTTCTCTTGGTTTGCTAGTATCATTGGTGTGATCACCCATCCATTAGCCAGGCTGAGGTACTTTGGGAAAATTAACACAGCATATCTTTCCCTCTGTCCAGAAAGAAACTCTAGATTAAGGAATTTATTTTATTTTTTTTCTGGTGCTGGGGATCAAACTTAGGGCCTTACTAAACATGAGGTTTACCACTGAGCTACAATCTTAGTCCAAAGATCAAAGATTTTATTGTGTGTGTCTGCTCATGCTAGAGGGGTTGGACAGATTAGGGCTAAATCAACCAAGCCCTTTCTAGGCTGCCAATGCACAGCAAGGACTCTTCTGCTCAGTACTTAAGAGGGAAGGTGAGTTTCTATAGCACTGGTCCCAGTGTCAGAACTGTAGTTTTTGCAACTAAGTTTTAACTTTCAGCTTGGCACTAAGAACTCTGCTCTAATGCCTAGCTATATTCTCTAAGAGGTTGTCTAGTAATGACTAAGACTAATGGAGATTTGGTCCTCAATTCTCCTTAGTGGGATCATTTTTTAAAAATGTTATTTTAATACTAAGGATTGAACCCAGGGGCTGCTTTACCACTGAGCTATATCTCAGGTCTTTTTTATTTTTTGAGATGGGGTCTTGCTAAGTTGCCCAGGCTGAATTAGAACTTTCAATCTTCCTGCCTCAGCCTCTTGAGTCGCTGGGTCCTACTGGCAGGTGGGAACAATTTTAATTAAAATTGCAGGCCTTGGGAAGTTATCCTGAAAACTGTAATGCATTAGTGAAGAAGAGACCATGAGAAAAAACATAGAGGTTTATAGTGAGATCCCTGCTGGCATAGTGGTATATACTTGTAATTCTAGAAACTCAGGTAACTGAGGCAAGATGATTGTGAGTTAGAGGTCAGCTTGAATAATTTAGTGAGACCCCTTCTAAGCAACAACAAAAAAAGATCCCTGCCTAGGCAGGCATATCACACTATACCATATTATGGCATACCACATGGATAAAACCCCAACTGGGGAAGAAAGGGAACTTCCAAATTCTCAACCTTTTTTTTGGATTGAGATAAAAGATAGGACTTTTCTTCAGTTCATTCCAAGGAAAGAGAAGTCACATATACTATATATAGTGTCTAGTACATCTCAGGAATTGCATATAGCACTTCATATTCATTTTGTAGCTTAGTCCTTTTAGCAAACTTGCAGGATAGTATTTATTTATTCTTATAGAGAAAACTGAGGCTCACGGAGGTTAAACATATATCCAAACATATATATGGTGAGTGACTCTCCATTGTCACGGGTTCCTGCCTCAGCTGTTGACTAGGTAGTATTTGGCAAGGAGCCAGGAAAGTTCTCAGTAACTCTGATGATAAGCAGGTTTTTTTCTTCTCTGGGGGTTAGTTAGCAGATTTTCTAAACCTACTTATAATCCTGGAGGAAAAGAATATGGAATTGGAGCTACTATCTGACAGGTGCCTGGGAGCCTACTAACCTTATCTCAAGGGGTCCTGGTCCAGCTGTCCCTCTAGATGAAGCATATATTGCTTTTAATGAAATATTTCTTTTTTTTTTTTTTTTTTTTTTAAAGAGAGAGTGAGAGAGGGGAGAGAGAGAGAGAGAAATTTTAATATTTTATTTTTTAGTTCTCCGCGGACATAACATCTTTGTTGGTATGTGGTGCTGGGGATCGAACCCGGGCCGCACGCATGCCAGACGAGCGCGCTACCGCTTGAGCCACATCCCCAGCCTTAATGAAATATTTCAAGTACAAAGAATACCTATGTGCTTAAGAAATAAATAATACAACCTGTTGTGTTCCTCTTTGTGTTTTCCTTCCCTCCCCCAAGAGGTAATCACTACTTGTGCTGTTTATGTTCCCAAGCATTTTTACCACATAGATTAGTAGACAACATATAGTATTGTTTTGCATACTTTACAATGCTATCATAATGTCAGCATTATAGCACCGAGACTGCTATCATTCTCTATGTGTTCATCTGCAACTTGCTTTTCCCTCTTCAACATCATATTTGTGAGATTTATGCAGGCTAATTCATGCAATGAGATATAAAACTTGAAGAAATAGCTCATGTTTTCCCTGCTGCTGGTCATTTTTGCTTTTGGGTCCTTTGATCAAAATGTACTGGTTCCAGTGAGCAGGTGAAAAATTTTCTCCTTTTAGTTCTATGTGCTTCCCTATACAAAGGTTTGGTGGTAAAAAATGTCATCTTCCTAAGAAATCTGAGCCCTTATATTCCCTGAGCAGAGACTAAGTAAAAGAGAGGTTTGGGGAAAATCAAAGCAAAGATGTAAGAACCTTAGGGAATTAAGTTGTGCAGTTCTCCATCTAAGATGATGGGTTTAGTGTAAATGGTTCAAAGGTAGGAAAAGAATCAAAACCCTTAGGAGCCCTTTAAATCCAGGGTACCTTCCTCATGTTAGCATAATATAGTGTTTTCAAGAGTATAAATGAAGAAACATGGGTGGATAGTTTTTAAAAAATATATTTTTAGTTATTGATGGACCTGTATTTTTTCAGATGTTAATGAACTTTTATTTTATTCATTTATTTATACACAAAACTGAGAATCAAATGTAGTGCCTCACACATGCTAGGCAAGCACTTTCCCACTGGGCTACAATCCTAACCCCCTCTCTCCCTTTTTTTGCTGCTGAGGATTGAACTTAGAACTTCCACTGAGCTACATCTCCAGTCCCAAAATTCTTTTAATATTTTTTCTTTTTATTGTGTTGCTGGGGATCAAACCTAGGCTTCTCACATGCTAGGCAAGTGCTCTACTCCTGATCCACACCCCAACCCCTATGTTGTTTACCCCTCCTACATATTAAATTTTATACCTCAAACTACCAATTTGTTAATAGTTTATTAATAAGCTTCACTTCTTACTAGGCTATATTGTTTGCAAGCAGTTCTGCAAAAAGTTCACAGGTGCCACATCTTCTGCACCTTGGAATATTTCTGATGTTTCAGGATTCTTAGATTGCAACTCTTATCCCTCTAAATTCTCTAAATGTTGTTTCATTGTTTTCTGGTCCTAAATGTTGCCACAGAAAAGGTATACCAGATTTTCTCCCTTCTATGCACTTGAATAGTTTTTCCTTTCAGTTCTTTATGCCTTGATATTTTGCCAAAAGGATGCTGGCCATTCTCCTTTACTTCACCCATGTTTCCATTCTTCTCCTCCTTTTTTGGTACTGGGGATTGAACCCAGAGAGGCTTAACCACAGAGTCACCTCTCAGCGGCCACCCCCACTGCCTTTTTAATTTTTTTTTTTTTTTTGTAGTTGGACACAATACCTTTATTTTATTTATTTATTATTTTGTGGTGCTGAGGATTGAACCCAGTGCTTCGCACATGCTAGGTGACAGCTATATTGCTGAGCCACAACCCCAGCACCCCCAGACTCATATGTGTATATATATATATATATTTTTTTTTTCCATTGTTGATAAAGCCCCAGCCACAGCCCCCTTTATATTTTATTTAGAGAGAAGATCTTGTTGAGTTACTTAGGTCCTCGCTAAGTTGCTGAGGCTGGCTTTGAACCTCCTGCCTCAGCCTCCCGAACTGCTAGGATTATAGACATGTGTCACCATACCCAGCATGTTCCCATTCTTTATACTCACTGAATCTTGCTTTTTGGATTTTATCTAAATTTCATTGTATTTGGTAGATATTCTTTAGCCTGTGTATGAATATGTGACAGTTATCCAGTTTTAATAATAGATGAAAATTCCTTCTTTTTTTCAAGGAGTAAACAGGGATCTCTCTTTTTTTTTTTCCCCCCTTCCAGCATTGGGGATTGAAAATGCTAGGCAAGTGCTCTACCACTAAGTTATAACCCCAACCCTGAAAGGGATCTCTTGACAGATATTCAGCCAATATGGTAGGAGAGTTAAACTGGGGATCCCCATTTGTTGTTTAGTAAATACTTCCAAGGTATATAAAAAATGCAGTATTAGCTGGGCATGGTGCTACACACCTGTAATCCCAGTGACTTGGGAGGCTGAGGCAGGAGGATTACAAAGTTGAGGCCACCCTGGGCAACTCAATGTGATCCTGTCTCCTGTGTTGGAAACTGAACTCAGGGCCATGCACAGGTAAAGCATTCTACCATTGAGCTACAGCCTCAGACCTAAAAAGTGTTTTCCTATTTGAGGAATTGATAGTCTGATTAAAGAGAAAATAAAGATGCAATAAGTGTCCCATTGTCACATGAGCATTGAAAGTGTTTGGGTGAACAGGGAACATAGAGGTGGGGGAAATAATTTCTGGCTGGGACATTTTGAGAAGGCTAGAAGGTTAATTCAAGAGTTGGAAAATGTGAGGCTGGGGATGTGGCTCAAGCAGTAGCGCGCCCGTCTGGCATGCATGCGGCCCGGGTTCGATCCTCAGCACCACATACAAATAAAGATGTTGTACCCACCGATAACTAAACAATAAATATTAAAATTCTCTCTTTCTCTACCTCTCTTTAAAAAAAAAAAGAGTTGGAAAATGTACTGTATTTTAAAAGAGGGGTAGAATTTCTGCAGGTAAAGATCTCTAAAGGGAGGCAATTCAGGCAGAGTTTTAAGAATAGAGAGAATGGGGCTGGGGTTGTGGCTCAGTGGTAGAGCACTCACCTAGCATATGTGAGACACTGGGTTTAATCCTTAGAACCACAAAAATAAATAAATAAATAAATAAAATCGCGTCCATCCATAACTACACACACACACACACACAAAAAAAAAAAAAAAAAAAAAAGAGAATAGAGAGAAATGTAAAATAAGGAATCCAGTGGATGGGGCAGTCAGTCAAGTGTACTTGAAGGGCAGGCTAAGGGTAGCAATGAAAAGCAGTATTATCTTTGGCTCTGAGAATCTGCACTTGCTAGCTTCAGAAAGCATGGAAAACCTAGGTGAAAATCTGATTCCCTGCCTGCTTGCACATGGAGGTGCTATCCTAGATTGCTAAATTTGCCTTGGGTAGTTTGTTGCTCAGGATCAGGGGACTAAAGATGCGGACAGAAGGGCTGGGGATGTGGCTCAAGCGGTAGCGCACTTGCCTGGCATGCGTGCGGCCTGGATTCGATCCTCAGCACCACATACCAACAAAGATGTTGTGTCCGCCGAGAACTAAAAAATGAATATTAAAAAATTTTCTCTCTCTCTCTTTAAAAAAAAAAAAAAAAAAAAAAAAAAAGATGCGGACAGAACACAAGACTGACATTCAAGCCTTGATTAAGTTTTTACTAGGTTTTAGATTCCCAAGCATCAGCTGTGATAAAAGTGGCAGAAGGGCTGGGGTTGTGGCTCAACGGTGTACAGTTCTTGTCTAGCAGGTGTGAAGTCATGGGTTCGATCTTCAGCATTACATATAAATAAATAAAATAAAGATATTGTGTCCACCACCAACTAAAACAAACAAATATATATATATATATATATATATATATATATGGTAGAAAATATATATATAGGAAATATATATAAAAAGATAGGAACTTTCTTTGTGTAGTCTCACACCTTCCCCAAGGTGGTCCTATTAGTATCTCTCAAGCCCTGAGGACATTGGGCAGGTATCCAGCCCACTCAGCAGCCCACAACCACTGGTAGAGACAAGCACACCAAGAATATGAGAAATTCTTTCTGGACAAATTTATGCTCCTAATCTGACACTCAGTCCAGACATAATGGCAACAGGGTAATCAAGATTCACATGACTGCAATTTAATTACCTTCCTCAAATTTACCAAAAGTTAATTAAGACTAAATGACACCCCCAATATGGGAAACATTTTATAAGGGATGTAGGATGTCTGATCTTATCACTAGGAGCTAATTTGCAGGATTGTGTAATTTCCACTGGCCTTTCTAGTCATTAAGCTGGTATGGGCTGCCTATAGCTTTACATCAATGTTTTTATTTGGAAAAGAAGCAGCAGCAGCTGTCTGAACCTCTTACTATTTCCCCAGCTAAAAGCCTTACTAGATCATCTAAGATTATGCGTGCTTTAACAGCAACTGACTCTGTGATCTGTTAGGCTTTTCCTCTCAATTTCTCTCACATAGCAGTAGTTTCTTAGGGAGCCATGAGTTTCCTCACCAAGTTTCTTCATATCAATTAAGATACTAACACTGATCTTTCACATGGTGCCAGAGAACTGCTCCTTTGTTTGCCCGCCCATAGGAGGGTTGGGGGACAGTATTAATTAGAGCAAATGAGGGAAAGTTACAGCATTGTCTTTCTTGGAAGGTCTGAGGCAAGATGAGATAGCATAAGCTACAAAGCCTCATGAAATGCAGTGGAACTAGGTGGTCAAATGGATAAAGGTAAGTGAGGTTTCAGTTTCCAAAAAAATGATAGTGTCTGTCAGTCTCATGTGGGAGTATGGAATAGGAAATGGAGTAACAGGTGAGATGAGAAAAAAGCCTGGAATGCCACAATTTATTTGACTGTGAAAATGAAGGAGTTGAGCTAGATGACTTCTAAGGCCTCATGTCACTCTGACATCCCAGGACTCATTGTTGGAGACAGATCATGAGAAACCACTAAGTTTCAATTTTATTCCAAAGGTAATGAGTGAAAAGCTGGATGTGGAACCACATGTCTATAATTCTAGGGACCTGGGAGACTGAAGCAGGAGGATTGCAAGTTAGTAATTTAGTGAGATCATCAGCAATGTACGAAGAATCTGTCTCAAAATGAAAAATAAAAAGGACTGGGGAATGTAGTTCAGTGGTAAAGTGCCCCTGGGTTCAACCTCCAGTATTTAAAAAAAAAAAAAAAAAGATAATAAGGAGACTTCAAAATTTTTTTAATGGCATAGAGACAAGATCTGATATATTACTTTCCTTTTTTTTTTGGTACTGGGAATTGAACCTAGAAGTGCTTTACCACTAAGTCATATCCTCAGCCCATTTTATTTTTTATTTTGAGATGGCCTTGCTAAGTTGCTGAGGCTGGCTTTGAATTTGCAACCCTCCTGCCTCAGTCTCCCTGAGCTGCTGAAATTATAAGGGTATATCACCTTAGGAATGCCACCTTTGTGAAGATAAAGTAATTATATATATATATATATATATATATATATAAAAGGCAACTATCATTCTGTGTGCCTATGTGCAAATATTGTTCTAAGTGATTTATACTTATCAATTCCTTTAGTACTCCCAATAAACCTATGAGATAGTTTAGTTTTACTCCATTTTATAATGAGAAGATGGAACAAAGAGGAAAGGCCAATTCTATAAATGGCTAACAAGGGCCAGACAGACCCAGGATTCAGTGTCAGTCTGACTCCAAAATTTATGCTCTTCTAATCCAGAAGAGCAATGGTGGCATTGGGAAGAGAAAAATGAAGACAGGAAAATAAGTGAGAGAACACTACTTTAATTCTTCTTTTTGGACTTGTAATGGAGTTGTGTAAATCCATAAACCCATTATACATTTAAAAAAATAAATAATTTTTGCAGTACTGGGATTAGAACGAGGTAACATTCTACCTCTCAGCCACATCCCCAGCTCTTTTTATTTATTTAATTATTTTTATTTTTTATGGTACTGGAGACTAAACCTATGGCCTCATGCATGCTAGGCAAGCACTCTTTCACTGAGTTACATTCTCAGCCCTCTTTTTATTTTATTTTGAGACAGGATCTTGCTAAATTGCCAAGGCTGGCCTTGAACTTGTGATCCTTCTGTCTCAGCCTCCTGAGCTGCTGGGATTATGGTTGTGTGCCATCACTCCCAGCCTTTTCTTCTACTTTTTTTTTTTTTTGTGTGTGCTGAGTTTGAATCCAGGGACACTTTACCACTGAGCTATATACCCAGTCCTTTCTATTTTTTATTCTGAGACAGGGTCTATGTAAGTTTTCAAGGCTGGCCTTGAACTTGTGATCCTTCTGCCTCAGCCTCCTGAATTGCTGGGATTACAAGTATATGCCACCATGCCCACTGTAACTGTGTTTTTAAATATTGTGTTTCTGTGTTAGATTTTGTTTGTTTGTTATTGGGTTTTTTTGTTTGAGTGACTTCTACCACTGAGCTGTATTCATTTGGCATGCATAAGGCCCTGGGTTTGATCCCCAGCACTGCCCCCCAAAAAATAAAAAACAAAAACCAACAACATTATTATTACCCCCCGACCCCCAACATTATTTTGAGGCAGGGTCTTGGAACTTGTGATCCTTTTGCCTCAGCCTCATGAGTTTCTGGGATTACAGGTATGCAGAACCATGCCTGGCTTTGCAGAAGATTTATCTTGAGAAAATGTTTCAAAACCATTTATCTTGAAATATCCCTCCTTTTTATATAACCTATACTTGCATTTTATATACAAAACCTCCCTGAAACCACACAGAAGAATCTCATTAAATATCATTCAAATCTTCTAACTCTATGTCCAAGCTGTTCATAAATTACAATTTTAGGTCACTCTAGTGTTTCCAAATGACAACGATTCTCTACAACTTGTAGAGAAGCTGGCCTCAAAAGCAGAGTGTGCTTATGTATCCACTCTGCCTAGGCTTCTGCCTTCTTCAGATTTGCTCTGGGACACTGAGTAAGAGAAGGTTACTCTGAGGATGCAGGGTCATCTCAGCGATGTCAGTGGTTCACTATGGTGGTCATCCTTATGAAGCATGATACCAAGACAAGAGAAGGCAGCTTTTCCAGAGTTACAACTGTCATAAGTATGAGGGTATTGGAAATGCTTTCAGAGATCATGTCATTGATGAGGCAAACCCAAAGCCTCAAAGGAAATAGGTGCTACTCCATCTTTTTTCTTTTCTCTTCCTTCCCAAGGTAAACTCTTTCTTGGGTTGGACTGGTGGACTAGCCCTCTAAGCCTTCCAGGGTACAAAGAACCTTATCTCAATTGGGTACAAGAAGAAACTTACCCTTCTTCCACAGTGACTGAGTTCATGAGAAGGCAATTGGTAATATTCACTCTGTCTCTTATGAGACAGGATGAACCAACAACTGAGCGCTTAATAGATGACTTCTCTCCAACCTGTGTATCTGGTCCGATGAGGCTGTCAACTCCAACCTGCAAAAGGCAGACAGAAAACATTGTTCATCTGTCCAACCAATTATAAATCATTCCCAGATCACTTGAGTTGGAGTCTAATGTGATCTTTCATAGAGACAGTTCAATAAAAACAACCAACATTAGTGTTTCTCAGGGCTAAAAATTCCCACAACCCCTCTGAGACAAACTCAAACCTACATTGAAGCATGGGCTCTCCCTTGCCAAGAAAAGAAAACAAAACAAAATGGACACATACGCACATACTTATGTATTTGTGTGCACAGATGTGCTCTCTTGAAGAGTATGCTCAAGTCAGGATAAGAAGAGAGACAGAGATTTTAAGTACCTTCCCAGAATTATTATATTATTATTTTTTGGTACTGGAGATTGAGCCTAGGGGCACTTTACCACTGAGCTACATCTCCAGCCCTTTTTACTTTTTATTTTGATACAGGATCTCACTAAGTTTCTTGGGGCCTAAAACTTGTGATTTTCCTGCTTTAGCCTCCCAAGTTGCTGGGATTACATGCTGAGCCACCAGACTGGCCCAGGAAGTCTTTTTTTTTTTTTAAATCTCTGAGTCAGGTCTCCAGCCCACCTCCATTTAAATTTTTTTTAAATTGTTTTTTAGTTGTAAATGGACACAATACCTTTTATTTATTCATTTTTTTTTTGTGTAGTGCTCAGGATCGAACCTAGTGTATCACATGTACAAGGCAAGCACTCTTAGCCACAACCCAGCCCTGTTTTTTTTTTTTTTTTAAGATAGGGTCTTGCTAATTTGCTGAGGTTGGCTTTGAACTCCTGCCTCAGCTTCCTGAGCGACTGGGATTATAGGTGTGCACCATTGCACCCAGGCCAGGAAGATTTCTTTTCTTTTTTTTGTTGGGAGTGGGTACTGGGGATTGAACTCAAGGGCACTCAACCACTGAGCCACATCTCCAGCCTATTTTGTATTTTATTTAGAGACAGGGTCTCATTGAGTTGCTCAGTGCCTTGCTTTTGCTGAGGCTGGCTTTGAACTTGAGATCCTCCTGCCTCAGCCAATGGGATTATAGGCATGTGCCACTGCAACCAGCTCCAGGAAGACTTCTTTTTTTTTTTTTTTTTTTAAAGAAAGAGTGAGAGAGAGGGAGAAAGAGGGAGAGAGAAAGAGAACTTTAATATTTATTTTTCAGTATTTGGCGGACACAACATCTTTGTCTGTATGTGGTGCTGAGGATCGAACCCAGGCCGCACGCATGCCAGGCGAGAGCGCTACCACTTGAGCCACATCCCCAGCCCCAGGAAGACTTCTTGAGTAAGATTTTATTGCTAGAACTTAGATGGTATTTCCCTCGGACTAAAGAGGTTCAGGGTTCAAGAGTCTCAATCTAGATTCTTTTTTTATTTTTATTTATTTATTTATTTATTTTTTAAAGAGAGAGAGGGAGGGAGGGAGGGAGGAGAGAAAGAATTTTTAATATTTATTTTTTAGTTTTCGGCGGACACAACATCTTTTGTTTTGTTTTTTTTTTGTATGTGGTGCTGAGGATCGAACCCGGGCCACACGAATGCCAGGCGAGCGCGCTACTGCTTGAGCCACATCCCCAACCCCTTTATATTTTTAAATTTTTTTTAAAGAGAGAGAGAGAGAGAGAGAGAGAGAGAGAGAGAGAGAATTTTATTATTTATTTTTTAGTTTTTGGTGGACACAACATCTTTGTTTGTATGTGCTGAGGATCGAACCCGGGCCACACGCATGCCAGGCGAGTGTGCTACCGATTGAGCCACATCCCCAGCCCCTAAATTCTTTTTTTTTTAAAAAATATTTATTTATTTATTTTAGTTGGACACAATATCTTTATTTTATTTATTTATTTTTATGTAGTGCTGAAGATAGAACCCAGGGCCTCACACGTGCTAGGTGAGCGCTCTGCTGCTGAGCCACAACCCCAGCCCTCAATCTGTATTCTTAAGGACAAGTCTCAATGCTCCCAGAAAGTGTCCCACACCTGCCCTGCTCATGCTAGCACTTACCAAGTGTTTGTTGACAATCTGGGCTGATGAATGGACTGGTGATTCTTCTGGACAAAGAACAGACAGCAATTTGGGCACCTTGAGAAAAGAGATTTGGTCACTAAAGACCAGAAACACACCTAAATATACCTTAGGTAGAACCCATGCTTATTCAGAGATGAGGAAAATTCTCAGTCAAGCTTCCTGTTTAGGTTAGGAAGAATAGGAGGCTGCTGCATTTAGTTTCTTTTTTTTTTTTTTTTTAAAGAGAGAGGGGAGGAGAGAGAGAGAGAGAGAATTTTAATATTTATTTTTTAGTTTTCGGCAGACACAATATATTTGTTTGTATGTGGTGCTGAGGATCGAACCCGGGCCACATGCATGCCAGGCGAGCGCGCTACCGCTTGAGCCACATCCCCAGCCCCACTGCTGCATTTCTCTAGGACTATGATTATTTATGTAGCAACTTCTAGATGGCCTTATTCTCACTTTCTTAGCTGAAGTGCTCTTCCCTGACTTATCCTTCAGCTGTGAGGAGGTGAGTCAAGCCTCTGAGATGCCGACAATGTACTTCTTGGGAAAAGAGGTCTGATGGGGGCAAGGAATACTATGAGTCCTGATTGTAGTTATCCTAGGTCCTGTTACCGGGGCCATGCATGTGCTCAGCCTCTTTGGGACAAGACTCCTTACTACTACTGTTTACAGGCAATTCTCTCTAACATTCTTTCCTCGAGGCTTTGCTATCTGGCAGCTTTAAACTCTGTCCTTTACTTTCTTAAGGAAGCCTCCTCTTTGTGTCTATGTAATGATTACACAGTATTTATCTGCTTATTTATCAAGTAAATACTATACATATTCCCATGCAACATAATAGGCAGAAGCTGTTGAACCCAAAGGCCAGAAGTTAGCCTCCCTGGAAATATTAGCTTTGGAGCTACAAAGGCCTTCCCTCTGTGGACCAGGCCCTCCAGCTCCCCTTTTACTGTATTTAGGCACACCAATCTTCTTCCCTGACATGTCAGGTCTTGTTCAGCCTTGGGAATGAAAGGAATTTTGAACAAGTTACTATATATCTAATGAAGAAATAAGACCAAAGGTTCAGTTTCTAGGGCAGGAGCTCCATGATTCCTTTAATTTATTTATATCTATTTATTTATTTATTTATTTATTTTATAGTGTTGGGGATTGAACCCAGGGCCTAACATATGCTAGCAAGTTCTCTATCACTGAGCCAAACCCCCAAACCTAGATATTTTTCTGAGACAGGGTCTCACTAAATTGCCTAGGCTGACCTAGAATTTGTAATCCTGCCTCAGAATCTGGAGTAGCTGGGATTATTGGCATATGCCACCACACCCAGCTTCCATGATTCTTCTGTTTTTGGGGTACTGGTGATTGGACCCAGGGACACATAACCACCGAATCACATAACCAGCTCTTTTTTGTATTTTACTTAGAGACAGAGTCTCACTGAGTTGCTTAGCACCTTGTTTTTTTTTTTTTTCCTGAGGATGGCTTTGAATTCATGGTCCTGATGCCTTAGACTCTGGAGATGACAGGCATGTGCCACCGCACTTGGCCCCATGATTCCTCTTTTAAACTATCTTCTCACCTGTCTGTTTGCTTCCATGTAGAGTCCCAGTGTGCTTACTCGAGAGCAGAGCCCCTCTTTCATGATGTGGACATAGCAGCGCACCTGTGATCTGGCCAAGTCATCCCACCGATCTTTTCGACAAGCATTCCAGCAGGCATCATAGGGAGCCAAGGTCAGTGTATTGGCTTCTTTTATAAAACTGTAAATATCTTCAGAATGCCCAATCCAAGCAAATAAAAGAGAGAGAGAGAGAGATGACCAAGATATAGAATCAGTCAAATTTTTGAAAGAGGGTACAGTTAACATGAACCCTTTGGAAATCCCATTACAATCAGAAATACTAAATCAAATTTAAGGAGGCAATGTATTTCTCTGAGTGTTTGAAATATTGTTTGATATAAAAAGGCTTAATAGGATAAGCCCAGTGTGATGGTACATGCCTATAATATTAGCAGCTTGGGAGGCTGAGGCAGAAGGATCACAAGTTCAAAGCCAGCCTCAGCAACTTGGAGAGGCCCTAAGTAACTCAGCAAGACCCTGTCTCTAAATAAAATATATATAAAAAAATGTCTGGGGTTGTGGTTAAGTGCTCCTAGGTTCACAAAAGAAGGAAAAAAAGCTTAATAGAGGTCCCATAAACAAGTTTGAACAATAATCAAATACTCTAGGGAAAATAAAATAGATGATTCTTATAAATCAAGAAGGAACACAAGCAAGTACTCAAGTACTCAGGCTTTGTGATGCTAGTCTCTATTACTATATCAGCTGTGCTAAGAAAGAAGGAATATATAACTTGGAGCCAGAGTAACTGGGTTCCAGTTTTTCAGGTCTCACAATAACCCTTTGAAATCCTTTATTTTATGGTAAGAAAACCAAGAAGGCTAAGTAACCTGCTTCAGGTCACAGAATCAGTTAAGAGGTAGAGGCAGATTTCAAACCTAGGTCTGTTTGATGCCAAGTACTATGATCTTAATCATTATGCTATACTGTTTATTCATTTGATAAATATTTTTTGGTCCCTAGTTGGACTGTAACTGTACACTTCTTCACCTTCCTTCACTAGACAAAAGAAGCTGAGTATAATCAGGACTAGGTTTATGCAGACCCTGAAGAACCAGAGAACTGAGATATGGCAAAGAGAGTTTAAAGACATAATGGTCTAGTGAAGAACCATATAGATCTATGAACCACACAATGGGTCTGGAAGCTTGACCTGCCTGTCCCTAAAGAACACTGTGACAGAACTTGCTAAGCAAACTTACCTAGAGCTCAGAGAGTGGGGTCAGCTAGCCTATCTTGCCCTGTAGACTAAACAAAAGTCTGCCACCTTAAGACTAGCTTTTTGGGTTGGGACTCTCCAAAGAACTCTTACCTCTTCTCTTATTACCCCAACCCAAGCACTGACCTAAGGACTTCAGCTCCTTTTTCTTTAGATCCTCCTCTTTTTCTTCTTGCCCTTGTTGTGAGGAAGCTGAGGAAAACTGTTTTCTTACTAAATATGGAATCAGTTCACTCCGGATAGAAGTGATTGACCTAGGAAGAAAGAGTGACCAAATATGAGAAAACAGACTGGATTCTATTGGGATCAAAAACTCTGTGTATCTGGGGAAAAGCCAAATCTTAACATACCACCTTGGGACTGAAAGAGATCAAACATGGAATGGATTTGGCAGTTCTGGAGGAGCAGAGGCTCTGAGTTCTCTTTATCTGCCTCGTGGGGTGGGAAGGTAATATAATGAATCTAAACCTTGTCAAAGTAGAAAAATCTTTCATCTAGTCCACATACATGGTATGTGGAGCATGTATTTGAATGTACATGTATGTATAGGCACAAATATTTAAACATGGTGCTCTGCCTCCTCATTGGCAACAACCCATGAGAAGGCAGAATATTCTGGTCTTTTGAGGAAAGTTATTTTAAAAATATGAAAACAATTTTTCTTCCTCTCCAATCTCTATATATTTAATTTCTATTTATTTATTTCATAATTTTAGCATATCAGCTAAGACCTCTAATACATACTGACTAGCAACATTGAGAGCATTTTTTTTTTTTTTTTTTGAGATGAGGTCTTGATGTGTTGCCCAGGCTGGTGCTGAAACTCCTTGGCTTAAGCAATCCTGCTGCTTCGGTCCCCTGAATAGCTAGAATTACAGGTATGCACTACTGCACTCAGCTCTTTATTCCTGATTTTAAATGGAATTTTTCCATTATTATTTAGAATGATTGTTTTAGATTTATTATAGATATCTTTTATCAGGTTAAGGAAGTTCTCTTTAATTCCTAACTTTCATCTATAAATGATACTGAACTTTTTTTTCTTTTTTAAATCAAGTGACTTTTAAAAAAATAATTTTTTATATATATTTTTATGTGGTGCTGAGGATCGAACCCAGTGCCTCACACATGCTAGGAAAGCTGAGCTACAACCTAGCCCCCTTTCTTTCTTTCATTCCTAACTTATTAAGAGCTTTTATCTATAAATGACACTGAATTTTCTTTCTTCCTTCCTTTCTTTCTTGGTACTGGGGATTGAACCCAGGTGTTACTGAGTAACACCCCCAGTCCTTTTTATTTTTGAGACAGGGTTCACTAAGTTGCTGAGGCTTACCTCAAACTTGAGATCCTCCTGCCTCAGTCTCCCGAGTCACTGGGATGAGAGGTGTGAGCCACTGGGCCTGGCACTAAGTTTTATTAAAAAAAAAAATTATTTTTTGGTGGGTGAGTGACACATACCTATAATTCCAGTAACTCGGGAGGTTAAGGCAGGAGGATCATAAGTTCAAGGCCAGGTTGCCAGCTTGGGCAAGAGAACAAAACCTTGTCTCAACAATAACAAAAAAGGGCTGGAATGGAACTCTGTGGTAGAGGAGGACTCCCGGGTTTAATTCCCAGTACTGGGGGAAAAAAAGCATTTCTTATATCCCTGGGGTTTATCGTATTTTCCCCCTTTAATCTGTTATGGTTGTGAATTATATATCTTAAAATTTTATAATGTTAACAGCTGTGTTAAACATAACTATGTATAGGAATATTCTCTCATTGAGTAGAATTATGGGTGATTTTTTTTCTTCTTTATGCAAATTATCAAAATTTTAAGGCCTGGGTTGTGGCTCAGTGGTGGAGTGTTTGCCTAGCGTGTGTGAGGCACTGGGTTCAATTCTCAGCACCACATAAAAATAAACAAAATAAAGAAGGTATTGTTTAAAATAAATTTAAAACTTTAGGCTATTCTTTTTTGTTTTTAAAATAAGCTCTGACACATTTTATTAAAGAAAAATTGTGCAGACTGTTCTGGCATACTTCTAACAATATCAGAATCACCTGGATCAATGACAGTGTGCATGCTCTGTACTATTTTCTGCATACTGTACCCAATTCAATATTATCACTGTAGCAATAGACATCAGTTTTGGCTAACATGTCATAGTACTATTCAGATTTCTTCAAAGCTGGGCATGTGAATGTACATGTGTATGTATGTATAGGCACATGTATTTAAACATGTATTTAAACAGTTGTTTGCAAGGATGACCAATGTTGCTTTGTCCTGTGTGGTCATTTTCAGAATTTGCTTATACCCCAATATGTACTTTCCACTTTTTATAACAAGCTGGAGCCAAGAGTCAATCAACTCCAGAGACTTTTTCCTCTTATTTGAGGCCACCACCTTATTGCCTTAGGTAAGAAATGGCCCCCAACCAAGAGCAGCTGCCATGATGGCCGGGGAGTAAGAAAAGAACCTTAGGCCATTCTTAAGTTTCTTGCCATTTTTTTTTTTTCTTTTTTGGTCAGGGTGTGGGATACTGGGGATTGAACTCAGGGGCACTTGACTACTGAGTCACATCCCCAGACCTATTTTGTATTTTATTTAGAGACAGGGTATCACTGAGTTGCTTAGCACCTTGCCATTGCTGAGGCTGGCTTTGAATTCTCATTACTCCTGCCTCAGCCTCCCAAGCCGCTGGGGTTATAGGCATACGCCACCAGGCCTGGCTAGTTTCTTGCCTTTTGTTTTTTTTCTTAGCTTCTATGGTACTACTCTGCTGGTCTGATCTAAACACTCTGCAAATTTAAGATCCATTCTAAAGACTAAGTAGTTCCCAAGCAGACTTTATACTTATTTATTTATTTTTAGTTAAAGGTGGACACATCTTTATTTTATTTTTATGTGGTGCTGAGGATCAAACTCAGTGCCTCATGCATGCTAGGCAAGTGCTCTACCTCAGAGCCACAACCCAAGCCCAAGACTTTACATTCTTACCTACTAAAAAGAATGGGTTCCCTTACATTAGAACAGTTGTGCCTATTTAAATACTAAAGGTTATCAAAGAATTTCCACAATGAATTTTTATGTGGTGCCGAGGATCGAACTCAGGGCTTCGCACATGCTAGGCAAGTACTCTATTGCTGAGCCACAGCCCCCGCCCCTCTATTATTTTTAAGTCACCCCAATATAAGCAGTAATCAATCTTGGTCAAGAACTTTGGAGATCTCCACCATTTGGTCTTTTGCATCCCAGGAAGCATGCTGCTTCCTGGTGGGTATCAAGACAGGATATTGGGTAGAAGTGATCAGGAATCTATAACAGGGGAAGAAGAGACCTGATCCTTAATACCGTGAATGTGCTTTTGATTTATACTTAGCAAAGGAAATGAAAGCAGCTGGATGAGAGACTAGCACATGTTTTTCAGTTTACTCTTTCCATTGCACCTTGTTAGAACTTTAAATTTATTTAGCATTTACCAAGCATCTACTATATTCCAGTTGCTATGCTTGGTTTTGATAATATGCTGTTTCTGACTTTAAGGAATTAATAATCCTGTGGGCAGTGGCCTGATATGTGTTTAAGGAGAAAGGTGGAGAGAGATGAAGTTGATCAGGTGGGCAATGGAGCCAGATTTTGGAAGTGTTCTGTGGTGGTCTAGAAAATCTAGACAGAGAAGTCAGTAGTAGATTTTAAACAGGAAAGCGACATGATCAATATTCTTTCTTTCTTTCTTTTATTTATTTTTTAGTTTTAGGTGGATACAATATCTTTTATTTTATTTTTTTTTGAGAGAGAGAGAATTTTTTTTTAATATTTATTTTTTAGTTATTGGTGGACACAACATCTTTGTTGGTATGTGGTGCTGAGGATCGAACCCAGGCCGCTTGAGCCACATCCCCAGCCCACAATATCTTTATTTTATTTTTATGTGGTGCTAAGGATAGAACCCAGTGCCTCACATGTGCTAGGCGAGCACTCTACCACTTAAGTCACAACCCCAGCCCCCCCTTTTTAATATTTATTTTTTAGTTGTAGTTGGACACAATATATTTATTTATTTATTTTTATTTGGTGCTGAGGATCGAAACCAGGGCCTCGTATGTGCTAGGTGAGTGCTTCACTGCTGAGCCACAATTCCAGTCCCCAGTTTTATTTCTTAATAAGGTAATTCTGGTAGCAGTGTGTGAGGAAGCCAGGAATAAGGAGATTAAAGATAGAGGAATCAATTATAATATTCTAGGAGATGAGACAAGAAGGCCCGAGAGAAGGGTTAAAGTATAGGTAGCCATATAAACCAGACTGCTACTGCACAGTTTCCCCCCATCCTAGCCCCCATTCAAAGAAGCTGATCATGTAGACACAGGACCACACAGATAGAGAGCAGGTAAGCGGTAAGACAAAAGCAAAGGCTGAGAAGAGTAAGGATAATTTGAGTCCTGGAGCTACACAGTTCATGGTTTTTGTTATTTTTAAAGGATCAAGTCAAACATCTTTGAAAAATGCTGTGTAAGCTGGAAGTTCTTGTATTGAATTTCAATATGAGTTTTCTCCTGATCCTCTGATGGAGATTAAAAATTTCCATATGAATACAAAGAATGAAACAACTCTTACTCTTAGCTTTTTTTCTCCCCTTTTAATGTTCCAAATCAGTGTGGGTAGCAAATGTTCCTTGGCCCCCTCCACTGGAAAACAAGTCAGTTCCTTTTGAAGAAGTGACAAAGCATGGACAGCTGGAGGATTTCAGGGCCATGATATTTACATTATGAACCAAACAGAACTCTCACTGCAAGAGGCAAGCAAACAAGCCTTGGCAAACAGCCCTATCAGCTCAAGGAGGTCAGTGATTTGAAGAGGGGATATGAAACTGTTTTGCCAGGACTCACCCACTTTTGCTGGAGCTCAGCATTAGGCCAGTTCCCATAATGCAGTTGGCTTAACAGCATAGGGGAGGACACAATTACTCTTCCTGCTTCCTAGTCAGAGTGGAGGCAGCTCAAAGCTATGCCAAGAAATTATACAAGGCTAGTGTGAACCACTGTGAACATTTTGACCTTGGCCTAAAGGCTGCTAGAAGGATACAGGGCCCTGGTCAATCTTCTTTTCTCCCATTCCATTCCATTTTTTTTTTTTAAAAAAAGGTGCTTGGGGTAGAACACAGGGCCGTACACTTGCTAGGCAATCTTCCTTCTCTCTTTTTATGGTCCTGGGGTTTAACCTAGGGGTGCTCTACCGTTGAACTACATCTCTCTTTTTGTTTTTATTTTGAGAAAGGTCTCACTAAGTTAGAGTCTGACCTTGATCGTTTTTTGTTATTTTTAAAGGATCAAGTCAATTCTCCTGCCTCATCCTCCTCAAGTCACTGGGATTATACCTGACTTCCTTCTCTCTCTCTTTTTTTAAAATTGTTTTTGAGTTGTAGGTGGACACAATATCTTTATTTCATTTTTTTAATATATTTTTAAAAATTTTTTAATACTTATTTTTTAGTTTTCAGCGGACACACATCTTTGTATGTGGTGCTGAGGATCGAACCCTGGCCGCACGCATGCCAGGTGAGCACGCTACCACTTGAGCCACATCCCAGCCCCTCTTTATTTCATTTTTATGTGGTGCTGAGGATGGAACTCAGTGCCTCACGTGTGCTAGGTGAGCGCACTACCACTGAGCCACAACCCCAGCCCCCCATTTTTTTTAAATAAAGACTTTTTTTTTTTTTTTTAAGATAGACACTGGGGATAGGCTGGGGATGTGGCTGAAGCGGTAGCGCGCTCATTTGGCATTCGCAGGGCGCTGGGTTCGATCCTCAACACCACATAAAGAAAAAAATACACACACACACACACACACACACACACACACACACACACACACACATCTTTATTTATTTTTATGTAGTGCTGAGGATCAAACCCAGTGCCTCACATGTGCAAGGCAAGTGCTCCACCACTGAGCTAACCGCAGCTCCTCCCTTCTTTCTTATAGGTTTCTCAGAAAATACCTTCCTTGTTTCATGAAATTGCCATATAAAGATCTTAGAGAAAAGGTATTCCTTTTAATCCTATTTATAAATATAGAAAACAAATAACCAACAACAGAATAATAATGCCCTTATGTAATAGAATATCATATAGGCAAAACTGAGATTATAAAGAATTTTTGATGACACAGGAAAATGCTCATGAAATAATAATGAAGTAGAAAATTTTAATGTGAGTTCAATTGTGTATTTGTGTGCATGTGTGTGTGTGTGTGTGTGTATATATATATATATGTATATAAATAAAATAATGGAAATACATTTAAGTGTTCACAATAGTTACCTTATAGTAGTGATACTTTCCTTTTATATTCTTTTGATTTTTCAAATTTTACAGTTATAGGCCATTACTTAATATTCTTCCCTTACTTTCTGTGGCATCATTCTTTTGATCTGCTCCTATTCTGATAACTCTTCCTTTGTTTCCCCAATATATCTGGACTGTTTTTGGATTTTTCTTTCCTTTTGGGGGGCAGCCTACCTCTAAGCTATACCCCAGCTCTTTTTAAACATTCATTTATTTATTTGGGTACTGGGGATTGAACCCAGGGGCAATCAACCACTGAGCCACATCCTCAGCCCTTTTTTTTTTTTTTTTGTATTTTATTTAGAGATAGAGTCTCACTATGCTTTGTTCTTGGGCTTAAAAAACAATAACAACAAAAAACAAACAAACAAAAAAACAACCAAACTCACCTGTTTTTTATACAGGTGAGTTCAATACAGTCTTTGCTTAATTTTGTTTGTTATTGAAGTAAAGAGCCCACCAAGCAATCTCTAGAACACTGAAGGACAGAAAACCATCTAGCAAAGCCACATCAATGCTTGAGCTGAACAATGAAGACCCATCTGGGCAAGGTGATACACTCCTTGGGAAACTGAGACAGGAGAATTGTAAGCTCAAGCCCAGCTTTAGTGATTTAGCAGATCCTGTCTCAAAAAGGGCTGGAGATATAGCTCAGTGGTAGAGCATCCCACCAAAAAACAAAATAAAAAACTCCACAAAAAAAAAACAAAAAACCTGGGCTGTGGCTGTGGCAGAGCACTTGCCTAGCACATGTGAGGCACTGGGTTCAATCCTCAGCACCACATAAAAAAAAAATAAATAAATAAAATAAAATAAAGGCATTCTGCCCATCTACAATTACAAAAAACAAACAACAAAAAACAAAGCCCCCTCACAAAACAACCCCCTGCCCCCGCATAGCAAACACAACCATCCTTGCCCAAACCAAACCACAACAGCAAAAACAATAACCAAGGCAACTATTACCTATCTCTAATGGTACTATGTGGTCCTTCATCTTTGCTGCTTATTTTTATTGTGCTTTCTTTTGCTTTCTCTATTCCATAACTTCAGCTTGCAGGCAGCTTTAATTGTCATCCTGATTCTGACCTTGGTGTATGACTGCTTACCCTGAACTCCTGGCTTCACTTTGTGGGGCCCATCCTTTCTTCTCTGCATCCTTATATAGCTCAGGCTAGGAAATTATGAGAGTTTTCTTATCTTTTCAGGTATGTTACATGTGCATGTGTGCATATCTCTGTAATACAGATATCTAATATCTGTGGTAGACATTGCTAGCAATCAATTCACCAATGGTGACTGATTTTGTTAAGGCTCTGGCTGTATGATGGTGAGCAAATTACTTTTGGGGTGGGAATACTGGGAGTTAGCATACTCACCATGCAAAGTAAGCAGTTTACCACTAAGTTACACCCCAGCAGAAGCAAATGAATGACTTTTAAGCCTCATCTTCTTCCTCTATAATATAAAGATAATTCCTAAGGAGAGAATTTAATTAAATTTTTTTGTTGTTGTGTTAGGGATTGAATTCAGGGCCTTGTGCATGCTAGGAAAGCACTGTGTTTAGCAGCCCCAGCCCTATTTTGTATTTTATTTAGAGACAGGATCTCACTGAGTTGCTTAGCCTCATTTTTTTTTTTTTTTTTGCTGAGGCTGGCTTTGAACTTGCGATCTTCTTGTTTTATTCTCCTGAGCTGCTTGGGATTACAGGTGAGTGCCACCTCACCCGGCTCAAGAACTATTTTAAGGACTGAATGAGCTTTCAGACTAGTAGTACCTGGTACATTGTTGGTGCTATTCAAAGTAATTTTCTTCTCTCTTTTTCCTCTCCCTGCTCTGAAGACCAATTCTAAGACTGTAAGTATCTCACAGTAGGATCAGATTCTAACACTAAAAGAGATTGATTGTAATTTTATATTATTCTGGACAAGAAGGAAGTACTTGATTCTTCCTTTTAAGACTAATCTTAAGGGTACAAGACCTAAATAATATGATTAATAAGGAAGATCTCATATTTTCTCAATTCTATAGATTAAAGAATATACTTTCTTTACAACTGCCTATAAAATATTAACAAAACAACCACGTACTAGACTGAAAAGATAATTTCAATAAATTTAGAGAACTTGAAATACTATAGCAAATATTTTGATAATATGATAACATTGGAAATAAATAACAACAACAAAATTTAAGAAATAAATTCATTCTTTCCCAGAAAGAACTTATTATCTTAATACTTGAATCAAAGAGGAAATGTAAACTGAAATTGCATAATATCTAAAAATAATGCTTTGTATCAGAATTTATAAGACCTATCTAAACTGGTACTCAGAATGAGATTTATATTTAATATTTTATCAGTAAAAATAAAATTCACTATAGGAAAGTAGAGTACAGTTGGGAGGATAATTGATAAAACAAAGATTAATCTTCTCTAGGTCTTTTAAATGCACTAGCAAGTTAGGGAAAAGGAGAGAAATATCCCTCCACCCCCAGGAATTTTTTGCTAAACAGAATTCAGGACTGGTTTAAATGCTGGTATAAAATGCCTGTCTCCTGTGGCATTAGCTTAGGAAGCTAACATACTGCTTGATTCCTTTCATTGAAACAGTGTCAGTCTAGGATCCTGACTCAGGTCTCTATTTTGGTGCAATACCTCCTAAAGCAAGCAAAAAACTGGGCCAATATTTGGGTTTCTAGATCTCCTAAAAGTTCCGCTTCCTTAAGCTTACTCCAGCTGACATTGAAAATGAGTGAGGAACCTTTAGCTCACTACTGAGCATCACCATCACAATATTCAATCTAAGTTCTGCTCTAGCTATGGATATACATTTTGAATTACAATGTTCAAGAGAGTTTTTTTGGTACAGTCATCTTCATATATCATTCAGAATTGGATTAAAAACTTCAAAGGGTTAGGAGTGTAGCTCAGAGGTAGAGTGTGCCTAGAATGTACAAGACTCTTGGTTAGATCCCCAGCACCACAAAAAACAAAAACTTGTGTTTGTTTTTGGATACTAGGGTGGAATCCAGGGGCACTTTACCATTAAGCTATATCCCCTGTCCTTTTTGAGAAAGAACCCTGCTAAACTGTCTTGCTAAGTTGCTGAGGCTGGTCTCAAACTTGCAATCCCCCTTCCCCAGTCTCCTGAGTCACTTGGGTTCCAAGTATGCGCTACCACTCCCAAACAAAAAACAATTAAAACATGTAGAGTTCAGTCACTAAGCTTCTGGTCTAAAATGGTACAGATTTTCTAATCCACACAGGTCTTCCTATAGCTTTTCTGCTTAGTCAGATGCAGATAGCCATGTTTCTTTTTTCACAGGTGTACTAAATTACATCTGTTGTTTGCACTGCATCTCTTTCCTTCCACTCACCAAGCTTTTGGTGTTTTTAGATACAGGCAGTGCATCAAAACTGGCCTCATCTTGCCTGCTGTAGCTTATTTTTAGCTCATTAATCTTGCTAAGTTGCTGAGGCTGGCCTCAAACTTGCAATCCTTCTGCCTCAGTCTCCTGAGTCGCTTGGATTCCAAGTGTGCGCTACCACGCCCAGTCAAACAAACAAACAAACAAACAAACAAAATTAAAATGTGTAGAGTTCAGTCACTAAACTTTTGGTCTAAGGTGGTACAGATTTTCTTATCCACACAGGTCTTCCTATAGTTTTTCTGCTTAGTCAAATGCAGATAGCCATGTCTTTTTTTTTTTTTTTCATAATTTGATAATACTTTCATAATACTGAATGCCTTGCCAATCCAGGTAGGTATCCATTTCATTCTCAAAGAATTTGGATGGGGCTGGGCATGATGGCACATACCTGTAATCCCACTAACTTGGGAGTCTGAGGCAGGAGGATTGCAAGTTCAAGACCAGCCTCAACAGCTTAGGAGGCTTTGAGCAACTTAGCAAGACCCTGCCTCAAAATAAAAAGGTTGGGGATGTAGCTCAATGATAAAGTGCCTTTGGGCTCAACCCCCAGTAACCCCTAAAAAACAACAACAACAAAAACAAACCAGAATTAGGATGGGAGATGTTAACATGTAACAAGTAACAAAAGAGAAACATTATTTAACAGAAAATTCGAAGTCTTTATACAAGGAACATGGAGTAGAATATTTTAACTTTCATAGGTTAAATATAGCAAAGGATTGTTGAAACACAACTTTCTTGCAGTTGTATTGCCTAGGTTTACTCTCTTTTCCATTACTAAAGGAATCACCACTTTCTGACAAGATTATCATATAATGACTCCTACTTACCTTGAAGCAATCTCTTTCCCATGCACGATGGTCGGTTTCCCTGCCAGATTGTATCATTGCTCATTTCATATAAGACCTTTTAATTCTTATTTATTTTTTTTGAGACAGGCTGTCCTCAAACTCTCAGTCTCAAGCAATCCTTTTGCCTCAGCCTCCTGAGAAGCTGTACTACAGGCGTGTGCCACTGCACTTGGCCAAGACAGTCTGTTTAAAAGTCTGTTACTCCGTGCTCAGCCTTCAAGGCTTTCTACACATTGCTACCTACCACCGAGCTATTTAAATCTCATCTTCCACAATTTCTCAAAGACCTCCATTATTCTAGCCAGGAATAAAGAATCTCTTTCAAGTACCACCCACTATACCTTTATAGTTTTTCTAATACGTTGAAATTTACCAATTTTAAATATATGTCCTTTGATTCTAAAAACCCTGAGAGATAAAGATAGGGAGAAGAAAGGGATAAATGTCTCTAACAGATCTTAAGAGAAAAGAGATAAGTGTCTCCAACAGATCTTGAGATGGGGAGGTAGATAGAGTTAAGGCTCTGTATCAATCTTCATTATACCAGGCTTGGAGAAAGTCCCATTCAACAGAGATTTTGGACAGGAATGACAGTTACAACATCAACTTCAGGTCTATCCTTAGGGCACACATAACTGCATTATATTTGCCAGGTGTGGGAATAGTACTGGTAGAAGCTAAATGAGCTAAAAATAAGCTACAGCAGGCAAGATGAGGCCAGTTTTGGTGCAAAACTGCCTGCATTTCCGTACACCAAAAGCCACAATCCTATTTGACAATACTAAGAAAGTATTGTATTGTTAGTATTTTTTTTAGACGTGATAATGATATTGAGGTGTTTTATAAGAATTCTTATATTTTAAAGATATACTGAAATATTTAAAGATTAAATTATGAGCTGTAGCATATAAAAACAAGATTAGCCATGTGCTGATAATTGTTGAAACTGTGGGATGGATACATGAAAGTTCATTATATTACTTTCTCTATTTATGTATTTGTGTAAAATTTTCCATAGTAAATAATTTTAAAAAGATCATAGTCTTTAACTTCTGCATCTCCTTCCAGCACATAAAGGTCAGGGCCTATTTCATTTTCATTTGGGAGTTTAAAAAAATCCTTCAATAGCCAACAGTCAGTTTCACTTTTTTTACTACAAACTGATAACTAGGAAACAGATTTTGGATCACTCTTTAAATCTTGGAAGAAAGTTTCCCTGCTGTTTGAAAAGCAAACTCTTCAAAATCCACCACAGAGTTTAGGATGTAAGTTCTATGAGGGCAGGGCCACGCTTGCTTATTCACCATTGATCCCATGATTCATCTAGCACAGTGCCTCCCTCATAAGAAGTGCTTAACAAGTACATATTGATGGAATGAAAAAGAACAAGTCATAGGGGAACAAGGCATCAGTGTCCTGGGAATGTGAAACAAAAAGAACAATCTTATTATTAGCTCCATCCTATAGGAGCTCAGCAGGTTTTGGGGTGAAGGCCAGGATGCTGCAAGAAAGCTCATGCAGGGCACAGAGGAACATTTCTCCTTTCCTTAATATTCCTGTATGTATCCAAGTCCATTGGCTCAGGGCAGAGCTAGTGTTTATACCCAGGTTCTTAAGGTTCCCTGCCCAAGCTGCTCTGAGGGAACTTCCTGTGTAGGGCTTGCTTTCTGGTCTACCAGTGCTACTGGAGGCAGAAACTTATCCAGCAGTCATGAATGGAAACTAGTTACTCTTCTTCTTCTTTTTTTAATATTTATTTTTTAGTTCTAGGTAGACACAATATCTTTATTTTATGCTTATGTGGTGCTGAGGATCAAACCCAGTGAGTGCCTCAGGCATGCTATGTGAGCACTCTACCACAGAGCCATAATCCTAGCCCCTAGTTGCTCTTCTTAATATACAGTTATTAAATATTTTCCTATCTATTTCTCTGAGGACTCCAGCTGCATTTATTTTTTAATCAAAAATCTTTCAAGCAGGTGTTATGGCACATGCCTATAATCCGAGTGACTAGGGAAGCTGAGGCAAGATTGCAAGTTTGAGATCAACCTCAGCAATTTAGTGATACCCAGTCTCAAAATAAAAAATAAAAAGGGGCTAGGGATATGGCTTAGTGTTTGAATGCCCTTGAAGGTTTAATCCCTAGTATAAAGAAACAAACAAAAAACAACTTTGAGATCAGCCAGGTGCAATGGCACACACCTGTAATCCTAGCTACTCAGGAGGCTGAGGCAGAAGGATTGCAAGTTCGGGCTACTTAGTGAGACCCTAACTCAAAAAATAAAAAGACCTAGGCATGTAGCTCAGTGGTAGAGCATCCCTGGGTTCAATCTCCAGATCCACCAATCCTTGAAATCCAACTTCAAAAGAAGGTTTCTGCAGGGCATGGTGGCACATACCTATAATCCCAGCTACTTGAGAAGCTGACAGAAAGATTACAAATTAGAGGCCAGCCTGGGTAATTCAGCGAGACACTCTCTCTCTCTCTCTCAAAAAAAAAAAGGTGGAATGGGGCTGATGATGTAGTTAAGTGGTAGAGCACACCTGAGTTGAATCAAAAGGAATTTTTTCTCTTTGGAAACCCAAGTACTGTGATGTACCAGATAGAGTCTGTGGGAAGTATTTAAGGCCCATAAATGTATTTTCAAAGCAAAATAGGAAAAAAATACCAAAATTTGTTCGTCTACATTCATGAAAGTTCACCCAGAAGGAATTTATTCTCTAAAACTGGTGTGAAAATTGCTGTATTTTTTTTTCTTCTTCTTTCAGAGTATGTCTCTAGCCCTTTGCTAAGAGGGCCTATCTAGAGGATAATTGCCTAGGGGAAGGAAATGTTCTTGGAGACAAACAGCAAAAGAACTGGGAAGCTTACACTGGTAGAAAAAGGGAAGAACAGCCTGAGACTGTACAAAAAGAGCCATCGTGGGTAATTCTAAGTTTTTGTTTTCTGGTTTTGTTTTTGTTTTGCTGTGCTGAGGATTGAACCCAGGGGTGCTCTATCACTGAGGTACATCCTCAGTACAAAATATTTTACATTTTGAGATAGGGTCTCACTGAGTTGTCTAGGCTGGCTTCGAACTTGGGACACTCCTGTCTCAGTCTCCCGAGTAGCTGGGATTATAGGTATGTGCCTGTGCCTCATAGGGTAAATTCTGAAAAATTTTTTTGCTGTTTTTTTTTTTCTAACATGGGGCTTCAAAATATAAGCAGGAGACCCTTGGTATGGGCAAAAATAAATAATATACCCAAAACACTATTTCATTTCCAAAACAAAGGTGAGACTCAACTATGTAATTTATATAAACCGATGTTTAACTTTAAGAAGGTTTAAGTTGAGGTGGGGATAGTTTAGTGATGTAGCCCTTACCTAGCATGTACAAAGCCCTGGGTGTGATCCCAAATACAAGGAAGGAGGGAAGGTAGGAATAAAGGAAGGAAGGGAGGGAGAGAAAGAAAAGAAAGGAAGAAAAGAAAACAAGAAGTGGGGGAGGAAGAAAGAAAGATTATCTCCCTCCCTTTTACCTGTTTTCCATTAGGAAATCCACAACATATTTTTTCAAGCAGTATAGATGGGCATCCACAAGGCCGGTATGGAAGTGTATTCTAGGGTACCTGAAAAAAGAATAGGAAAGAAGATGCTTATAATCAGGTAACAGGGATTCCATTCTATCATCACATAGTAGGCATCTGGAAGTATTTAAGGCTTAGAGCCATGCTGTCTACCCTCCACCCTGGGGAGACCAGGATGGTGGACACCACCTTTGATCCTACCATATAAAATCATAATAGTTCTCTATAGAAACACTCCCTCATACTTTTGGAGGCTTTTAGGCTTCAAAAGCAATTTGGCAAGTCTTCAAATCACTGACAATCCACTTTCTATTATGTCACATACTCCTACTCACAATTCTTTTAACTAACATTTTCCTGCCTCTACACCAATTATCCCACTTTCTGAAGGCTACACTTTAGCTATATTTTCTTTTACCTCCAAGATCAGGCATGTATTATTCCATATTCATAGATGAAGCAGAATTCTATGAAAACTCCTAACTTCTTACTCTCACTCATCCAGCAGAACTCATCTAAGATACATTTCCTCCAGGAAACCTTCACTTAGAATCCTAGTTAGTGCTCCCTCAGTACTCAGTGCCTACCTCTACCAGGTAATTTACCATACAATAATGGAATAGCATATTTACTTCTCTCTCTCACTAGAATGAAATGCATTAGAGAGCAGAGATTCATCTTCATAACCTTAGCATTCAGCATGATTCCTGACAGAATGTCTAATTAAACAATTGTTGAATAAATAAAGAAATGAAAGCATTGTATCATATCAAGGCATCTGGCTAGTTGCTATTTTAGTTTACTATCTCTGATTTCAGCTTTTAAAAAATGCTAGGTTTGCAATCTCCCATGTTATCTTAGTATTTAATGAAAACAAATAGCTGGGGAGAAGTGGGAAAGAGTGGAGTGAAAAAAATGGAGAGTCCAGTTATAGCTGTCTGGTTGTAATCTTTCTTCTGTGTTCCTATCCTTTGACTGGCTTATAGTTTTAAGGAAAATTATTCTCAAAAGATCTAGAAACCCTGAAGTACTTACATAAATTAAGGTGTACCACCAAGGGCTTTTACTCCTTTGGGAAAAGGGGGCAAAAATATTTCTAAAAGGGAAATAGAGGAGCCAGAGACTTTGGAATCACACACACAACACAACACAACTCACAAGCCAATCAATGTACACAATGAGGATGAAGGAAAGTAAGAAAATCCAACTTTCTGAAAACCCCATTTGCTAAAATTGATTTTGGCAAATGTGAGTGTAGTTGCACTCTTTTGTTCATCTCCTATTTTACAAATTCTTTTAATCATATATTATTATTTAATTCTCACAAATAACTTCTGATATAGATATATTACTCTCATTTTTATTGTTGAGGTCAACTTGAACAGCCAGGGTAAGAATAACTTTAAAAAGTTTGAACAATCACAGTCTTAACTATTATCAATTATAAATGGCACTAATATTCATATAGGGATTGAAGGATTAACCACTGAGCCACATCCCCAGCTTTTTTTTTTTTTTTTTTTTTAATTTTTATTTTCAGACAGGGTCTCACTAAGTTGCTAAGGGCCTTGCTGAGTTGCTGTGAGGCTGGCTTTGAACACTTGATCCTCCTGCTTCTGCTTCCCAAGTCACTGGGACTACAGGCATGTGTCACTTGCACCTGGCTTAACTGGCATTCTTAAAGAAATAAAGATTTAACTGGATATAAATTTGGGATATGGTGAAGGAATGGAGATGGGTAATTTGATGATTTTTCTTTTTTTTTAATTTAATTTTTTCATGTTAAATATGTAGTGATTTGGGACTGGGACACTAATGACATTTAAATTGCTAAAAAAAGGAAGTTTCTTTATTTCATTTATTGTCTTTGAATAATATTAGAAATAAAGATTTATTTTTATTTTTTAATTTATTTTTGTGGTGCTGGGGATTGAACTCAGATTCTCATGCAAGCTACATCCCCAGCACCCCCCCCCACCAAAAATAAAAAAAACCTTACCAGATACACCAGTAAAATCTGGGTAACTGGATTACTCTCAGGATGATGTTTTGGGTATGTATATAATAAGGAATGAAACCAACAAATGGAAATAAGACAGTTAGAAGTAGTTATAATTTTTTATAAAACAAAAACAAAACAATTTTCCAACCATAGGAAAAGTCCCTTGCAATAAAAAACAGTTAATGACAAATCTCCTTTCAATGATAAAATGAAAACAAAAGCACAAAGAAATGGTATAAAAAGTTTAAACTTCAAAGTCAATAAGATCATTGAAAAACCCTCAAAGACAATTTCTCCTCTTCCTTTAACAAAAATAAAATAAAATAAAATAAAAAATATATGTAAAAATAAAAATTTTAAAAAATATTTATAAGAAAATAAAAAGGAGTTGCTGAAGAAAAGATCTTAGAAAAGCACAGCAGGACAATGGGCAAAGATACTGGTTTAGGATGCCCAGGATAATTTAAGCCATCAGGAACATAAGAAATACCTCTGTTATTATTATTTATTTACTTTTGTACTGGGGATTGAACCTAGGGCACTTAACCACTGAGCCACATCTTCATCACTTTTTATTTTTTGAGATAGGTGTTGCTAAGTTGCTTAGTGCTTCACTAAAATGCTAAGGCTGGCCTCTAACTTGCAATCCTCCTGCCTCAGCTTCCTGAGCTACTGGGATTATAGGCGTGTATCACTGCATCCAGCTCCTGAGTTATTTTTACAGACATGTTTTTAAAAGAATAAGTTGCAGATTTTAGAATTTGTATTTGTAAAGTTTAAATTTTTGAGGGAAATAAAACATGTTTTATAGAACAAAACCAATACGTCAAATAATTAAAATAACAATTAAAAATTAATTTCTAACCTGGCACAGTGGCACACACCTGTCATCCCAGCTACTCAGGAGGCTGAGGCAGGAGGACCACGAGTCTGAAGTCAGCTGGGGCAACTTAGTGAGACCTTGTCTCCAAATAAATTTTTTTTTTTTTAAGAGAGAGTAAGAGAAGGGAGAGAGAGAGAGAGAGAGAGAGAGAGAGAGAGAGAGAGAGAGAGAGAGAGAGAGAGAGAGAGAATTTTTAATATTTATTTATTTTTTTTAGTTCTCAGTGGACACAACATCTTTGTTGGTATGTGGTGCTGAGGATCGAACCCGGGCAGCACGCATGCTAGGCGAGCGCGCTATCGCTTGAGCCACATCCCCAGCCCCCCAAATAAAATTTTTTAAAAAAGGGGCTGGGATATAGAGCACCTTGGGTTCAATTCTCAGTACCATAAAGACACACATAAATATTTTTTAATTAATTAATTAATTTTAATTAGGTATATATGACAGTAGAATGCATTCTTATTCATTGTACAGTTTCTCATTTCTCTTGTGCATGATGTAGCGGTGCACCATATGTGCAGGCATATATGTACCTAGGGTAATTACGTGTCCATCTCATTCCACCATTTTTCCTGCCCCCATACCCCTCTACACCTCTCCCTCCACTTTGCTCAATCAAACTTCCTCCATCCCACCCTCCTCACCATTGTGGATCAGCATCCACTTATAAGAAAAAATATTTGGCCTTTGTTTTTTTGAGATTGGCTTACTTTGCTTAGCATGATTATTCTCCAACTCCATCCATTTAACTGCAAATGCCACAATTTTATTCTCTTTTAATGCTGAGTAATATTCCATTGTGTGTGTGTGTGTGTGTGTATATATATATACACACACATATATATATATATATATATATATCACTGTTTCTTTATCCATTCATCTATTGAAGGACATTTAAGTTGGTTCCACATTTAGCTATTGTGAATTGAGTGCTATGAACATCGATGTGGCTGCTTAACTATAGTATGCTGATTTTAAGTCCTTTGGGTACAGAACAAGGAGTGGGATAGCTAGGTCAAATGGTGGTTCCATTCCAAGTTTTCCAAAGAATCTCCATACTGCCTTCCAGATTGGTTACACCAATTTGCAGTTCCACCAGCAATGTATGATTGTGCCTCTTCCCCCATATCCTCATCAACACTTACCACAAATATTTTTTTAAAATATTATTTTAGTTTTGATAGGCCTTTATTTTATTTATTTATATGTGGTGCTGAGAATTGAACCCAGTGCCTCATACATGCCAGGCAAGTGCACTACCAGTAAGCCCCAGTCCCACAAATATTTTTATTAAATATTTATTTTTTAGTTGTAGTTGACCACAACATCTTTGTTTTATTTATTTATGTTTATGTGGTGCTGAGGATCGAACCCAGGGCCTTGCACATGTGAGGTGAGCGCTCTACTGCTGAGCCACAACCCCAGTCCCCCCACAAATATTTTTTAACAGTGATACTACTTTAGAATAATACCACTGTTTGCGAAATAAATATTGGGAAACATCAAACAATAATCATTTACAATTTCACTCAAAGATCAATGGCATTTACCTATTTAATTTTGTAGTATTAAGGATCAAACCTAGAACCTTGTGGAGCATGCCTGTAATCCTAGTGACTTGGGAGGCTGAGGTAGGAGGATTACAATTTGGAGGCCAGTTTCAGCAATCTGGTGAGGCCCTAAGCAACTTAGTGAGACCCTGTCTCAAAATAACAATTAAAAAGGGCAGGATGTGGCTCAGTGGTAAAGTACCCCTGGGTTTAATCCTCAGTACCAAAAAAAAAAAAAAAAAAATTTCATGAAAGTTCTTAGCCTATTGCATAATGGAATATCTATACCTGCCCTCAGTGTCACACAGAGCCCTGGCTTTGGCAGTCTCATAACCACCTGTACATGAGCACTCATGTCTGCATACAGCATTTCCAGTGTATATTGAAGATTTCATTCTAAGCTCAGCTGGGGCCATATTTCTCAGTTGATGTGGTACTTTCCTTTCCTGTGAGGCAATCAGCTCCACAATCTCTTTTCCCTCCATGTGTCTCAATGTCTATTGTGAATTTCACCTTATCCAAAATTCTCCTAAGACTCTGTAATCCACCTCCTTTGACTATGAAAGGTCCATGAAGCTCTAATGCTCTTGCAGTGTGACAATGGGTGAAGTGAAGTAGGTATGTACAGGGCACTGGCTCCACTGGCCCCCCTTTTCTCTATAGAGGCAACTGTCTTATTTGCCACTTCCTTTACTCTTCCCATTTTGTCCTCTAGGTCTTTTGTCTACTCTTTTATTCTGCCTCCTTATATCCTGGGCATTTTTTTTTTTCCTTTCAGGATCAGCTTGAATCTACTTCCTCCAGGAATCCTTCATTCTCCACTTATTTTATTTTTAATTTTTTTTTTTTAGTTGTAGATGGATAGCATGCCTTTGTTTTGTTTATTTTATTTTGTTTGAACTCGACTACTGTGCCACATCCTCAGCCCTATTTTGTATTTAATTTTGTTTATTTTTATATGTAGTGCTAAGAGTTGAAAATAGTGCCTCACACATGTTAGGCAAGAACTATGTCACTGAGCTAGCTCTCTCCCTATTTTACTGATGTTTTGTTTTTTTTTTTGGTGCTAGGGATTGAACCCAGGGCCTTGTGCATTCGAGGAAGCCCTCTACCAACTGAGCTATATCTCCAGCCCCCTCTTCCTATTTTAAATCATATTAAAACAATGGCTCCTGGAATAGATTGGGATCTTATCATTATTTGTTCTTTTCAAATGTACATAGTACCATCTATTGGAGAAGATAAAATTCGGGGCTGAGGTTGTAGCTTAGTGGTAATGGTAGCTTGCCTAGCACACATCAGGCACTGGGTTTGATCCTCAGCACCACATTAAAAAATAAACGAATAAAATAAAGGTATTGTGTCCACCTACAACTAAAAACATTAAAACAAAAAAGAAGATAAAATTCCTTCCGAACAATGATTTTTGAAATTCAACATACTAAAAACACATTCTATAACATTTACTGATGACCCAAACTGCAACAGGCATTCAACTAGAATAAAGAGATAACAAGACAGACCTGGTCTCTTCCACAGTGCACTTTATAGTTTTTCAAAGTAAGCAATTTTTCTCATTATTCCTTAAAAAACAGAATTTCCTGCTCTTTTCTTTCTTCTTGCCTCCCTCTTTCTTTTTGTAGTAAACTATATATAACATTAAATTTATCATTTTCAAGTATACAGTTCTGTGGCATAAGTACACTTACATTGTGCAACCATCACAAATACCCATCTACAGAATTTATTCATCTTCTCCAACTAAAACTCCACCCTCATTAAACTCCAGTTCCCCCATTTACTCCTGCCCCCATTCAACAATCTCTTCTCTATAAATTTGAATACTTTAGGTACCTCTTAAAAGAGAAATCATACAATATTTGTCCTTTTGTGTCTGGCTTATTTCACTTAGCAAAGTGTCTTTATGGTTCATTTTGTAGCAGTTATCAAAACTTCCTCTTTAAGACTGAATTATATTTTGTTATATGTATATAGTATATACCACATTTTGTTTATAATGCTTTTGTTGATAAAAAGGTTGCTTTCACCTTTTGGTTACTGTGAAGAACACTAAAGACATGGCTATAGAAATTGTGAATTGAGTCTCTGCTGCTTTCTTAGGTGTTTTTTTTTTTTTTTTTTTGGTACTGGGGATTGAACCAGGGCACTTTACCATGGAGCTATATCCCCAGCCCTTTTTATTTTTTATTTGCTCAGGCTGGCCTTGAATTTAGGACTGTTATGCCTTGGGCTCCCAAGTTGTTGGGATTATAGGCATGTGCCACTCAACTAGTTTAGAATAATTTTTAGTAAGAAAAATTTCAAACATACACAAAATGATATATTTTTATGTACCCATCAACCAGATTCAACAATTAACATTGTATCAACCTTTTAAATTTTTTGCTATAGTGTAATTATGGTTAAATTGTATCTGTCCCTAAAAGATGTTGGGGTCCTATATTCCTCAGTACCTGTGAGTGTGAAATATTATTTGGATATACGGTCTTTGCAGATGATCAAGCTAAGATAAAGTCATTAAAGGGGCACAATTCAATATAACTGGTGTCCTTATAAAAAGAGGAATTTGGACAAAAATACAGACACACAGAAGGAAGACAATATTAAGATTCAGGGAGAATGCCATTTATAAGCAAAAGACACCTAAAGTTTCTAGAAGCTAGGAGAGAGGTATGGAACAGTCTCCCTGTCAAGAAGGAACCAGTCCTGCTGATATTTTGGACTTCTTGCCTTAAGAACCATAAGACAATACATTTCTGTTGCTCTAAACTACTCAGTTTGTGGTACTTTGCTGTAGCAATACTGGCAAACTAATATAGTTTGTTTATTTTTGCACTACTGGAGATAGAACCCAGGGCCTCATGCATGGTAGGCAAATATTTTACCACTGAGCTATATCCCACCCCCTAATACAGTATTTTAAAGCAAACTCCAGATATAACTAATTAAAGGGATGGGTAGGACAAGAAGAACTCAAATTATCACTATTTGCCAATGATATGATTCTATACCTAGAAGACCCAAAAAATCCCACCAGAAATCTTTTAGAACTAATAAATGAATTCAGCAAAGTAGTAGAATATAAAATCAACACTCATAAATCAAAGACATTTCTTTACATCAGCGACAAATCCTCAGAAGGAGAAACTAGGAAAACCTCCCCATTTACAATAGTCTAAAAAACAAAACAAAACCTTGGGAATCAACTTAATGAAAACTATAGAATGCTAAACAAAGAAAGAAGATCTTAGAAGGGCTGGGATTGTGGCTCAGTGGCAGAGTGCTTGTGAGGCACTGTGTTCAATCCTCAGCATCACATAAATAAATAAATAAACAAACAAACAAACAAACAAACAAATAAATGTACTGTGTCCATCTACAACTAAAAAAAATATTTAAAAAAATTAGAAGATGGAAAGATCTCCCTTGTTCTTAGGCAGAATTAATATTGTCAAAATGACCATATTATTGGGCTGGGGTTGTGGCTCAATGGTAGAGCGCTTGCCTAGCGTGTGGGAGGCCCTGGGTTCGATCCTCAGCACCAGATAAAAATAAATAAGTAAAATAAAGATATTGTGTTCAACTACAACAACAACAACAACAAAAAAATATTTTTAAAAAAATGATCATACTACCAAAAGCACTATACAAATTCAATGCAATCCCCATCAAAATCTCAATGACATTCCTGATAGAAATAGAAAAAGCAGTCATGAAATTCATCTGGAAAAATAAGAGACCCAGAATAGCCAAAGCAATCTTTAGCAAGAAGAGTGAAGCTGGTGGGACTACTGTACTAGACCTTAAACTATACTACAGAGTAATAGTAACAAAAACAGCATGACATTGGCACCAAAATAGACCTGTAGACCAATGGTACAGAATAGAGGACACAGAGACAAATACACATTCAGTTATCTCATATTAGACAAAGGCACCAAAAACATATATTGGAGAAAAGATAGCCTCTTCAACAAATGGTGGTGGGAAAACTGGAAATCCATATACAACAAAATGAAATTAAACCTCTATCTCTCAATATGCATGAAACTCAACTCAAAGTAGATCAAGGACCTAGGAATTAAACCAGAGACCCTGCAAATAATAGAAGAAATGGTAGGCCCAAATCTCTATCATGTTGGATTAGGCTCCAACTTCCCTAATAAGACTCCTATAGCACAAGAATTAAAACCAAGAATCAATAAATGGGATGGATTCAAACTAAAAAGCTTCTTCTCAGCAAAAGAAACAATCTGTGAGGTGAATAGAAAGCCTACAGAATGGGAACAAATTTTTACCTAATGCACATCAGATAGAGTACTAATCTCTAGGATATATAAAGCACTCAAAAATCTCAACACCAAAAACACAAATAACCCAATCAATAAATGGGGCCAAGGAACTGAACAGACACTTCTCAGAAGAGGATATACAATTAATCAACAAACATATGAAAAAAATGTTCACCATCTCTAGCAATTAGAGAAATACAAATTAAAACCACTCTTAAGATTTCATCTCACTTCAGTCAGAATGGCAGCTATTAAGAATATAAACAACAATAAGTGTTGGCGAGGATGTGAGGGAAAAGGCACACTCATACATTGCTGGTGGGACTGCAATTGGTGCAGCCAATATGGAAAGCAGTATGAAGATTCCTTGGAAAACTTAGAATGGAACCACCATTTGACCCAGCTATCCACTCCTCAGTGTATACCCAAAGGACTTAAAAACAGCACACTACAGGGATGCAGCCACATCAATGTTTATAGCAGTACAGTTCACAATAGCTAAATTGTGGAACCAACCCAGATGTCCTTCAGTAGATGAATGGATAGGGAAACTGTGGTATACATACACAATGGAATATTGTTCAGCATTAAAAGAGAACAAAATCATGGCATCTTCAGGTAAATGGATGAAGTTGGAGAAGTGCTAAGTGAAGAATAAGCCAATCCCCCCAAACCAAAGTCTGAATGTTTTCTTTGATATAAGGATGCTGATTCATAATGGTGATGGGGGAGCATGGGAGGAATACAGGAACTTTAGATGGGGCAACAGGAGGGAGGAGAAGGGGAGGGATATGGGGGTAGGAAAGAGGGTGGAATGAGTGGGACATAATACCCTAAGCACATGTATGAAGACATGAATGGTGTGAATCTACTTTGTGTACAACCAGAGAGTTTAAAAAAATGTGCTCTGTATGTGTAATATGAATTGAATTGCATTCTGCCATCATATTTAACAAATTAGAATAAATAAATAATTTTTAAAAATGAACTTTTCTAGACCCTGTGTGGACACACCATCAGACTTCCAGCACTGCTGTAAATGAGACCTGAAGGATTTCTAGCCTACTGGGAGAACTGGTGTGCATACTGAGAAAGTGTACAGTGACCCAGTGAAGAAAGAAAGCAAGCCTCCACTGATCTAAATGGAATAGATCCTAAGAATTTATATGGCTGCACGGAATAGAATGACTTGTCAAACCAAGTTGAGTTCAAAGTTTAGGAACAGAATAGCTAGGGGTGGGCATAGAATGAGGAAAACTCAGTTGAATAAAACTCAAAATTTAAGAGAAACTTTATCACATGCATTCCTTTACATAAATATGACTGCTAACAAGTAAAGGGAATGTCACAGATGGCTCCTGAATTCAGATGCCAGCCTGAAACAACTCATCAAGCCAGAACAATACCAATGAAGACAAAAGCCTCCTAAGATAACTTAGTTATCCTGAAGTGTTCAACAAAATATAAACAATTCCTTTTTCCATTTGAAGACCTTCAGATAATCAATCTCTTCCTACTTTATTTGGTAGTCTACACTTGTCTCAAAAAAGAAGCATTTTCTCTCCCATTAGAAAAGTTGAAACTAATGTGCTGCTGCATAGTCATTACAATTTAGAAGAAATTAGAGATTAAGAAATGCTTTAAATAAACAAGTTAGCTCAGAACTAGAGGAAAGAGAATGACTTGTGAAGCATGGTTACTTACTAGCTATCTATAATTCTAATGAGAAAATTTGGGACAACCACCTTATTGCATGGCTACCTGGTACTTGCTTTAATAGAAAGGCACCTGACATGCCCTTGTAAATGCATGATTTTGGTGGCACTGTGAGTGGTCAGGAGTACATAAGGAATTATCAAATTAGAGGCCTGCCTATTCAGCAGAGTGAACTGTAACACCATGGTACTCAGGCCCTCTCCAAGAAAGGCAGTGCACTAAAGTAAAAGCCCTGGACTCAAAGCAGCAGATGCTGCCACAGCTGGAAGAATTCTTAAGAGTTCCAAGTGCTACTCTTCATTCTACCAACAGAATAACAAGATGAAATGATTTCTGTCCATGTTAAAAGCAGATCAGGGGTAGGGTTGTATCTCAGTGGTAAAGTGCATGCTTAGTATGTGTGATGCCCTAGGTGTGATCCCTAGTACCAAAACAAATGAATGAATAAATAAAAATGAATAAAAGTAGATTAGTTTATTTCTCTAGATTATAGTTTCCAACCTATATTTGCTGAGTAGCTACCATATGTCAGACTTTCGATGTAGCAGTGAACAAAATGAGCAACTGCATACAGCTTACAGTTTGGTGGAAAATATCAAATACTACAAGTGTGCGATGACTGTGAAAGGTAAGCACAGAATGCTATGGAAACATATAATACTGAACCCAGTGTAGGTTGGAAGAAAACAGAAAGCTTCGCCTTTAAGTTTAGATCTGAAGGAAGAAAGAGTAGGAGAGAAAGAATGGAGATACTAAGATGAGCACTCTGGGTAGAGAAGACAGCAGGTACTAAGGCCTTGAAGCAGACTGGTGAGAATGAGAAACTAGGGCTGGGGATGTGGCTCAAGCGGTAGCGCGCTCGCCTGGTGTGCGTGCGGCCCGGGTTCGATCCTCAGCACCACATACCAACAAAGATGTTGTGTCCGCCGAGAACTGAAAAACAAATATTAAAAATTCTCTCTCCTCTCTCACTCTCTCTTAAAAAAAAAAAAAAAAGAAAGAAAGAAAAAAAAAATGAGAAACTAAAGGAGGATCAGAACTGAAGAAACAGAAAACAAAATAAAGAAAGGTATACATGAGGCTGGAGAGCTTTCAGGCCATATTTAGGATTTTGGTCTAAATTCTAAAGGAAGAAAGACTCAGGTTACAGCTAGCTATAGGTATAGGTAGAGGTTTAAGGTGTCTTTGAGGTTCCTGATTGTTGTTGCTGTTGCCCACATTCAGCTTTCCTTTCTGACTGTTGGTCTAAGATCAACATTAGACAAAGATGCAACAGCATGCATACTCTACCAGCTTCCATTATTGCACAATAAATCCTTTATTCTAATCGCTCACAGCACTTCTGCTTCAAAAATTGCTACTAGGTGAGGTATGGGGCTCATTTCTATAATCTCAGCTACTTGGGAGGCTGAGGCAGGACAGTAAGTTTAAGGAGAAATTGGAAAGCCCTGTCTCAAAGTAAAAGAAAATATAAAAAGGGCTGAAGATATAGCTCAGAGTGTTTGCCTAGCATGTGCAAGGCCCTTGGATCAATCTCTGGTAGTGCAACAAAATTCCACTTAAATCTTCCCTATACTTACAACGATATTATACTCTTTTGTTTGAGAATCAGTGAGTAACTCACTGTTCCTTGTATATAATTTTTCTTTTCCTTTCTGTGCCTTTACTCAACCCATATGCATCCACTTCTTCCAACATGTATAAATCCATAAAACCCCAGTCTCAAACATCATTTTTCACTTTAATCAACCCAATGTTCTCTAACTCATTATCCATTCTGTTGCTCAAACCAGAAATATGGGGCATTTCTGACACTTTTCCATGTCTTATCCCAACTCCTAAGATTTTACTTTCTAAATCCTTCTCTAATTTATCCACTTTTTCTTTCCACCTCCACTATCAATACTCTAGTGATTAGAAATATGTAGTGAGATTGAAACAAATGCAACAGGGTTTTGGGTAAAGATTAAACATAGGCATTAACTCCTACCCCTTCTGAAAACTCATAACCATGGCAAAGTTGTTTTGTTTTTAAAGACAAACCCACAAGGACAAAGACCCTGTGAAAAGATGATGACAAAATTTTGAAAGCTAGAAAACAGAAGGATGTGATACAGATTTTAGTATATCCAAGAAAGTTGAATTGTAAATCAGACATACAAAAAGCTAAAGAATCTAATTTGTCCTGTTGAAACCCTGAAAAGATCAGGAATTGGCAACACAGCTTTTATTCACCCAGGCAGGAGATTGGATTTTTCTCTGCAATCTACAGCCAGTCCCAAAGAAAGGGCTTAAAAATATCGACATGGGTATTTTCTTATAGCCATATCACTTCATAGAAGTGAGAATAAAAGTATAGAAAACGAAGAATAAAAATCTCAGTGCCTACACTGGACAAGACATCCTGGGAAAAGTTTGTGATCCTGGCTTCCAAAAGCCCTTCTATACCCCTGACCCCCACCCCAAACTGTGAATTAGAAAAGTACATTAGGAATTAGGGCTGGTTAGTATCAATGGGGTAAATAGTATTATTAGATTTTCTACAACATCAAGAAAATAATCAAGAGTTTAAACCTTCTTATCTGTTGTCACAGAAACAGATATTTGGCAATGATTTCTGAGGTCTTGACCAAAGTCCTTGAAAGTCCCTAGATATAAATATGTCTAAATCTTCCAAGATGAACTCGTGAACATTTTATTCCATTTGAAAATATCTGTTAGAAGCTTGTTTTAATATTTTCATTACCATTCCAGTAAAAAAACCCTTGACTAGAATTCAAAAAAACAAAGTAGAACATTGGAGAAAAGCTACATGATTTTCTTATTAAGTATTTGGCACAAATACCTTTCACTTATGAACTATTAAAAACACATGTCTGTCAGAAATAAAATAGGAATTTTTGAGCTGGGGGGGTATCTTTAAAGAACAACTAAGCCGATTTCAATTAGAGAAACTGAGGCTTACAGAAACAAAGTGATTTACTCAAGGCCACACAACTGGTTTGTCTCAGAACTAGACTCCAAATTCCTTCAACTTGAATTTCCAGTACAATGCTTTCTATAAGCAATATTCTTTTCAGTTGAGCGCGCTACCACTTGAGCCACATCCCCAGCCCAGCAATATTCTTTTCTACTACACTCAATGCCTGTACAAGTCAGAAAAGCACCAATTAGACATGTGAGAAAGGTGCTGTGCTTTTTCCAAATCTAATGAGGTTGTGAGAATCTGAGCCCTTTGTAATAATTTTTTTGTTTGTTTTTGGGACCAAGAATTTAACCCAAAGGTGCTTAATCAATGAGCACCCCTAACACTTTTCATTTTGAAACAGGGTCTTTCTAAGTTGCTTAGGACCTTGCTAGGCTGCTAAAGTTAGCCTTGAACTTGCAATTGTCCTGCCTCAACCTCCCAAGCTATTGGGATTACAGGTGTGCACCACCGTACCCAGCTTGTTTTTTGTTTTTGTTTTGTTTTCCTTTAGAATAAAGTTACCAGTACTGCCTGATGTCTAAGCTTGCTGGGGAAACTGCTTCTGTACCTGACCACAAGCCTAGCAGGACTCCTGCTCCAACAGGGGTCTTATTCTTTTACTTTTCAGAGCCAAATATGCCTGAAGCCCAACAAAACAATGTCTTTGAAATCAAGTAAATACTGCATTTCTTCATTCTCTCTCTAAGGGAGAAAACACATGGGGTATACATTCTATCATTGTCCTTTTCTTCTATAACCATTATAAAAGTAAGAAAAAATTTAGAAGAGGTTTCTAGTTATCTTACATACAAAAAGGTTTTTTTCCAAGATAAGTCTGACATTTGCCCAACTGAGATTGGCCCCTATCTTTGGAAATTCATTTTTTTTTTAAAAAGGAGACAATGTATTCTCATATTTAAAAAATGAAAATCTTGGGGCTGGGGATGTGGCTCAAGCGGTAGCGCGCTTGCCTGGCATGCGTATGGCCCCGGTTTGATCCTCAGCACCACATACAAACAAAAATGTTGTGTCCGCCGAGAACTAAAAAATAAATATTAAAAAAAAATAAAAAATAAATAAAAAATGAAAATCTGAATCTAATTATCTTTTACCCACCATCTTACTGGGCAGGAGGGGCACAATATCCCCAGAGGACCATAGGAATGGAGGAATAACATTTTTACTACTCATTTATTCAGCCAGTTGCCCTACTATAACTACACACCACAGATCTTGAGTCACTGGGGTGTGAATTCTAAGAAAAACAGGGCAAAAATCTGTCAAAGCCTTTACTTTGACAGCACTCACATTACTACTATAAGAATATAGGAAATGTTCTTTTGATATGGAATAGCAATTGACCTTAGAGTTCTCTGACACCAGAGAGAGTAAAAATCCACTGTTTTTTTTTAATGTATCAGGAAGCCAAATATGATCTGAATTTATGAATAGCTCTCTTGAGAATTCAGAGATTACTTGTAGTCCCAGACTTAAGCAACAACATTTTAAAAAATGTTATTCCATTTGCTTATTATTACTTCAAAAATCAACCATCTACCAAATTTGGTAGCAAACAAAAACTCTCATTTATTATGAGAACTATGATTCTCCAAAAGCCTAACAGTCTGAAATATTTAGTTTTTTTTTAATTTGATCCAACAAATGGTATGTGTCTACTTTTCTTGATGATAGAACTGGTCCTATCTCTCTAGTATGCACAGAAGTTGTTTCAGGAAAGAAGTATGCTTTAAGTTCTTTTGGGGAATCCTTCAAAATTCTGGATATTAAAATCCTAAATGATTTACCGGTAGAATAAAGATGATTTAAAATAAATGCCAACTATAACTCACTGGGTAACTCAAATGTGATATATCCATAAAACAGGATAACATTCAACAACAAAAAGAAATGTATTATCAGCATTGCCAAAAAAAGAAAAAAAAATACAAATGTTTAATAATACTGATATGGTTAAGTAAACAACTGTGTATGTGTGCATGCACACATGCATATTTATGTCTGTAAATATATGTATACACACATATACATATAATATATCATCATATGAATAAATATATACATACATATTCATATAACAGACTATTATGAAGCTATTGAAAATCATGATAAAAAGAATAAGAGATATGAGGACTATGGTAGTTAGGATAATGATCCCTCAAAGATGTCCATATCCTAACCTCTGGAAACTGTAAATATGCTACCTTACATGGCAAAAGGAACTTTGTCAATGTGATTAAGTATATTGAGATGAGGTGATTGCCCTAGATTTTCCTGTGGGACCAATGTAATCACAAAGGTCCTTATAAAAGGAGATAGAAGAGTCAACTGAGTATGTTTTAATATGTCATTTAATTCTCCAGAACCACACAGCCTGAAATGCTCAAAATGGAAACCATACTATGAGGCCTAATTATAACACAACAAATCTAGTGGACTGCTACTTGAATATACTAGACTAAGTTGGTCCTGGGAAGACAGGATGTTACCTGGACTAGCTGGAGCCTCACATTCCACTCTAGACATGGCCTGCGGCCCAAAGAGAATAAGAAACAAAGATCCAAGTAGTTGTTTCAGGTGCTGGATCCAATTTCACAACTATGTCCATCATTCCTGGGTAGCTAAAAATTCCCTCAGATTCTGATAGACAAGTATCAGGACACTGCTGGGCCATAAATCCTAAAATGAATAGTATAGCAGTTTTCTATCTTGGTACATTAGAATCATCTTTTTTTAAAAAGGAGTTTTTTAAAAAACACGTAAGGATCCAGCTTGACATGACTACAGCTATTTTAGTCATAGCCACCATTCTGCCTGCCAGGTAACCCTGGCATGTATCTCAATCCCTATAAAACAAAGTTGTTAACATAATCATCTGAATTTGTGTACAATACCCACTACCACCCTCTTTCTTTCTTTCTTTCTTTTTTTTTTGGGGGGGTATGTAGGATTGAATTCAGGGTTATTTTTCTACTGAGCTACATCCCCAGACTTGTTTATTTTTTATTTTGAGGCAGGGTCTCACTAAGTTGCTTAGGGCTTTGATAAATTGCTGAGGCCGGCCTCGAATTTGCTATCCTCCTGCCTCAGTCTCAGGGTGCTGGGATTACAAGCCTGTGCCACCATGTCTAGCTTTAAAACAAAAACAAAAACAAAACAAAACAAAACCAAAACGAAATGCTTCACAAATTTGCTTGTCATCCTTGTGAAGATGCCATGCTAATCTCTGTATTATTCCAATTTTAGCATACATGGGCTGCTGAAGTGAGCACTCAGGCTGTTTGTTTCTTAACTCATTTTGGACATGTTAGCAGTTTTGGGAAAAGGTCATTCTGGTTGGCTGCAGCTCACCTTTATTTAGTTTAGTGCATAAACCTCTACTGCCTTGGGATGAAGGTATCCTTCAGTCCTGCTACCACCCAAGACATGTTTCTGTTTGTAAGTCCCTAATAAATTATGCTTTGTGCAATCCTGGATCTTTCTGTATTTTTCTTCAGGCTTAGGTATCTTCTGATTTTGGCAGCCAGCTCTCATACACCTGCATTGAGTTTTTCTGAAATAAAATGCTGATCCTGTGCCAACCAAATTAAATGAAAATCTCTATGGGTAGGATCCAGTCATCAATATTTTTTAAAATGCTCCCCAGGTTGACAAGTATTGGTCTCATGAGAAAAGAGAAGAAGAAATCAATGCTTATAGTGGTGAGAGGCTGGAAAGGTTCTGATTGAATGGATGTACACTTTTTATACTATGATCAGTTAGGAGTTATAAGAGACATCAACATTATAGATAGTATTCATCACAGTTTTCATACATGCAGAGACCAATGCAACAAATTTGCTTTCATGGGAAGAAAACAATTTAACTACCCAGAACAGTTTAATTCTACAATTAAACTATGAATGATCACTTCAAGAGTGAGAAAATTTGCTTCACAAGGCAGTGGCAAACCACAGGGAAAACCAGGTCATTATGTGTTGAAGTTTGGATTCTCCAGAATTACACATGTTTAGTAGGGATTAATATCTGTGAAAAGGAGAGAAAGTAGAATTGTGGCAAGAAAAAGACTGAAACAAGATGCAGGTTCCACAAAGCTTCAGCCACCCTGGCAGGTAATTTTGAAGCAAGTGTTGCCTCTCAAAGTGGATTCAGTAAGGCAGAGCAAGACTTCAGACAATGTGTCTTTCTGCAGGTGAGATAAATCCGGAAGTTGGTGACAGCTAGAAGCTGAGAAGCTAGTCCTTCTTTGAAGGGGGATCTTGGCAGCATCTCTCTATCACATAGCAATATAGCAGTGGACAGGTTGATAAGAGGTAGCTTTTTCTAAAGAATTAATTGTAATCCAGGCCTTTCTCTAGGAATACAGGGAAGAAGAATTATGGGACTATTTGTTGCCAATATTGAAACAATAGAAGTCCTTGAAGTTTAATAAGACCAAAAGATGACTATCTATAGCTTTAATATTTTGAATAGAGCTGGTAATTTGTCCAAGATCTCAATAAAGGCATTGTGATGAGGCAGGATACATCCCAAATATAGCCACATGACTTCCTACTTCTGAACTGTATGGGAATCAACTGAGGCTGAAAGCAATGGTGTCAGACCTTTTTCCCCTGAAGATGTGGTTCAACTTCAGTGTTCCCAAGAAATTTTAATTCAAAGTCTACAGATTTAGAATCTTATTAGTCATCTATTACTAAACAATATGTTACCTCAAACTAGGAGGCTTAAAACAACAAACAATATCTCACAATTTAGGTGCTTCAGGAATCTGGGAGTGGTTTAGTTGGGTGATTCTGACTCAGGACCTCTCTCATTAAGCTGCATTCAAGCTGTTGTTTGGAGCAACAGTCATCTTGAGGTTTCATAGGAAAAGACTCTGTTTTCATCATGGCTGCCGACAGGTCTGAGAATATCCACTTCATTTACGGGGGTTGCCAGCCTCCACTCATGGCTGTCTCTACAGTCTGACTAGAACCTTATGTCAATGGCAGCTAGCTTTCCTTTCCCCAAAGCTGAGTTATGACCCAGTTATGAGAAAGTTATGACTTTTTCAGAGAAAAGAGTGGGTAAGAGTGTCAGCGGGCACCAAAGACAGAAATTGCAGTCTTTTTATAACCTGATTTTGGAAGTAACATACCATTACTTCTGCCATAGTCTAACAAATCACTAAATCCAGCTCTATCTCTTGAGGGGAGATGATTCAAAGACATTTATAAATGTATCTTTAAAACACCTATAGAAATTTAATGGAATAGAAAGGTCCAGAGTTTAGTTAGTTTTGCTTCTGCTATTGAGTAAGGAAGAAATGAATAATTCAAAGAAAGTCATTACCCATATCCATTGTACAGTGCTTTCTGAGCAGCCTGGCTTCATTCAACAAGAGCAAAGACCCTCCCCAGCTGGACTCCTCCCCAGTAGGCATTTGTGTTATGGCTACTAAACTAGGAAAGGCCACTTTCCAAAAGCAAGAGCAATGTGTTAACCCACTTGACTATATTCTTCAGGTTTTCACTTGTTTTTGAGACTTTTAAAATTAGGGAAAAATTTTAAAATACACAAAAACATAGAGAAAAAATAATCATACATACTTATACTTTCCAAAATTAATTCTTACTACCTCAGAATTAACAATTCTAATTTTTTAAAACACCATTTGTTTTATGAAAAAAGATGCAGTTAATCTTACAGAACTCAAAGCCTACTTTAGAAAATTACTAACAGTTAAAGTCATCCTAAATCTTATTTCTCGGGAATAAAAATCATTAAAGACACCTCTCTATGTATATATATACACAAATAGACATACCAGTATAAAAACAGGATTATACTACTGAGTATTTTTGAAATAAAAAGTACTTGATCAATCAATAAATATATAAAAAAATGTTCAATATCACTAGCAATTAGAGAACTGCAAATTAAAACTACAGTGAGATTTCATCTCATCCCAGTCAGAAGAGCAATTATCAAGAATATAAGTAAAAGTAAATGTTGGCAAGGATGTGGGGAAACAGGTACACTCATACATTGCTGGTGCAAATTGGTGCAACCAGTCTAGAAAGCAGTATGGAGATTCCTCAGAAAACTTAGAATGGAACCACCATTTGACCTAGTTATTCCACTCCTTGGCATATACCCCAAAGACTTAAAATCAACATACTATTGTAATACAGCCACATTGATGTTTACAGCAGCTCAATTCACAATAGTTAAATTATGGAACCAACTTAGGTGTCCTTCAACAGATGAATGCATAAAGAAAATGTGGTATATAAACATAATGGAATTTTACTCAATCATAAAAAGAATGGCTTTATGACTTTTGCCAGTAAATAGATAAAACTGGAGACTATCATGCTAAGTGAAATAAGCCAATCCCCTCAAACCAAAGGCTGAATGTTCTCTCTGACACGCAGATGCAGAGGTGGGGAGAGAAAGGGAATTCACTGGTTTGGATAGGGTGGAGTGGGGGGAAGGGAGCAAGGATGGGAATGGGAAAGACTGCAGAATGACTCAGACATGACTTTCCTATGTTCATATATGAATGCACGACCTATGTCTTAACTCCACATCATGTACAACCACAAAAATGGGAATTTATACTCCATATATATATAATATGTCAAAATACATTCTACTGTCATGTATAACTAAAAATAACAAATAAAAAAATAAAATAAAAAGTGCTGGGTCTGCGGTTGTGGCTCAGTCGTAGACTGCTCACCTAGCATGTGCGAGGCCCTGGGTTGGATCCTCAGTACCACATATAAATAAATAAAATAAAGGTATTTTGTCCAACTACAACTAAAAAAATAAATATTTTTGAAAAGAATTTTTAAAAAAATGTTATATTTTACTTGTACTTAACAGAAGAAAAAAGAAGTCAAAATGAAAGAACAGTGAGGCCTGTGGCACACTCCTGTAGTCCTAGCGACTTGGAAGCTGAGATAGGAGAATCAGAAGTTCAAAACCAGTCTTGGCAACTTAGCAAGGCCCTAAGCAACTCAGGGAGACCCTGTATCAAAAAAGGACTGGGGATGTTGCCCAGTGGTAATTGCCCCTGGGTTCAATCCCTGGCACCAAAATCAAACCAACAAAAAACTCCCCAAAAGTTGGAGTTTTATTTAAAGTTTTCTCATTTTTTAAACTTCCTTATTATAAAAAAGAACCTATTATCACATAGACATGTTTATTTTCTCTTTAATCTAACTGCCTGATTTTTGGCAGTTTTATTTTTATGATGTTTAGGTTTATGATATCTGAATTATATTCTATAGCCACAATTCCTATAGTTGTATCAGTTCTGTATATAAATGGATTAAATGTTGATGACCATAGCTCCTCTGTTACTAAATGTATTTTTATTCAATTCTTGGTTGCTTTTATTATCAATAAGTTTTTCTTTTTTTTTTTAATATTTATTTATTTTAGTTTTCAGTGGACACAACATCTTTGTTTGTATGTGGTGCTGAGGATCGAACCCGGGTCGCACACATGCCAGGCGAGCACGCTACCGCTTGAGCCACATCCCCAGCCCAATAAGTTTTTCTTTAAGAAGGGCTCATAGGTGATACATCTTTTGAGTTCTTTCATGTTTGAGTATGTCTTCTTGCTGCTTTTATATTTAAATGATATCTTTATTTGTTTATACTATTCCTGAGTTTCACTCTCTTTACCCAAGAACTGTGTAGATATTATTTGTCAGGTACTGAATCCTGTGTAAACCTAATTTTTCCTAATTTCCATGTAAGCTTTTGCCTCTGGATGCTTGAAAAATTCTCTTTATCCCTGAAGCTTAATAAATTTATTTAATCTGGCCAAATTTCCTTGGAACAAAGTGAAATCTGTAGATTTTATGAATGAGGTCCTAGGTTTAATCTTTAACACTAAATAAATAAAATCTGAGTACCCTTTTTAAAAATATATATACATATTTTTAATTATACATGGACACATTATTTATTTATTTTTATGTGGTGCTGAGGCTCGAACCCAGTACTTCACATGTGCGAGGTAAGCACTCTACCTTCGAAGGTGCTTATCAATAATTTAATTCCAAGCAAGTCTCAAAACTCCTCTTAAATGTTGAGATACAAGCTGGCTGCAGTGGTTAGAAAGCTTCAGGAATAATTTCTTCAACCCAAGCCCAAATCTAAATATTCTTTATTTGATTCAGGATATTTTATCATTTTCTTTTAAAAATTAAAATGAAAGTTATCTATGTACATAAAGATGTGAATAATTTTTAAAAAACTTTTAAAATTGTTGATGAACCTTATTTTATTCATTTATTTATATGCAGTGCTGAGAATTGAAACCAGTGTTTCACACATGCAAGGCAAGTATTCTACCACTGAGCCACAATTCCAGCCCATAAAACTTTTAATAAATAAGTTCAGGTGTTTATTTCTTCTTCTACACATTTTCTGTTTTCCTGAAGCATCCACTTTCAATTCTTTTAGTAGACCAGTTTAGCATTTATACCTCTCATTCACATTCTTATATTAGTGTTTCTTGGGTTTTCCACTTCAGAAATTCTCTGGTGAATTCCCACTGTAGAAGATATGATTTCACTTTTTTAAATCACCAATGCTACCACACACTACCACACTTCCTATACTTTCTACCTTCACAATATAATTGGCTTCATATTTTGGTTATAATGCTTAAGTTATTAGGACTTCAGTTCTAGATATTAGCTACTCACTATAGAAGAATGAGATTTATCTGTTTTCTTCAGTCATGACTCCAACATGCTATACCCAGTCATCATTCCAAAGTGAACACATCATAATTTTTGTAAGACTGAGTTAGTGATTACATTATTATGTATATTTAAACATAAGTGGTAGGTGAATCATTCACAATCAATGATTAGTTCTTCCCCTGCATTTTTGTAATTTGCCTTGGTGTTAATAATTGCCTTGTTATTTTTTATTTTTCAAAGGTATGTATCAATAGTTTAATTCCAAGAAAATCACTAAATACCCAAAACTCCTCTTAAATGTTGAGATATAAACTGGCTGCAGTGGCACATGCCCCTGTAATCCCAGTGACTTGGAAGACTGAAGCAGGAAGACTGCAAGTTGAGGTCAGCCTTGGCAACTTAGCAAGACCTTATCTCAAAATAAAATATCAATAAAAAGGGTTGGGGATGTAGCCCAGTGGTAGAGCACCCTTAAGTCCGATCCCTAGTGCCACCGCCAAAAGTTGAGATACATCAGCTATTCTGTCATTTTTATCATAAGACCTATCTATGATCATCTTGAAGAAATTATTCCTGAAGCTTTCTAACTGATTCCAATCTGGTTTGGCTGCTGTTACAATGGGTATATAAGGGGCTGGGGATGTGGCTCAAGCGGTAGCACGCTCGCCTGGCATGCGTGCGGCCCAGGTTCGATCCTCAGCACCACATACCAACAAAGATGTTGTGTCCGCCGAGAACTAAAAAATAAATAGTAAAAATTCTCTCTCTCTCTCTCCTCTCTCACTCTCTTTAAAAAAAAAATAAAATAAAATAAAAAATAAACAGGCTGGGGATATGGCTTGTTAAACGTCCCTGAATTAAAAAACAAAAACAAAAACAATGGGTATATAACATGTTATTATGGAACCTCCCTTCATCATCATCTTGGGGTTTCATCTTTTTCCTATATGGGTTGCCCTTTTCCCTATATTGTGCCTTTATCTTAGTTTATATCAGGACTTGGTGTTATACAGACTATAAGAACTCTTTGAAAACAGATGTACGGAAAACAAATGTCTGAAAAATTCTTAATTTGATTTTCATTCATGATTGATAGTTTTACCAGATAAGATTAAAAAATTTTTAAAGATATTTCTCCATTTTTTTTGTTTTGTTTCTGGTGTTGCTATTATGAAATTCAAAAACCATTTTAATATCATTGTGTATGATATCCCTCTTCTCTTTGGGAGTTTGCAGGATCTTTGTTATAAGAATTATAAAATTTCACAATGACAATCTTGGCATGTTTCTTTTCATACGTTTTGCTGGCACAAATCCAGTTCCTTTCATTCTAAGAAGAAAAAAAAATTTAAAAAATCTTTTGTTGTAGATGGACATAATACCTTTATTTAATTTATTTATTTAGTACTGAGGATTGAACCTAGTGCCTCACAAATGCTAGACAAGCGCTCTACAATGGCACTACAACCCTAGCCCTGCAAAAAATTTTTATTGATGATTTCTTTCCCCTGCATTTCTCTGTTCTCTCTTTCTCAAACTCCATATTAGGAATATGTGACATCTTTGGCTGCTCTTTTAATTGTCCTATCATTTATCTATTTTACATTAATTTGCTACAGAAAACTTTTCAAAAAATTTCATCCAACCATTCTGTTGAATTTTTAATTTAAGTATCAACATTTGTTTATTCTGTAAATGCTCTTTTTAAAATACAACATTTTGCTGGGTGCAATACGCACATCTGTAATAGCAGTTTGGGAGGCTGAAGCAGGAGGATCCTGTTTGAAACCAGCCTCAGCAACTCAGTGAGACCCTGTCTCAAAATTAAAAAATAAAAGGGAATGTGGATGTAGTTCAGTGTTGAAGCATCCCTAGGATCAATTCCCAGTACCTTCACCCCACCAAAAAAACCAAAACTAAACTAAAAATCTCAGCATTTTGCTTTGCTTTGGGATTTACATATGTAATATTCTCTTTTATCTCTCAATGAAGGCAAAGATTTTTTGTTTGTCCACTGCTGAGTCCCTAGGTCCTTGAACTCAAATATTGGTTAAATAAATAAATAAATCTTCCTGAGGATACTCATGTTACCTTTTCTAAAGTTTTCTTTGCATAATTTGTTTCCTGTGAGTTGATTTTTTTCTGTTTTATTTTTGTTTTTTTCCTATTTATTTGTTCTGGCCTCCGAACTAGTAATCCTTGGTTTTCTATTCTAAATTTGAGAGTGTCACAATAAACATCTGATTGGGAGCACTGAACGTGTGATAGGGCCTGTTGACTTTGAAACTGAATATAGGGATTTTTTTCCCCTGATAAATAAAAAAATAAATAAAAATAAAAACATTTTATTTCTTACATACATGACAATAGTGGAGTGCATTACACTCATAATTATCCATTCACAGCACAATCTTTCATAACTCTGTATATAGAGTATGTTCACGCCAAATTATGCCATTATAATATAAGAATATTTTTGAGAAACTCCTTGATGTTCATCTTTAGGTCTTTCCTCTTGAACTATCTATCAGTTATCACAGAGAAGAATCCTCTAATATCCTTGCTTAATGGATGTGGGCCTAGCTGCCAGTTTTTAGAAGCCAAGTGGAAGAAGGAAATTGAGGACCTTCGTACATTTCTTACATTTCATTTTCTACCTGTTCCCTCCAACCTCATCTATTCTTGGTGCCCCATTCTTGTGACTTTCTAGTCTTCTCTCTTTCTTCTAAAATTTGTTATCTTCATTTTCCTTTTCTTTAGCCTTCTGGATTTACACCTTTCTAAAAATCCCTTTATTGTTATTTTAGTGGGGTTTCAGAAGTCATCTTACTTATCTAGTTCTTATATCTTTATTTTATGTTAAAATCATTACAAGAAGTCTTTATATCTTTGAATACATGTTTGGGTCACAGTCTCGTTCTCTATTTCAGAAATATTAATTATATTGAATCATCTTTGCCTTTCATTTCTATTAGATTTTAATTTATTTAACCATGTTCTTCTCTCTATTTTTCTCTTTCTCCTCCCTTTCTCTATCACTTTTTCTTTCTTTCTTTCTAGGCAAGTGCTCCACCACTGAGCGACAGACACTCTCGAGCCCAACCATTTTCTTTTTTATCTAAATCACTGAATGTCTCAAACTATTCCTCTGTGTCAGTAATTTAATTTTCAGCAATATCTATTCTGTTCTTTCCTGTCTTTATAATTATTTAATTAATTTTGTAACTAAATTATTTGGTCCTCAATAATTTCCATTTTAGTTCTATGATGTCCTTTTTTATTAATCTTAATTTGTTGTTTTATCCTTACATCACTGAATTCTTATTTATTCAATTCACTGTTTAATTATTTATTTTATATTTGTAAGGAAAATTTTCTATTTCTCAAATTGTGTGTATGTGTTTTTTTTAAATATAGTTTTTTCAAGGCATTTTCATCTTTCCTTTCTTTTCTCAAACCTGAGTAGCTAATATTATAGGCATGAGCCACCATATCCAGCTACAAGGTACTTTCTTTCCTTTTATTTTATTTGCTCTCCATGTTTGTATAGTTGATGTCTAATTCTTTTGGTCTTTTTCATGCTTAAATCATGGTTCTGGCCAGAATTTTATTTATTTTGATATAATATAGATGAATTCTTATTTCTGACCCTCCTGTATCTGAGACCAGGTACTATATGAGTGCTGGCTATTTTATATTCTATATATTTTTCTATGGTTTTGAAAATGATGTTGGAAAGGTACAGAAGGATATAAAAAAAAATAGCTAAGATACTGTTAAGTCTTTGTTAGAAAATTGCTCTTTCCTGAGAGTTTGTTAAAGGTTCTTGGTTCCTGCCATATAATTATGGGGCATATTCCATCCCCAGGTAGGGAAATTATCTCTGTCTGTATTTTTGCATCTATTTGTTCTTCAGGCTTAAATATTTTCTTTTGTTCAAGTTCAGTTTCATGGTTCACTTTCCCTTCTTAATAATTTATTTCCCAGTGGCTGCCCCTACTGATTCATAGTCAAAGATAAAGGCAAATTTTATTTTATTTTAAAAAAAATTTAGTTCAACATGGACAGAGTACCTTTTTTTAACTTATTTATTTATTTTATGTGGTGCTGAGGATTGAACCCAGTGCCTCACATGTGCAAGGCAAGCGCTCTACCACTGAGCCACAACCTCAGCCCCAAAGTTTATTTATTTGTAGTTTTGGGTATTTTAACAAGAATTTGCAGGATTTCATCATCATATCAATGTGGATTCTGGCGTGGAAATGGAAGCCTACTTTTATTTTTCCTATGTTCCTCACCAGAATCTTGTTTCTTTCCTTGGCTACCAGTTTTTAAACTTTATTACTTTAATTATCCTAATTCTTTTGCTGATCTTGAAACTTCAGATGCTTTTTATTTCTATTTTTTTAAAAATATTTTTTTAGTTGTAGTTGGACACAATATCTTTATTTATCATTTATTTTATGTGGTGCTGAGGATTGAACCCAGCATCTCACATGTGTGAAGCGGGCACTCTACCAATGAGCTACAGCCCCAGCCCTCTATTTGTAATTTTCTAATTAGAAACTAGTGGTAGGAAGTTCTGTGATATAGTTTGAATAACTATTTTAATCCAGAAGTGATTTTATGGTATTTTTCAATAGCTGTTTACTTATTTAGAAATGATAATAATAAGTCAGGTGTGGTGCCACAGGCCTATAATCCCAGCGGCTCAGGAGGCTAAAACAAGTGGATCACAAGTTCAAAGTTAGCCTCAGGAAAAACAAGGTGTTAAGCAACTCAGTGTGACCCTGTCTCTAAATAAAATCCAAAAGAGGACTGGGGATGTGGCTCAGTGGTTAGGTGCCCCTGAGTTCAATTCCTGGTACATCCCGCAAAATATATATTAAAATAATAATAATAATAATGTGTACTGTTTTTGGTTACTTACTAGGTAAGAGGCATTAAGCTAATTAATTTATATGTATCACCTTATTTATTCCCCACAATACTCCTATTATTATCAGTCTCATTTTATAGATGAGACAACGAAGGAGCTAATATAGAACTTTTATCCTTCAATGTAACAACCTAACTGAAGCCAGACTTTAGCTTGATTTCATTAAACAATATATTCTGAAATACCTCTCTTATTGTGCTGAATAGCAAAGGCAAAAAGTAAGGTATTTCTTTTCCCAATTTACTCCTCTCACATTCATTTTACTCAGGTTTCAAACATTCATTAAACATCCCGATATACTAGCATTAGGTAGAAAGTTCCATGCTAGAAAAACAATCAGTGAATGCTAACTGAAGAAAATGTGACTGGGTTGACTATGTGTATTAAAGAAGATATCTCAATGAGACAGTATTACATATCTAGTAAAATGGTTTCTATCATAAAAAATGAAAATATCAAATACTGGCAAGGATATGAAGAAACTGGAACCCTTATGCATTATTGGTGGGACTGTTAAATGGTACAATTATTAAGGAAAATAGTATGGAAATTCTTCAAAAAATTAAAACTAGAACTACCATATGATCCAGCAATTCCACTTCTGTGTATAAATCCAAAAGAACTGAAAGCAAGGTCTCAAAGAGATATCCACATATGCATGTTCATAGCAGTACTATACACAATAGCCCAGGAGTAGAAGTAACTCAAATGTTGAACGGATGAATAGATGAGCAACATGTGATATAGACATACAATGGAATATTAGCATTAAAAAAGAAGAAAATCCTGTTATATGGTATAACATAATGAATCCTGAGGATATTATGTGAAATAAGTCCATCACATAAAGACAGACAATTACTTTATGATTTCATTTATATAAGGTATCTAAAGTAGTCAAATTAATTGAAACAGAAAATAGAATGGTGGTTATAAGGGGCTTACAGAAAGGGGAGAAAAGGGGAGTTGTCTAATAAGATATGTTATAAAATCATATTTCCAAGAGGAAAAAGCTCTGGAGATCTGTTTCCTAACAATGTGAATATACTTATTACTGTACTTGTCACTTAACAATGGTTAAGATGGTAAATTTTATGTTATGTGCTTTTTGCCAATTTTTTTTTAAAGGAGGTTCTAAAACACTATCAGAAAGACAGTCATGTTCTCCCAACAGCTGCTTTACCTTATTCCTATGCAGGATTTGGCTCTACCTTGTCAGAAAAGACACAGGGAAAGTTTCATGCAGTGAAGAAAAGCCTTTATCCTGTCTCATGGGGGAAAACATTCACATACTTTAGTCAATTTCACACAATATAATCTAGTTTTTATTCCATCTTTCCCATGGTGGGTGGTTTTATTTTGTTTTAAGACAAGGAGAACTGCCAAGAAGGAAATCTCGAGGGCTTACTTCTGCAGGATGGATCCCTTAATAACCAGCTCTTCATCCAAGTCTGCTTCATTAGCCATGAAGAGCAGCCTCTTTCCTGTGTTGTCCACTCCAATGAAGTCACGCTGCTCTACTAAATCATACAAAAGAGGAAAATCAAGTAAAGCCATTTACCCCATCTTTATTACTAAGTCAGGGGACAGGGTACCTAACTGTTCACATTGCTCATGGAAACAAATGAGAGATTGAGGTGAGAGAGGAGCTGTGATGACTATCATGTAGCACATACCACAATATTTAAAACACAAGCACTCAAAACACTTTTTATGTGTATTGCTCTAAAGGCTATTATCAGGTTAACTGGTAAAGTTTGAATAGGTATGTGGATTAAAGTATTGTACCAATGAAATTTCCTGTTTTAAGAGACTGTCCTTTGGTGGGAGTATTGGCAGGAATACAAGTGAATGTATTTAAGGCAAAGGAGAATCAGTCTCAATTTATTCTCAAATCATTCTGAAAAATAATTTTAGATATAATATATTGCCTATATTTATCATGTATACTGAATATATATTATAAAGAGAGAGAATGATGAACAAATGTTAGTAGTTTGGGGAATCTGAGTAAAGAATATTATTTGTACTATTCCTATAACCATTCTGTATTTGTAAATATGAAATTATTTCAAAAATAAAAAGTTAAGGGGAGGGTGGGGGGTGTAGATCAATAGTAGAGTGCTAGCATGCAGGGGCCCTGGGTTTGAGCTCTAGCATTTAAAAAGGGTAGGGTGCAGTCAAGTAAGTAGATGACTCACAAACCTATTTCATGGCACAGAACATACAGCAAGGAATTTTCTCTTTCAAATAATAACCTTAGGTCATAATGAAAATTGTGAAACTGAACAGACCGGGGGATTGAACAGTACTAAGCCTTAAACCAGAGGTGATCTACCACTGAGTCACATCCCCAGCCCCCCACCTTTTTAAAAAATTTTGAGACAGGATTTTGCTAAATTGCCCAGGATGGCCTTGAATTTGTGAACTTCCAGCCTCACACTCCTAAAGAGCTGGGATTACAGGCCACACCTTGCTAGATAGTAAGTACAAAATTGTGTGTGTGTGTACGTTGAGGGGGGTGCTGGGGATTGACCCCAGGACCTTGTGCATGTGAGGCAAGCATTCTATCAACTAAGCTATATCCCCAGCCCCAAATAAAATATTTAAGTTAAAAAAATTACTAGGCATGGTGGCACACACCTGTAATCCCAACGGTTTAAGAGGCTGAGGCAGAAGGATCATGAGTTCAAAGTCAGCCTCAGTAACTTAGTGAGGCCCAAAGCAACTCAGCGAGATCTGTCTCTAAATAAAATATAAAAAAGGCTGGGAATATGGTTCAGGGGTTGAGCCCCCTGGTTCAAGAAAAGGGGAAAAAAAAGTTAAACAAAATACATGCTCTCATTTGATCCTCAAAATAAACAAGCAATGATTTAACATTTTTTTTTAAGTAGAAATTGAAAATTAAGTTCTAGGAAAGATGTTATCTAAAAGATGAATTTGCTTTTTAAAAAATTCATTTATTTACTTGTTCTATTAGTTATACATGACACAGAATGCATTTCGATTCATAGTACACAAATGGAACACAGTTTTTCATGTCTCTGGTTGTACACGAAGTAGAGTCACACCATTCGTGTCCTCATACACGTACCCAGGGTAACAATGTCTATTTCATTCCACTATCTTTTCTACCTCCATGCCCCTTTCCTTTCCCCTCCGTCCCTTATCTGCCTTTTTTTTCTTAATTTTTTTTAGTTGTAAATGGATCTTTTTTCATTATTTACTTATTTATTTATATGTGGTGCTGAGGATTGAACCCAGAGCCTCATGCAAGCTAGGCAAGTGCTCTACCACTGAGCCTTTTATTGATAGAAAATGGCTACTATATAATTGAACAGGCTTCACTGTTGACTGTAGCTACCTGTATATCTAGAACCAAATATATTTTTCAATTGCATCATGTTTGGCTCAGGTGAGTAAAAGCATTAAGACCATCAATCAGCTGGGTGTGGTAATCCTAGTAACTAAGGAGGCTGAGGCAGGAGAATCACAAGTTTGAGGTCAGCCTCAGTAACTTTGCAGATCCTAAGCAACTTAGTGAGACCCTAACTCAAAATAAAAAATAAAAAGGCTGAGGATATAGCTCAAGTGTCCCTGGGTTAAATTCCTAGTACCAAACCAAAACAAAAACAAAACTTATCAATCAGATGTACCTGTTCATTTTATTATACAAAGGAAGAAGAACACATACTGCCAATTTCAAGCTTACTTTGCAGAGAGTTCCAAATGCCACACAGCAGCTTTGACACATGTCAATTTATCCATTACATGGAAACTTAAGAATATGACAAAGGCTGTAAAGGTCTGATTAACAGCCAGTCACAGGTTGGGGTTGTAGCTCAGTGGTGGAATGCATGTGTGAGGCCTGGGTTTGATTCTCAGCACCACATGTAAATAAATAAAATAAAGGTCCATCAAGAAATAATAAATAAATAAATAAATAAATAAATAGAGCCAGTCACTTGAAAACAGAGAGATTATTTTTGGATATAAACTGGAGTACTTATTTTACACAAGTCCTTAGGCTCACAAAACTCTTTGAATTACTCAATGTCCTGGGAGCAATAATTTCTAGCCAGCCATTTTTTCAACTACATTGCACTTCAGCCACAATTCTCTCCCTCCCATACCCTGCTCCTTATATTGCTGCTTTGTGATTACCATAGTAACAGGACCTCAGAATATGAATCAAATGATAGAAACTTGAGAGTCTTCCTTCTATTTTGCTTTACCAAAGTGAATTCCACTTTGGGAGCACAGCAAGTAACTTGAAAATGTCCATCCTAAGAAGACGACTACACAAATAAGGTTAAGAAAGATGATGAAACTATGAACTTCCATTTATTAAGAATTTAAAAATCTGACATATTCAGCTATTCACACCTTTTTTCCTAGATGATTTTTACTTCTTTGATATTAAACCAAAAATGAACAAATCAAAACTAATAGTATAAATTGTAGATTTTAAAAGGTCACTAACTTGTTATAGCTTCTTCTCTTCAGAGGTAAGATTAGTTCTGTATGCTTTACATCTGGGCTGACCTAGGAATTAACTAACAAACTGATATAGTATGTGTTCTGAGTTTAGGTCTCTAGAGACCTTGTAACTTCTACTTCCATTCTCTTAGAACCTGCTGTTGCTACCATGTTGAATAAGCCAGGGTTAGCCTCTTGTATAATAAGAGACTACATGGAAAGAAAAACCCATCTCTCATAGCTGAGCCCTAGTCATATTACTGAGTCTAGGTGTGGTAGGTAGACTGTGAGAAGTACTTGGGAGCGGCAGCAGCAGCAGCAGCAGCATTTTCTTCCTAATATGAGTACTACAGGCACTTCAAAGCCTACACAGACATTTAGAGAAAATGGCAGGTACTGATATTGAAGCAATGTTTTCGAGGCTCCTTACAATAAGGATAAGAAGCTAGACATGGCTGCACATACCTGTCATCTCAGCTACTCAGAAGGCTGAGGCAAAAGGATCACAAATTCAATGTAGCCTGGGCAATACAGTAAGATCCTGTCTCAAAAAGAAAGAAGGATAAGAACAAGTTTGGCAGTGCTAATGGCCATGAAGAAGAAGATGCAAAAAGAGGGAAAAAACAAGTTGTAGTCTTGAAAGAAAAAGAAGCAAAGTAAGGAATGGAAGCAAAGTAGAGCTGGAGAAAGGAAAAGCAAAAGCCTAGAAAGGAAGTAAAGTAGCAAAAAAGAAAGGAACCCTTTAAGAATTGAAAATTAGCCAGGCAAATGGTGTAGCCTTTAATTCCAGTAACTAAGGAGGCTGAGGCAGAAGGTTAGGGGCCAGCACTGGCAACTTAATGAGACCCTGTCTCAAAATAAAATATAAGAAGGGCTGGAAGTATAGTTCAGTGGTAGAGCACCTCTGGGTTCAACTTCCAGTTTAAAAAAAAAAAGTTAAACTCATAGATGATGAAGCCATTACAAAGTCCCTATTCTGTATAAAAATTTAACAGTGCCAGCTGAGGAAAGACTGGGTTGCCTCTGTTAGAGTCTGTAAACAAGTCTGGATGGCGCCTGGCAAAATGCCAGAGGGAGTGGTTTGTGAAGTAAGGCCAGCAAACCATTAAGTATGGAGATTTCTTATTGGTTGACTCAAGTATCTAGTTTATGGTAATTAAGATAAGCTGTGTGGAATGTATAAATACCGCTCCTGTCCTACAATAAAGGGCTCCCCCTCCTGCTGTATCAATCTACACAAGTTGCTCGTCACCCCGCCCCATTTTGCTGCAGCCGAGCTCTGTAAGGGAACCTATTGATAATCTAACTCCAGAGGAAAAGATGCAAGGACAGTTTTTTGCAGGCAGCTTGCAGAGAATTCAAAGGAGGAAGGTAGAAGAGTTTCTCTAGAGCAGGAAATGTTTGAGATGTGAGGATGATTTCTGATAGAAATTCAAGATGCTCCAAAGGAATTGCATATGTAGAGTTTGCTGATGTTAGCTCAATGCCTCTAGTAATAAGATTAACTAACCTGAGTTTTAGGAGTGCCAATCACAACACAGGCATCACAGGCAGAAAAACAAAAAACAAAAAACAACAACAACACAGCAATGGCCAACAACTTACAAAAGGGAAATATTGGACCTAAAGAACTTTATTACCTTTAAAGGCTCATTATCTTTAAACATAACTGACAATGTGCTTTGGGCGATCTTATGCCTTTTAGACAGAATTAAAGTATGTAACTTGTGATGGACAGTGAAATACATCAATCTAAATAATTTTCTGACCTAAAATATGCCAAGAAGGCTTTGAAACAACTTATGAATTAGATCTAGCAGGAGGGCCAATGAAAGTTGTTCATGTCAATAAAAATGCTGATGCTTCTAACGCTAGTTCGTTTCTGGTCAGTGATGAACATGAGAGGCCTAGAATTGACTTGGGAAAAATGGGTTAACTTGTGGTGAGCCGTGTCAGCGGACCGTGGTCGCCATTACAAGATGGCGCTGATAAGCGCCGTGGCTGTGATAAACAACTCCTTGTTTTGGGAGAGATGGCACGTAGCTGTAAAACACCCTATGAGAAAGATCCACGTGGCAGTTGTGCATTGGGACTTGATGTGCTTTATCAAGGCTGGGGCGCTCGGGTGAAGTAGTAGTAGAAGTAGAGGTAGAAGTAGTAGAGAAATGCTTATCATAACAAAATAAGCCAATCTCAAAGAACCAAAGGCCAAATGATTTCTTTGATACATGGATGCTAATTCATAATTAGGGGTGGGGAAGATTAGAGGCACTTTGAATTAGACAAAAGGGAGTGAAGGGAGGAGAAGGGGTATGGGGGTTGGAATAATAGTAGAATGAATTGGACATTATTACCCTACGTGCATATATAATTACATGACCTGTGTTAACTCTACACCATGTACAACCAGAAGAATGAGAAGTAATACTCCATTTATGTATGATGTGTCCAAATGCATTCTACTGTTATGTATAACTAATTAGAACAAATTTTTAAAAGTTTAAAAAATGCTTATCATTGAAATGCAAAGCATTTAACAGAAGGAATTTAAAATTCAGTTATTTAGGTGAACCTTAGCACTGAAAGGTAACAAAATGTAAATAACAAGGAGTTCAAAATTTCGTATTAAAAATGAAAAATCTTGGACTGGGTTGTGGCTTAATGGCAGAGCGCTTGGTTAGTATGTGTGAGGCATTAGTTTCAATTCTCCGTACCACATATAAATAAATAAAATAAAGGTCCATCGACAACTAAAAAAATACGAAAGATCTATTTAAAATTTTTTTTTGTTATAATTGTACAGAAAGCCTTTATTTATTTTCAATTATTTTAGTTGTTGGTGGCCTCATATTTGCTAAGCAAGCCCTCTGCACTGAGCTATAGACTCAATTCCTAAAAATGAAAAATCTTACCTGGGTAAAGTTTTGTTTTGTTTTGTTTGGGCAGTACTGAGACTAAACTGAGGGTCACTTTAATAAGATAACATAAAATACAATACTTCAAAAAGTATTAGGAATGAAATTCAAACTCTTTGGTCTGATCCCTGGATCCTCTCCAGTCCCATCTGTTTCCCTACTATCCCATATTCACATTCCAGCTATATCAAGTTACCAGAATATATCACACTTTTTCAAAAAGTTAAGGGAGCCAGCTTAAAGGAACTTCCAGTAGCTAAACTATAAAGAATGGATAGATAGATAATAATTAATGTCAAATACAATTAAAATGATACATAGGAGATAAAACCTAATGTGAAATATACTGAAAAGTTCTAATGCCAAGAAGAGTAACTCTAATAAGTCACTTCATTTTTAAGATTGCGTGTATAAAGGAGTACTGATAAGCAAAAGCCATTAAAATATAATATCTGTTTATAAAGTCTGATTGGATAGTTGTTTCTATCTCTGTAAGTAGAAAAGGATGAATATAGGGAATTGTAAATAAGCAAACCAGATCTTGCAAAAGTAGAAACCATATCAAGAATAAAAGGACTGATCAGCACAAGCATTATTACATAATAAAAAGGTAGAAAAATTAAACAACAATTGGAGCTGGGAATGTAGCTGAGAGATGGTGCACTTTCCCTGTATGCTTGAGGCTCTAGTTTTGATCGTCAGTATTACAAGAACAAAAAATCACTGTCGGGGCTAGAGTTGTAGCTCAGTGGTAGAGTGCTTGCCTTGTACACGTGAGGCACTGTGTTCGATTCCCAGCACCACAAATAAATAAGCAAATAAAATAAAGGACCATCAACAATTAAAAAAATATTTAAAAAAATTACTGTCAAAAGTATCCAACAATTAATCTGTGCCAGTGATCAACTAAACACAAAAATCAATTAGCAACAAATTTAATTGTTACAGTCCAAAATTTGTAGGGCTGGAGACATAGCTCAGTGATAGAGCACTTGCCTAGTATGCTCAAGGCCCTGGAATCAATCCCCAGTACAACAAAAACAAAACATACAAAATTATAAGTTATCCAAATCCCCTAAAAAGGAGAACTAAAGATACAAACTAGATTATGCAACTTCTCAGAATGAACATTATAATACTATAATACTAATAATACTAAAATATTAATAAATCATACACAGATTCTAATAATTAGACTATGCCAATATATAACAGCAGGATAATAGGTTACATAATACTGGCTAAGCAAAATCTAAAGAATATATCATTTTAGGGAAAACTCCAAGGAAAAAACACATCATTACAGGGAAAACTAAAACTCAAAAAAGTGTGGTCGGGCATGGTGGCACGCTCCTGTAATCCCAGCAGCTTGGAAGGCTGAGGCAGGAGGATCACAAGTTCAAAGTCAGCCTTAGCAATGGTGAGGCACTAAGCAACTCAGTGAGACCCTGTCTCTAAATAAAATACAAAACAGGACTGGGATGTGGCTCAGTGATTTAGTGTCCCTGAGTTCTATCCCTAGTACCAAAAAAAGAAAAAAAAAAAAAAGAGATTACTATAGCTCTATGAAGATTAAAAACAAAAACAGCTCTATGAAGATTAAAAACAAAAATAAGAGATATGGATATAGCTCAGTGATAGAATGCTTGCCTAGCATGAATGGGGCCCTGGATTTAATCCCTAGCACCACAAACAAACAAACAAAAAAAGTACTACTGGAATACTAGAAGATAAGTGTGACTAATAAGTACCATGTTTACTGGCTAACTTGGGGCGATTAAAGTAGTTAAAAGAAACATTAAATTTGTAATAGCAATTTTAATCCTTAAAGGTATCTAATAAATCTGTAATCAAAGTTTAAACATTTTGTTTAATGTGATTTTATTTCTTTATTTTTTTCTTAAAGAGAGAGAGAGAGAGAATTTTTTTTAATGTTTATTTTTTAATTTTCGGTGGACACAACATCTTTGTTTTTGTATGTGGTGCTGAGGATTGAACCCGGGCTGCATGCATGCCAGGTGAGCGTGCTACTGCTTGAGCCACATCCCCAGCCCCTTAATGTGATTTTAAATTGGATTTTTTGTTTCTTATGTATAGTTAGTCCTCTGTATCACAAGTTCCATATATAGGATTCAACAAACCACAGACAAAATATTTTTGGGAAAAAAATTATGTCTTTACTGAACATGTACAAACTTTTCCCCTTGTAATTACCCTCTAAAAAAGTACCATGTAACAACTATTTACACAGCATTTACAGTGTCTCAGATATTACAGGTAATATGAAGATGGTTTAAAGTATATGGGAGATGTATGTTGATTATATGCACATACTATACCATTTTATGTTAGGGAATGAGCATTCAGATTTTGGTATTGGTGAGTGCACATGCTTGTATCCATGTGTCCTAGAACCAATCCCCCACAAATACTGAGGGATATTTGCATATACATTCAACCATGTAACCCTTAAATAGAATGCAAATAGTTGTGAATGCTCCTCTGCACATGCAAAAGGACATTATAGAATCTAATTAACATTTACAAGCATTTTCTTTTTTAAATTTATTTTTAAATTTGTTCTTTTTAGATATACATAACAGTATTTTTTTTAAGAGAAGAGAGAGAATTTTTTAATATTTATTTTTCAGTCTTCGGTGGATACAACATCTTTATTTTATGTGGTGCTGAGAATGGAACCCAGCGCCCCACACATGCCAGGCGAGTGCGTTACCGCTTGAGCCACATGCCCAGTCCATGACAGTATATTTTTTAAAAATATTTTTAGTTGTAGATGGACACAGTACCTTTATTTATTTATATGTGGTGCTAAGGATTGAACCCAGTGCCTCACATATGCTAAGCAAGTGCTCTACCACTGAGCTACAACCCCAGCCCAGTAGAGTGTATTCTGACATACTATACATACATATATGGAGTATAACTTATTCTAATTAGGATACCATTCTTGTGGTTGTACATGATATGGCATTTCACTGGTGATGTATTCATATATGAACATAGGAAAGTTATTAAGTCAGCAACTACATCTTGTTTAACTTTACATTATTTACTTCTAGCACATCATTTATGATGTACAGCAGTTTTCCAATAAATGTTTCTTAAATGAAAGCATGAATGATAATTATAAAACCCAGCAAACAAATCAAACTCTAATCTTACCTGTTTTTTTTTTTCCTTTTTGACCTGGAACGGGTTCTAAACTATCTTGGCTTTTTCTCATTAACATGGCAAGTGAGGCATCATAAGCTCTGAACAGGTCCACAACCTCATGTAAGGCAACATCTGTTATCAGATCACAGCTCAGGACCAGCACATCTGTCTGTCAAATGAAGAAGGAAAAGTACATCACAAAGAACAATGGATCACACGAATCATCCTCAGACAAACTTTTAATGGCTTAGAAGCACAGAAACCAGACAATATTTTTGAACCTTTTTAAATAGCAAAAGAAGTAAAATAAATGGGTTGTTCTGATAGAACTGTGTGGAGGAACATTTCTACTGCCCCCTTGCAAACCTTACTGGGCAGTCCTGAGACACCTTTAGAATCCTGGACTCTAAGAAACACAGTCTGAAAAGTACCACAATGTCTGTTTCCATGCCTTTGGGATAAATTATCTTTATAGAACAATCACTTTGCTATAGTACTAGGAAATACCAAGATGAATATAATGTAATGCCCCATTCTTTGGAAACTCAAATTCTAAGTTATAAAAAAGTACAATACAATATCAGGTATACAAAGCACCCATTTAATCTTATAACAATACTATACAAATAGTATTGTTAATATTAATAGTCTTTTTTTTTTTTTTTTAGATGAGGTCTTGCTATGTTGCCCAGCTGGCCTCAAAATTTTGTGATCCTCCTGCCTTAGCCTTCCAAGTAGCTGGGATTATAGACATGTGCCACCATGCATGGGTAATTTCTATTTTTATATATAAATGTGAGGCCTACTACAATAGCACTTGGAACACAGTAGGCATTTAATAATTGATCAACAAGAGGCTGGGGGTATATGTAGCTCAGTGATAGAGCCTGTGCTTACAGGCATGTGAGGAACAGGATTCAATCCCCAACACCAAAACAAATAAACAAACACAAAATAAAATTGATGAATGAATGAATAAGTCAATGAAGAAAAGATTTTCTCATAATGGTGGCAGGAGGGTCCCAAGTTCAAAGTTAGCCTCAGCAATTTAGTGAGGCCCTAAGCAACTCAGTAAGACCCTGTCTCAAAATTAAAAAATAAATAAAAAACAGGCTGTGGAAGTGGTTCATTGATAAAAGCAATCCTGGGTTCAATCCCTAGTACATCCCTCAACAACAACAACAACTACAACTCCTCAAAGAATGATAGGTAAATATGAACAGAAGTGTTTTTCGTTCCTATGTTAACTTTCAATCAGAGTTAATCAAATAATAATACTATAAGGTAAGGAGTTTCCAATCATTAGAAGTACTCAAGAAAAAACAAGATTCTTGTAATGATTAATTTATCTAATATTTATTGAGCAATTACTCTATGCCTAGCTAGGTCTTATTATGAAGCTTGGAGGAAACTGGGACTAGGAAGTTTCAAATATGAGTGGCTAACCAAGGCTATTTAATTTATTTTAAACCAATTTATAACTATACATTCTGCCATTATATATGTTTATCATAAATGCAGAAAACAGAAGTTCCAAAACAATCAAGTAGAAGACAAATTCCTTAAATTGTAATTTAAATCAACCACACCAATGTTTCTCAATAGTAAACCTACAGTTTCCCAAAGTGTCTGATTCTTGGTTCCCACGGCCCTTCCTGAGTCCACCAAGGCAGCTCTTCTTTTTATCTTTTAGGCTTCTATAGAAACACTGGCTTTGAAAATTGGTTATGTGACTTTTAAAAAGTCTGAAAAACACTAAATTATTTCACTCAAAGGAATAAAGAGATTATTTACATGGAATTTTTTTGTGATTTTAATTTTCCCAAAATTTTAACTTAAAATCAAGATTCCTTGCTTTGGGTGGGAAAATGGAAGACTTTAACACATATCCCTCTCAACCCCCAAGACTGTGCTAGGAATGGAATTCAGTTGCACCCCTGGACCTAAGCTCATAGTCTTTTTATTAGAAAGGGAGACTCAACCATCAGAATGCCTTGCCTTACTGCCTATTTCTGAAAACAGAATCCCTATAAATATCATATTTTCAGGAAAAAAAATTCTTAAGACTACAACTCATCATTCAGAACCACCAAGCATAAACAAATCAGATAACACATATGCAAGGTAAAAAAGAAACAGTGTGCAGAATCCCACTTACAATAACACTTAGAAAAGCAGGCTATATTGGCCATTATGAAACAGATAACATAAAATTATCACTACAATGGTACAGAACATGCCCCTTTTCATCAAAATGAAAAGACAGTTTCCTAAGGAAAAATCTCCTATTTTCCTATAATGACCAATTATTATAAGTTGTTCCATAATTAATTGAATTAAGTGTACCTCAAAGTAAAGAAAATGGCTCTAATGCAATGTCTCTTAGGTGGTGACAATGCTGTCTTAGAGAATAAATGCTGTTGTTATTCAATATCTGCAGAAGTGTTGAAATCCGTCAGACCCATGAATACTGAACAAGTCCTTATAATTGTGAACAGACACGTAGGCTCATTTCTTTCTTTGCTTTTAAATGACTTTTTGCTCAACTGAATACAAAATCTCCAAGGATCACAAGGATCAGATCCCACCCCTCAATGTCTGGTTGCCATCTGTTCTCAGAGTGAAAAGAAAGGCATTAGTCTGAAAGAGGAGGCCCAGGGATTGAGACATTGATGGTGCTCCCTTAGCTCCTCTCCTGCCTTTGTCCCAGAGAATACACTATACAAGAGTCACTGAGATTCCCATCCTATATGCAACCCCACCACTTCCAAAGGAAGGTCTTTGCTGTACTTGTTTCCAAAGCTGGAAATGTACTTGTTTCCAAAGCTGGAAACTCTGGCTCGAATATACAAAATTCTAAAAGAAAAACAAAATCATCCTTATACCTTCATAATACCTTCTATCTGTACATTTTTATAGAAGTAATAATAGGAAAAAAATGACTATTGCTTAGATTTTTATTCTAATAATACAAAGCCCATTCTAGAAATGCAAATGGCCTTCCACTAACTGGAGCCCAGAGACACAAACTGAAAAAGTGATAAGATCCAGAAGTATTTTTGATCATGTGTGACCACAGCCATGAATAAACATGGACTGTCTGGACTATGAAGTAATTGTGTATCTGAAATGCAATCAATCTCAATGTTCTCTGAATGTGCCAACCCTCAGCTGCTTTGTGTTTCAAGGGAACAGTTCTTTTCTAACACCAACAGCCAGTCTCTTCTGCAGAAACGAACTAGAATCTCTGAAGATCTCCCTACTCAATATTCCAACAATCCTCATTATGCCTTATTCTAAAACTGTGAGAGAAGTCAGGGCATTGTTAAGGGCAAAAGGCACAGCTCTGCATGATAACAAATATGCACTGTTGACAGTGCAGAAACATACAAGGTCTTCAAGGGAAGGTAGCACTTTAGCTATTTAGGGAGAAATCAAGACACCCAGGAATTCAAAAAACAAACTGTTGCCAGTTAGTTTTGACTAAAGCAAACAAATTAAGCTCAGAAAACCCAATTACCAAGTCATGGCAAAGCCCAGAAATCTCTCATTACAAGAACATTTTCCATCAAGCCAAAACCACTGAGTAAAACTACAGGGGAAAAAATGCTAAATCAGAAAACCGGATGTGTGTGTGTGGTGATAGTCGGGGGTGGTGAGGAGAGCTACTGGGAATAGCCTCTTTTCTTTTCCTGGCAGCTGTTCCATGACAGATTGTTATAAATAACACAATCTGGCAAACAATTTCCTACAGCAAGGAAAAAGAAAAACACACTCCACTGGGGAGTGGGGGGCGGGGGACACCCATCAGGGCATGGTAAACTACCATGCTTTTACCCACCCAGCACTTTCACAAACAATGGATATGGTCCAAATGACCACCCTCCACTCTGCCCCAGCCCATATGGAACAAATGAATTCAGCTACTTGGTGTGACTACAAATGGTCACAATTTACATTTTCCTATCCAATCCTCAAAAGCAGTTTGTGTGCTTTAGTAAACTTCAACAGTTAATTTAGATTTGGTTAAAAATGATTAGAAAAGTTCCCAATCTGTAGTCCTCAAACTACACAGCAAAGAAGGTGCCCCTTTGTTTGCACTGAGGTTGGGGCCATAGGTGCAGGGAGGAAGGACCAACTCATTCTGTAAGTAAGAAATTTGACAATCTTTAGGCTCAAGCCGAATGCTCTCCTTGTGTTTCTTAGCTCAATCATAGAACCATTACCATCCAGGATTAAAATTGGCTTTGAGGATATGGACAGTGACGTACTAGATTTACAGTTTTAAAATAGAAGCTCAATATTTATAGTTCCTTCATCTTCCAAAGGAAGTTTCCCACTTCAGGTTAAGTAAAAATTCTATTCCTTTGAAGTAGAATTCTACTTATCTTTCCAGTATGAAGCTAAAAAAGAAGTAACTGAGAATATGTTAGTTAAAAACAGGTTCTCTAACACTAAAAACACTAGTCATTTCACTTCAGGATTTAGATAAAAACAATATAATTTGTATCCAAATTGCATGATTTCAAATGTCTTGGAATAGAGACAAAACAAAAAATAAAAGCCTTTTTTTTTTTTGTTCCCTGAAATCAGACCTTTACTAAAATATATTAAATTTAATTTTATTTGTTTTTGAAAACAGGGTTTCAGTGTTGCTCTGCTGGTCTTGAATTCATATACTCATGAGTAGCTGGGATTATGAGCACACCACCAAGCATGGCTAAACAGAATTTATATTTAAAATTTTGATATTTTTTCTTTGGTAAGTGACAAATGTCTCGTAGGATAAAAATACTGTTACCCTCTATGTCTAGGGAGAAAAAAGAATAAGAAAACATTACAAGACCATAGAACATGCTCTTATAATTACATTACATATTTTCTGCTTAAATTTGAATTTTATCCTGGAGCATGACATAGAAATATTGTCCACTTTACTCAGATATCATGAAGGTTAGAAGATCAGAGGAGGATGGTTGGGGACTGTGATTATGGGGACTTTATCACAATGAGAAAAAGACAGCTAATTAGTTAAATAAAGTAAAATAAAATAAAATCAGAGTTTAATCATCCCAAAAAGGCAACTTCTAAAATTTGTTTCTTTTCTTATTAATTCCACATGGGACCTAGTGTAAGTAAAGCCTTCTTCAGGCCTCAGTTTCCTTGCCTACAAGAGGAGAGGGCTACGTCATCTCTGAAGTCCTTTATGGTATAAAATTATATTATTACAAGAATCAATGTATTCTCAGTTCTTTATCGAGAGCTATGCTCTGGGTTAAAGAGGCAATAATGAAGGTGACCTTTAGGTTCTGAATTTCTCATCCAATTCCATGTATCATGAAAGATTCAATCATTTTAAATTTGATGCTTGGCAGTTTAATCAAGTTTGAAATTTTTTCTTTTTGCAATAGTAGGGATTGAACTCAATAGTATTTTATCACTGAGCTACACCCCCAGCCCTTTTTATATTTTATTTCGGAGACAGGATCTTGCTGAGTTGCCCAGGCTGGCCTCAAACTCATGATCCTCCTGCCTTAGTCTCCCAAACAGTTGGGATTGTAGGCGTGTACCCTACAGTGCCCATTTTAAGCTTGTATTCTTTTTTTTTTTTACTTTATCAATGGGCTTTTAAATTTTATTTATATGTGGTGCTGAGAATTGAACCCAGTGACTCACACATACTAGGCAAGCACTCTACCACTGAGCTACAACCCCAGCCCTAAGCTTGTATTTTTTAAAAATTAATAATCCAGGCATGGCATATACAGTGATTCTGAGATACTCAGATAAGTCTGGTAAAAAAACAAAAAACCCATAACCAGTTAACTATCTTGGTTAAAAAGAAAGCTACTGGGCTGGGGCTGTAGCTCAGTGGCAGAGTACTTGCCTAGCACGTGCAAGGCCCTGGGTTGATCCTCAGCATGACTTAAAAATAAATAAAATAAAGGTATTGTGTCCAACTACAACTAAAAAATAAATATTTTTTAAAAAGAGAGAAAGCTACTACTCAAGTTCATTCATTAAAGACTGTGCCTTTGAAAACTTTTCCAGCAACAGCTTGAGTTATCATACTTTTATTAGAGTTCTAATTCATAGAGATTTCAGTTTGGAACCAATGGCTACACTGTATCTCCTCTATCAGCTCCTCTGGTTCCCTAAGGCTTTGTTGTTTTTAAGTTGAGGGCAAAAACAACTAAACTTGTAGGACAGTACAGTGGTGCAGGCCTGTAATCCCAGCAATTGAGGAGGCTGAGGCAGGAGGATCATAAGTTCAAGGACTGCCTCTGCAACCTTAGTGAAATCCTGTCTCAAAATAAAAGAATAAAAAAGAGCTGGGAATGTAGATCAGTGGTAAAGTGTCCATGGGTTCAATCCTAACCCCAACTCCTTCCAAAAATGAACTTTAAACCAGACAGCAATTTACTATTTATAGAGCTTGTACACATATTGTTGTTTAATTCTCATATAACCTATATCAGTTTTTTTTAAAATTTTTTGCTATCTGGTAGAAATAATTCCCTCTTTATACTTCCTCTCTAGATTTTTTTTTTAATATTTATTTTTTAGTTTTCGGAGGACACAACATCTTTGTTTGTATGTGGTGCTGAGGATCGAACCCAGGCCGCACGCATGCCAGGCGAGCATGCTACCGCTTGAGCCACATCCCCAGCCCACCTATATCAGTTTTGCTCATACACATATTGTTGTTTAATTCTCATATAACCTATATCAGTTTTACACATACACAAAAAACAACGGCTCAAAAACACTATGTGATCTTCCCCTCTGCCATCACCTTGCCTCCAAAACCAAACCAAACCAAACCAAACAAAACAAAAAAACTAAAAATAAAAAGCACAGCTTGCAGGGCATGGTGACTTACACTTATAAATCCCAGCCAGTAGGGAGGCTAAGGCAGGGGAATTGTAAATTGAAGATCAGCCTAAGCGACTTAGCTAGGCTTTCAGCAATTTAGTGAGACCCTGTCTCAAAATAAAAAATGAAAAGGGCTGAGGAAATAACTCAGCAGCAAAGTGCCCCTGGGTTCAATCTCCAATACCAAAAACAAACAAAAAGAGCACAGCTAATAACAGTAGTGCTAAATAAATCAAGGCTCTCTTTAAATGCACTCATCATGAAATCTGGTCAAGCATCTTTTGTTTAAAACCAAATTATATCTGATGAAAAACTAGAAGACATGTTGTATTTCAGAGTAACTGTGAAGTACTATGTGAATGAAATACTTTTATTGAAATTAATAAATCTCTTGTAATGATGGCATCCAGATAATAGAATGTAACAATATCACTGTGACTTGCACTTTTCAAATCACTCTTTGGAACACACATTTTGAAAAAGACTGATAAGAGAGACAGAAGAGGTTACAAGGCGGGGCTGGGGATAGAGCTCAGTTGGCAGAGTGCTTGACTCACATGCACAAAGCACTGGGTTTGATCCCTAGCACCAAAAAAAAAAAAAAGAGGTTACAAAGATGCTGAAGAGTCTGTGAATCATAGGAACCAGGGCTACTTAGCAGAAAAGAAGAACCTGGAGACCCAATAACTGAAAGACTGCCACAGAGATAGAAAAATAATGAATTTTTTGATTGCTCAAAGATAGTATATGATCAAAAAGTAGAATTTAAGAAGCAGACTAATCAATTCAGCATTAGAAAAAACTTTCTAATACTTTGAACCTCATAAGAAATCCTATCAGCCTAATGGAAGTTTTCAAATACAACCTAGTATAATCTCCATGGGAAATATTCGTTTTTTTTTTTTTTTCCTATCTTTTAGAGCTGGGAATAGTACTTGGGACCTTGCATATGTTAGGCAAGTGTTCTACCACTTAGCTACATCCCCAACCCCCCATGGGAAATATTTGAGAATAGATTCTTGTGCAGGGTATAATTCCATCTGATGTCTTTTTTAGATATTTTCTAACTCTATGGACCTGAGAGCCTACTGCTCTTGATTTTAACGTACTGCTCTTGATTTTAAAATAACTGTTTAGGACATTTACTCTGTCCTTCATACTCTTCCCTAACCAAATGGCCTAAAGGTAAAGCAGATATCCTCTTTGCTTCTCATTATCATTTCGGATCTTCTCTCTTTTGTACTACCTCAGCTCATTTGAAATGCATAATAACAGGTGATAATACCTATTCCTTCTAATTGCAAACAGCTTCTGAGCTTCCTCCCCTTCATTAGAGGTTTTCTTTTTAAATTTACTTATTTATTCTAATTTGTTATACTTGACAGCAGAATGCATTTCAATTCATAGTACACATATAGAGCACAATTTTTCACGTCTCTGATTATATACAAAGTAGAGTCACATCTACTCTCATGATTTCATACATGTATTTAGGGTAATGGTGTCCAGCTCAATCCACTATCTTTCCTACCCCATGTCCCCTCCTCTTTCCTCCCTCCCCTTTGCCCTACCTAAATAAGTTCCTCCATTCCTCCCATGCTCCACCCCCACCCCCATTATGGATCAGCATCCACATATCAGAGAAAACATTCAACCTTTGGGTTTTGGGGATTGGTTTACTTCGCTTAGCATGATATTCTCCAACTCCATTCATTTACCTGCAAACGCCATGATTTTATTCTCTTTTAATGCTGAATAATATTCCATAGTTTCTTTATCCATTCATCTACTGAAGGGCATCTAGATTGATTCCACAGTTTAGTATTGTGAATTGTGCTGCTATAAACATTGATGTGGCTGCATCACTATAATATGCTGTTTTTAAGTCCTTTGGGTATACACCAAGGAGTGGGATAGCTGGATCAAAGGGTGGTTCCACTGCAAGTTTTCCAAAGAATCTCCATTCTGCTTTCCAGATTGTTGCACCAATTTGCAATCCCACAAGCAATGTATGAGTGTGCCTCCCCCGCCCCACATCCTCGCCAACACATTTTGTCATTTATATTCTTTTTTAAAAAAAAAATTATTTTTTTAGTTATAGGTGGACACAATATCTTTATTTTATTTTTATGTGGGGCTGAGGATCAAACCTAGTGCCCTCATGCATGCGAGGAGAGCCTCTCCCTCTGAGCCACAATCACAGCCCCTCATTTATACTCTTATTTTTTATAACTTTATTTATTTATTTTTATGTGGTGCTGAGGATCGAACCCAGGGCCTTGCACATGCGAGGCAAGCGCTCTACCGCTGAGCCATAACCCCAGCCCCTCATTTATATTCTTAATAGCTGCTATTCTGACTGGAGTGAAATGAAAGAGTAGTTTTGATTTATATTTCTCTAATTGCTAGAGATGTTGAACATTTTTTCATATATTTGCTCATTGATTGTATGTCATCTTCTGAGAAGTGTCTGTTCATTTTCTTGGCCCATTTATTGATGGTTTATTTGTTTTTTCTGGTGTTAAGTTTTTTGAATTCCTTATATATCCTAGAGATTAGTGCTCTACCTGATGTATGTGTGGTAAAAATTTGCTCCTATTCTGTAGGTTCTCTCTTCACCTCACTGATTATTTCTTTTGCTGAGAAGAACCTTTTCAGTTTTAATCCATCACATTTATTGATTCTTGATTTTATTTCTTCCACTATAGGAGTCTTGTTAAGGAAGTCAGGGCCTAATCTGACATGATGAAGATTTGTGCCTACTTTATCTTCTATGAGGCACAGGGTCTCTTAGTCTAATTCCTAGGTCCTTGATCCACTTTAAGTTGTATTTTATGTATGGTGAGAGATAGGAGCTTAATTTCATTTTTCTGCATATGGATTTCCACTTCTTCCAGTAGAAGTTTAATAGTGTCAAATAAAGACAATATGAATAGACATAACTATTTACTTCCAAAATATTGCTGATATAATAGTAAAAGGATTTTTTAAATGGGCATAAGCCAACAAAAACAGGAAGAATCTTTGGGCATGATGTAATCTCAAGTAGCTCAAGAAGCTGAGGTAAGAGAATCACAAGTTCAACGTCAGCCTGAGCAACTTAGCAAGACCCTGTCTCGAAATAAAAAATAAAAAGGCCTGGGAATGTAGCTCAGTGGTAGGTGGAGTGCTCCTAGATTCAAATCCCAGTATGATGGGGGGAAAAAACATTAATAATCACAAAAACTTAGGACTTCCCAACAAAACTAGTTGCCAAAAACAATGGAACAATGCTTTCAAAATTCTTAGGGAGGGCTGAGGCTGTAGCTCAGTGCAGAGCTCTTGCCAAGTATGCGTGAGGCACTGGGTTCGATCCTCAGCACCACATAAAAATAAACAAATAAAATAAAGGCATTTGTCCATCTACTACTAAAAAAAAAATTAATTCTTAGGGACCTATTTTCTGAGAATTCTATCCCTACTCAAACTAGCAATCCAGTATGAAGATAGAATAAAGAGATTTTTCGGGCAAACAAGGTCTCAAAAAATTTAGCTCCTATATACATTTTTCAGGGAGCTCTAATAAATTTTCCATAAATATAAGGGAGTAAACCAGGAAAAGGAGACTATATATTCTAGGGAAAACAGCATCAAGTTCATGAAAAATGAAAATTGAAACTTAATGATGATGATGAAAGAAAATGAAAGGATAACAGCTCAGCACTTGGCATGAAAGGCAACCAGTACAGACTAAAGTAAGTTGGAGGCTCTGGAAACTTCCTTAGGAAGATGAAATTGATAAAATAGCTGATAAGTCTAAATATCTTAAGTGGTGATTAGTCAACTAGTGAAAAGGTTGGGGTTGAATTAATAAATTCATAGAAGATAAAGGAAACAAAAAGACAAGACAATTATTACCTTGATGGGAAAAAGTGTGTGTGTAGGGGGACTTTAGTTGACCCATGACTCAAACAGTTCCCATGTATCAAATAAAATTGCATAAATTATAACTATGTTAGGAGAAGTAAAATTCTCATCATTCCTAGTAGGGAATCAATAGGTAGTATCTAAAAACAGAAAATTCAAGAAGTAAGAATTTAAGCATGTTATTTAGAGACACAGAATCAGAATCAAAATAATTAGCTAAATGAAAATAACGTGACTACCTTCACAGATAAAATTATGAGGGGGGCTCCTGCAATTCTGATTCTAATGGGATCCTTAATGTCTTCACTACATTAATTTTTTACATCCTTATTTCCCTTGGGGCTTCATCTACATAGCTTGTGGAAGTCCACCACTATAATCACTCCCTCTTACATATCACTGCCCTCTCTGCTATCTTATCCCACATACACACCAGGCAAAGCTTCACTGTTGGTTAAATCCCAACTCTCCCTACTTAACAATTGAACCCCAGAAGTTGAACACGGTTAGAAAAATTCATAATAGTATTGGCTAAGTCTCTTTTTAAATTGATAACGCAAATTTCAAGGGGATCCTTAGCATTATCCAGCAACATATTTCCTAGCCAATTCACTCTGACATTCTCTGAGATTTCATATATTCTCATCCTTCCTTAAAAGTTCAACATATTAGGGCTGGGGTTGTAGCTCAGTGGTAGGGCACTTGCCTCACATGTATGAAGCACTGGGTTTGATCCTGAGCACTACATAAAAATAAATAAAGATATTGTGTCCAAAAAAAAAAAGAGAGAAAGAGTTTAGTTAAAAAAAAAAAAACTTCCCACATTGCAGTAAACAATAATCACATCCCTCCAGTTATTCAAATAAAAAATCTAGAAGCCATTGTTTGATTTCTTTTTTCTTTGTTTTATATATCAAATCTATAAGAAGTCCTGTTGGGTCTATCTTCAAATATGTTTTAAATTCTAACTACTTCTAACATTATTGTTCCAGAGTTAGCATTATCTTTCACCTAAATTACTAAAATCATCTAATTAATCTGATTTAGTCCTGTTCTACTGTAGCTTTATTTTCTATACAGCAGATAGAGTGATCTTTTTAAAGCATAAATCAGATGATGTCACTCACATCCACCAAAGGTCTCCCAACACAGAATAAAAGCTAAACTAAATCCTTCCATGGTCTATAAGATCCTTTATGATCTGGTTCTCATCTAGTCCAGGCTTTGTATATTACCATTCTACTATTAAGTACTGTGCTCTAGTCACATTGGTCTTCTTGATGATTCTCACACATATCATTCTCATTTCCACCTGAGGATCTTTGCCTTTGCTGTTCTCTCCACAGAAAAAGATCTTATGGCTCACTACCCTGCATCCTTAGTTTCTTCTCAAATGTGATTTCCTATCTAAAAGAGCTCACTGTTCTCAACCATTCTTTGTCTTCTTACCCTATTTATTTTTCTTCTTAGCACTTATTGCCACCTGAAATTGTTTCCTTGTTCATTGTCTCTCTATATCCTTTCAGAGGTAGCTCTAAGAGTGCAGGCATCTTGCTTTTATCTGGTCAAGTAGAATATTTATAGCATCTAGAATGGAGTCAAGCATATATTAGGTATTCAATATATATTTATTGAATAAATTTAAAATGTTAATACTTTATAGATGAATTAAATACAAGATCAGAAGGAATTTAAAATCTCATCTAGTGAATGACACAACTAGTGAATGACAGAATAAAGGTCTACTTGTCTTTGTGAAAGCCTGTGTTCTTTTCACCATGCCAGCCTACCTCATTACAAAAATAACATACTCCTCCTTCTAGAAGAACACACTGGGGTAGAGGATCAGCCATATCAGTAAACTTGGTGTTTTCTGGGAACTTACAAATGCAAATAAAGTGAACACTAAGCAGCCTATGCCATAATCAATTTCTCTGATTTACAATCACTGAAACTCATCCTCAGGCTCACTTAAATATCTCTTCTATATTAAATGAATAAAGAGCTTATTCCAAATGTTTACAAAAAACTTGCCTCCATCTGTGATTCATTCATTTAATAAATACATAGAGAATTCTCTCTGTGCCAGGCCCAGATATAGTTCTGTCCCAGTCTAGTACAGGAAGATGATATGACAATTGCAAAATCTCCTGCCCAAGTATAGAAAAATCATACACCCAATTCAGTCTTAGAAAACCAGGAAGGCTTGTTGGGGAAGATGAGTCTTAAACTGCTTATTTCAAATAAACTCTCTTGGTCGAGGTGATAGGATACTAACTTTCCATAAATTATACTGGACCATTCTACTACTCAGTCTGAAGTGTTACCTCACCATCCAGAGTACAACAGATGGCCCTAACAAGTTTCCAAAAATCTAAGCCATGTGGGCTACTTGTTACCCAAAGATAGAAAGTCTGTGATGACAGCCTATGCCTTCTCTCACAATTCCTAGCTAGCTCCTTTCCACACTACCCTATATCCCTTCAAGGAATGAAAAAAAGATTCAAAGGAATTAGGTTTGAAAACAGCTAGTTTCTGTTTACCAAATGAAATACAGGGCTACAGAAGTACTCCAATCTCCAGAACAGAGTTCTAACAAGCAGCAATCTATGAAAAGGTAAGATGAATTCACTTCAGTCTTGTGTATATAAATACTAGATTAGTGTACTCATGAGAAAAGCTCCACTGAGATTTCCTCAAAGGGGAAAAAAAAGGCTCAAAAAACCCTACAGCTGGGCTGGGGTTGTGGCTCAGTGGTAGAGTGCTTGCCTAGTATGTGTGAGGCAATGGGTTCGATTCTCAGCAACACATATAAGCAATTAAATAAATAATAAAGGTCCATCAATAACTAATAAAATATTTAAAAAAATAAAAACCTTACAGCCAACTTGATTCTGCCATTACTCCTGGGCTTGTCATTATGCCACCAGCAGCCTCAACGAATGTATCATCAGGGATATAACTGAGGCTCTCCTGGCAACCACAGCCCACAAAAGAAATCATATGAAGGAAAGGTGCCACTTTAATAAAGACTTTAAGCAAGTTAGGACCAAGTTCTTAGATCCTCCCTTGACCAAACTATACTCACTCTTTCTAAGCAGATAGAAATCTGACAAAAACAAAACCTCAGGCAAAATGAAAGGGTCCAGGAAAGAATGACAGAGATTTGTAATTTGATAAACACATCAAACACTCAAGTGAAAATAACTTGCATTTTGCTTTTTGAGCATTTTCTAAAAATAGAATATATGCTCAATCTTTCTAACAAACTGTCTCTGGTCTGGGGGTTTCAACAGCATAGTTTGTTCTTTGTTGTAGCATGTTAGCTGTTTCAAAAGACATATAACAATAGTCCTTTTTCTACATCAAAGGACTTAAACAACTAACCCTCTAACAACCAGTGTTTTGGCATCATTATCCCTATTTTCTGGGTTGTGAAACTGAGGCAGGCCTGAGGCCAAAGAAAGATTCCTACCTTGATTAAACAGAGAATGATCAACTCTGCCATTTCCTTCTTTTTTTTCCCCCAGTGCTGGGGATTAAACCCACAACCTTACCATGCATGCTAGGTAAGCACTCTACCACTGAGCTATATCCCAGCCCTCAACTCGGTCACTTTTTCTATGTTTACTTTTTTTTTTAATTAAAAAAATTTTTTTTAGTTGTAGATGAACACAATACCTTTATTTATTAATTTTTTAAATGTGGTGCTAAGACTCAAACCCAGTGCCTCACACATGCTAGGCAAGTGCTCTACCACTGAGCTACAACTGCAGCCTCAACTCTGCCATTTCTAAATTAAAAGAAGCAATAAGACCTGAACTATAAGTGTTTTACACATAGGCTGCAGGACTCTATTATAGATTTAGTCTACATAAGTCTCTTAAATAAACCTCACTAACCTGCTCTCTACACATGTATCTAATAAATAGGCACCTTCTCTTGCTAACGCATAAAGACAATTACCTCAAACAGAGGATCAGTTGATGGTGTGGCTTAACGACAAAGGGCTTGCATTGTATGCTTAAGGCCCTGGGGGGGGGAGGGGAGGGGAGGGGAGGGGAGGAAAGGAAGGAAGAAGGAAGGAAGAAGGAAGGGAAGGAAGAAGGAAAGAAGGAAGGAAGGAAGAAGGAAGGAAGGAAGGAAGGAAGGAAAGAAAGAAGTCAAAGGAACATCTCTAATGTGGATAGGGATCAATGTTGAAGGAGTCAGGCAGCTCTGCCTTATGTGCTGGCTGATCACAGACTGTATCCTTCCTTAGCCAGGCTTCTTGTTTACATGGCCCTAGACATAGAATAGAAAGTCTTACTTCAAGACCAGAAGTCACTCCACTTAGAGAAAGATACCAAGAAGCTACAGCTGCACTTTTAAAAAGAAGGACATTGCATGAGTCCAACTGGAAGAATTATTTGCTAGTTTTAAAAAGAAATATATTTAATTAAGAGTGCTGGGCTGCAGATGTAGCTCAGTGGTAGAAGCACTTGAATAGCATGTACAGGGACCTGGGTTCAATCCCAAGAATCAAAAACCAAACAAACAAACTCTACATATAATAGTACCACTGAACTGTATACTGAAAAAAATTTGTATATATACATGCAATTATCTAATCTACACATAAAATTTTACAAGATTCTAAGATGGGGCTCGGGTTGTAGCTCAGCAGCAGAGCACTTGCCCTGCAAATGTGAGGCACTGGGTTTGATCCTTAGCACCATGTAAAAATAAATAAACAAAATAAAGATATTGTGTCTGGGGCTGGGGCTGTAGTTCAGTTAGTAGAGTATTTGCCTAACATATGTGAGGCACTTGGTTTGATCCTCAGCACCACATAAAATAAATAAAATAAAATTATTAAAAAAAGATATTGTGTCCATGTATAGCTTAAAAATATTTTTTAAACCAAGATGTACAAATGCACTTCAAAACTAAGAGATGAGATCTAGCTCTGGATCAGCAACTAATCAGGTGTGGGATTTAGGGCAGGTTATTTAAGCTCTCTGATATCAAATTTCTCAACAACAAAGCACAATAATACCATTTACCTTTCAAGGTAGATTAGAAATCCAGGTATACATAGTAAATATGAAAGTTCTCCCTCATGATCTTCAGAGCAAATGTTTTAGGTAACCCCAAGGAAAATAAAAATTATATTGTCTTGATCACAATCAGCTAATAAATAAACTCCCTAGTTTAGGCAGTCTCTAAGAATAGAAATTAAGGTTCTAAAGTAATAATTTCTCATGCACTAATTTATAAAGTTTTAGCAAATTTAAGTATCATCAGAAGTGCTCAAGAGTATACAGAGAGAGATCTTATGTGAACAATCAGCTATTATTGCAAAGCAAAGTCTGTTGTTTCTCAAAACCCCCATTATCATTCTGCCATTCCCTCCCTCCCAAATAGTTTAACTTCTAAAAACAATAAAGCTGATGAATTTTGTTCTAGAGAGCCTGCATTCTTTGAGAATACTTGTCTTTAATTTTCACTTTCTTTATTTGTATCTTTTTAGTTATAGGTGGACACAATGCCTTTATTTTTATTTATTTTTATGTGGTGCTGAGGATTGAACCTAGTGCCTCACATGTGCTAGGCAAGCACTCTACTACTAAGCCACAACCTCACTTTTCACTTTCTAACAAAGCTCTACCTCTTTAAGAAATAATAATAATAATCCCCTGATATTTCAGCTTTGTAGAATTCTTCAACTATTAAAGTACAAGTTCTTTAAAAAATTTCATGCTTTCTGAAGAGTTATTCTATCCTATCCCCACTAGGAATGTTTATCCCTCCTCATATCTCCAGCAATACAAATTCCTATTTTGCAAGACTCAATTTGAAAGTCACATTTATAAAGGGCTCCTTCTTCAATAAGCAGATCCAAGCAGTGGTTCCTGATGCTCCTCTAGAGGGCACTTGGTACCCTCCTAATTACCATGTCTCTTACCAACTCTACTATTGCACTCTCAAGTAAAAGTTAAATTTCCACTAAAACATGTGCCATTTGGCTGTATCTAGCAGACATTATTCTTTCAGTCAATAGTTATTCAATGCATTTACTGAGACTTTGGCATCTATAGCATTGTCTTTCAACCTGAACTAGAAGCAAACTACTTGAGCTTTCTGAGGCCTACTTTTTCCCACTTGTAAAACGGGGATAAAGATTGTATCTACCTCAGTGTTGTTGGGAGTTAAATAAAACCATGCACTTAAAGAAGTCAGCCTGAAGGGTCTGATGTTGGAAAATTGGTGGATTAAGATAATGCAAAAATTCTGTTTCAAATACTTAAGAATTTTGGATAAAACATAGCAAAAAATTATTCCAAATATAGTCTGAATTTACAAGGAAAAAAGGGAAAGCACTGCATCCAAAATTATCCAAAATTAAAGAAAAAAAAAAACAAATCTGAAAGTAGTTGCCTCTGAGGAACAGAAAGCAAGAGTTAGGATGGATAGTACAGAACACCTTTGTTTCTGACTATAAGTCTTGTAGAACTTTTGATTCTTTAAGATGTGTGTATGTGTGTGTGTGTATGTGTGTATACATATATATATATATATATAAACACAAACTATACATACTAATAAAAAATACAATCTGGGAATAAATCTAACAAAAGATATACATATAGGTATCATTATTATTATTTGTCGTGCTGGAGACTGAACCCATGGCCTTGTAAGCATGCATTCTACTATCACTAAACTACATTCCCAGCCCTAATTCACCCTTCCTCCCTCCCTCCCTCCCTCCCTTCCTTCCTCCTTTCCTCCCTCCCTCCCTTCCTTCCTCCCTCCCTCCCTTCCTTCCTTCCTTTGTGGAACTGGGAATCAACCCCAAGCTTTATGCATTTTAGACAAGTGCTCTACCACTGAACTACACCTCAGCGCAAGATTTTTAAGAAGTAAATTCTAAAACATTACTGACAGATATTAAAGAAGACTGAAATAAATGGAGATATACACTACATATATGGCTTTAGAAAGACTCAGTATTAAAGGTGCCAGTCTGCCCTCAATTTATGCATAGATTTAATGCAACTCTGGTGAAAATTCCAAAAGTTCTGTGTAGAACTTTCTTTTTTTTTTAATATTTATTTTTTTAGTTTTTCGGCGGACACAACATCTTTTTTTGTATGTGGTGCTGAGGATCGAACCCGGGCCGCACACATGTCAGGCGACTGTGCTCTGCTTGAGCCACATCCCCAGCCCAAGAACTTTCAAGTTCTATAAAACATATAAAATATATAAATGTGATCCTTAGTATTTTTAAGTATTTTTTAAGTATTTTTAGTATTTTCAAGTTGTTTGTTCTATAAAAGAACAAAGTATACATAAGATACTTCCTTAAGAAGAACAATGAGATAAGTGAAGGACTCTACCAATATTAAGAATTATTATAAAAATGAGAGTAAATGACTATGGTGTTAGTGTAGAGAAAGACAAATAGCTCAGTGGAACAAAATAGAGTCCCCAAACATACAAATATATACTAGATGTATCCAGGACATCACAGATCAATGGAGGGAATGAATGAACTATTCAGTATAGAGTACAAGACTAACAGACTATCAATAAATAAAACACAAAATAAAATTGTATGTCTATTTTATGATACACACAAAAAATCAATTCTAATTTCGGAGGAAGACCTCACCTTTACCTTTGAAAAATTTAGGAAAACCAGTTTCAGACAAAAATTAGAAAAAGATTATATTCAAATCCCATACAAAGTTATTATTAAAAAAATAATGATGAAGTTTGGAATAATATTCCTAGAGACAATGAAAATACATGAGAAAGACAATCCCATAAAACAGATAAAATCTAGAGACTAATATTTCAAAATAACCTAAAGTAAAAAAAACAAAATAAAGCATAAAACCATAACATAAATATGAATTAGAAAAATTATAAGTAAGGGGATGTGGTTGTGGCTCAGTGGTGGAGAGCTCGCCTCACATGTTTGAGGCCCTGGGTTTGAACCTCAGCACCACATCAAAACAATATATAAGTTGGGCTGGGGATGTGGCTCAAGTGGTAGCTCGATTGCGATTGCCTGGCATGCGTGCAGCCTGGGTTCGATCCTCAGCACCACATACAAACAAAGATGTTGTGTCTGCCGAAAACTAAAAAATAAATATTGAAAATTCTCTCTCTCTCTCTCTAAAAAATAAAAAATTGTGTACATCTATAGTTAAATTTTTTTTAAAAAAAGAAAAGTTAGAAGTGAGGGGAATTAGAAATAAAAGAAAAAAATCACTTCAGAAATAAGTAAAACTAGAAGAATACAAGGGCAAATAAAACAATCCACAATGCCTTCGGGGAAATGGAATGTAAAAAGGAATACAATCCTAAAATTAAAAAAAGAAACATAAAAAGGGTTTGAGGCAAAGTAACAAAAAGAGAGATGTAACCTCAGATGGTCAAATGACTTGGGAGACAAGAAACAGGGACTGTTGGCAACAATCACTAACAGCTGCTCACATCACAAAATGAAAGGCAACCACCTCAATTATGTGCCTCCAGATGGAAAACCACACGGCCACCTATGAAGCAGTCTTGCCAAAAAAACTCAAACCTAAATTTACACAAGCCTCCGGGTCCAACTACCAATTTACAGAAAATATACAGAGATAAACACTTATTAAATAATATCACAGTTTTGCAATCAACTGAATGCAGACTGGAAAACTGTACAAGACAAAAAGACCCAGTATGGGGGGGGGGCTGGGGTTGTGACTCAGTGTAGAGAGCTTTCCTCGCATGCGTGAGGCCCTGGGTTCGATCCTCAGCATCACATAAAAGGAAATAAATAAAAATGAAGATATATATAAAAAAAATTTTAAAAAGACCCAGTTTCTTTAACAAATACATTATAAAGGAAAAAAGAGTAAGAAGAAAGGAAAATCCATGAGTTAAGAGGCTTAAGAGACATTTCAACCAATTATAATGGGTAGTCCTTTTCACTTCTTGAGTTAACATTAAACAACATATTTATATTTATAAAGCAACTGGAAACTCAAACACTGATTGGGTATTTCATGATACCAAAGAATTATTATTTATTTGTTTTTTAATCTTTTGAATGTGATAATTTTTTTAAAGCCCTCATGTTAGCAATATATTCTGAAAAATATACAGATAAGATAAAATAATATGGGGCTGGGATTGTGGCTCAGCGGCAGAGCACTTGCCTAGCACATGTGAGGCCCTGGGTTTGATCCTTAGCACCACATAAAAATAAATAAAATAAAGATACTGTATCCAACTACAACTAAAAAATAAATATTAAAAAAAGATAAAATAATATGATGTTTGGGATTTGCTTCAAAAAAACATGGGAGGGGGGCTGGGTTATAGCTTGGGGGTACAGTGCTTACCTAGTATGCATGAGGTCCTGAGTTTAATCCCTGACACCACAAAAAAAAAAAAAAAAAGGAAAGCAAATTGGGTGGGATAAGATTTGCTTATAAGGCTGGATGATAAATACACGGACAATGTTCTATTCTGTTTTGCTTATAAGGCTGGATGATAAATACACGGGCAATGTACATTCAAAATTTCCTATAATAAAAAGTTAAAGCAGGAGGGCTGGGGATGTGGTTCAAGTGGTAGCGCCCTCGCCTAGCATGCATGAGGCACTGGGTTTGAATCTCAGCACCACATAAGAACAAAATAAAAAGATATTGTGTCGACCTAAAACTAAAAAAAATAAATGTTAAAAAAAAAGTTAAAGCAGGAACTATAACTGGTTTACAACTGGTTTATTATTATGATTTGACTATAAATACATATATCCTAAATTAATGAGTTCATATATGAAACACTATAATGAAGAAAATATGAAATCCAAGAATATCTGTTATCAATTCCAGTTGTAAGAATGGAGCTCACTCACCCAGGGCCTGGGAGAATGAATGAACCAATAATCTCTCTTGATAAGTCAGGGAAAAGTTTGGACAGCTGAAATAAAAAGTGAGAATCAAAAAATCAGTAAAACTGTGGTGTTAAGATACAGCAAAATGAAGCAGAAAATAGTGCCAGAAAAATAATCCAAATGAGATATGTCCTTTAGTTGAAAAAATGTTAGCAAACATGGTATCCAGCTTCAATATCCTGTAAGTAAATATGAAGGGGGTTTCTATATACGAGTAGGACTGTAGTACATTTAGAAAATGCAATGTAAAAAAAGAAGATTATAAATTAAAATGTATTTTAGCTGGGTGTAGTGATGCACGCCTGTAATCCCAGTGACTTGGGAGGCTAAGGAAGGCAGACTGTAAGTTTGATGTTAGCCTTGGCAACATCTCAAAAAAAGATAAAAAAAAAAAAGGCTGCAAATGTAGCTCAGTAGTACAGCACCCTGGATTCAATCCTAAGTACCATTAAAAAAAAAAAAAAAGACTTAAAAAGCCAAATAAAGTGAATATATCACTCTGGTCTTTCTCTAAGACAATAAAGAAACTAAACAGGATAACCTCACATTAATATTTGGGGAATTCAGGAAGTAGATAAAGATAAAAGATAATAAGCCCTAAACTTATGTTACCTAAAATCATACTGAAAACAGACCAAAAGAGCCTCCAAATGTTTAGGAAGCTCTTTTATGGGCAAAGGGAAAGAGAACTCAATGGGTTCAAAGGGCTGTTTCTTTTAAACCATGGCACAGCTTGTGGGTTCAACTTTCTCTTTTAGAGAAACATCTGACATCCCTCAGCAAATTGCCTTCTGAAGCTGTCTCAATTTTCTTCAACTTTTTTGTGCCTTTCTACTCCCTTCCTAAAAGTTTACATTGATCCCAACCAGACAGTTCTGAGTTTGGGATTAGCTTGGGTTTTACTTTGTTCTTGACAGGTATTTGGTAATCTCCACAGGTTAACTTTGTTGCCTTCTATTCCAGGTTGGAAGGCAAGGTGATGTGAAGCCAGGATTTCAGCAGCCCTATGATAGGTAAAACCAAGTAAAGAGAGCAAGACTTGCTGACCAAAGTCATAGATTAGAAAAAGGCCCAGATTATTTATAAGGATGCTGTATAAATGATGTGGAAGCAAAGAAAAAAAGGGAGGAAAATAAATGAGACTGGATACAAGAACTTAGATATTAGGTACAAGCGAAAGCGGAAGGAGTAAATGATCAAAGTTTTAAGAAGAGCTAATTCCAGCAGTGCTTGCCTGTAAGCATAATGACTCAGGAAGCTGAGGCAGGAGGATTATAAATTCAAGGCAAGCCTCACAGCTTAGTGAAATACATAGTAACTTAGTGAAATTGTGTGTCCCCCCCCCCCAAAAAAAAAAGACTGGGCTGGGGATGTAGCTCAGTGGTAAAGCACCCCCTGGGTTCAATGCCCAGTACCAAAAAATTTAAAAATAAATAAATAAATAAATAAATAAGTTGTAAGAAGGCAACAACTTCAAGAATAAAATGTCTTTTTGGTAGTTCTTCTATTAATAGTTGCTGCTTATCACTTCCCAGTCAAGAGCTAGAGGAACTCATTTGCATGGAATTCCCAGGATCTCTAATTCCAGGTTAGAGGAAAAATAAAATTTCTAAGATTTAGGGATTAGGGAGTAAAGAGAGTTTATACCTTCATCCATAACTTCTAGATAGTAGCTAAAATAGCTGCTGGGAAGACCACTAAAAATCCTAAACTCTTTGCCAATCAAAACAAGATACAACTTTGTACCCATTAAGATGACAACTTTTATTTAAAAAAAAAGAGAGAGAGACAAATAACAAGCATTGGAAGGATGGTAGTGAAATTGGAATCCATATGCACTACTGGTAAGAATAAAAAATTGTATATCTGTATGCAAAATAATACATTGTTCCTATACACACACACACACACACACACACACACAATTACCTACATAACCTAGCAATTCCATTTCTGGGTATATAACTAAGAGAACTTTCTGAAAGCAGAATCTCAAAGAGATATTTGAACACCCATGTTCAGAGCAGAATTATTCACAACAGCCAAAAACAGGGAAGCATCCCAATGTCCCCTGATGGATATATGGATAAGCAAAATGTGGCATACCCATACAATGGAATATTATACAGTCTTAAAAAAGGAAGAAAAATCTATAATATTCTACAATATGAATGAACCTTGAGGATGTTATACTAAATAAAATAGTCACAAAAAGAAAAATACTGTATAATTTCCACTTGCATGAGGTAGAAAAATCAGAAATCATAAAAACATTAAGTAGCATGGTAGCTGCCAGGACTGGGAGGGAATGTTTAATGAATATACTTTCAGTTTTATAAGACCGAAGTTATTGAGATCGATGGTGATAATAGTTGTGTAATATTATGATAATAGTTGTGTATTATTATTTTCCCAGTATTCAATTCCACTATAATGTACATTTTAAAATAATTAAAATGGTAAATTTTGTTATGTATACTTACCACAATTTTTTTAAATTGAAAAAAAAAAAATCCTAAGTTCCTTAGTAAACCTGCATCAATTCTTGTGAAAGAACAGAATCCTCTTCTTATTTTCCTAAGGAAGCTCCCCATTCTTCCTTAAACAAATAAGCAGCTACACTCCAGAAATCTTGACTCTAACAGTATTGGAAATTTTCTCTTTAATCAGAAACACCAAAACTCAGTTGGATGGAAACATAAAAATGCAAAAAGAGAGGTTAAAAATTTGAGTGGGAAATGCCTATATGCATTGCACTGGAGGTTCTGACCAGGGCAATGGGGGGGGGGAGAAGAATAATTAAAAAGGAAAACATACTACTCATTTTATCTGAAGAAAAATGATGATGCATGTAGAAAATCCTAAGAGAATCTATATTATAACAGAGTCACAAGATACATGGTCAAAATACAAAAATAAATAAATAAATAAATAAAATCACATTCTATATACAAGCAACAAACAATTGAAAGATGGAATTTTAAAAATACCAGTTACAATATCACTAAAAGCATTTACCTAAAATAAATTTGTGACTTGGGCACAATGTGCACACCTATAATCCCAGTAACCTGGGAGGCTGAGGCAGGATGTTCTCAAATTTGAGGCCACACTCAGCAACTTAGTGAAATCCTATCTCAAATAAAAAAGAAAAAGGTCTAGGGATGTAACTCAGTAATAGAACATATTGGGTTCATTCCCCAATAATGCAATAAACAAACAAAGATTTACTAGGACTTGTTCAAATTCTCCACACATTATACAATGAAAAAAAGTAAAAGGAACTTAAATATACACACACAATATTGAAAGATTCACAACATCAAATCTCTCCAAATTAATCTATAGGTTCAATATACTTCCAATCAAAATCTAAGAAGGCTTCTTCTTCTTCTTTTTTTTTTTAAAGAGAGAGTGAGAGAGGGGAGAGAGAGAGAGAATTTTTTTAATATTTATTTTTTAGTTCTCGATGGACACAACATCTTTGTTGGTATGTGGTGCTGAGGATCGAACCCGGTTCGCACGCATGCCAGGCGAGCGCGCTACCGCTTGAGCCACATCCCCAGCCCTTCTTCTTCTTTTTTTAATTCCTAATTTTTTTTTAGCTGTAGATATACACAACACCATTATTTTATTTATTTTTATGTGGTGCTGAGGATCAAACCCAGTCCCCCCACACATGCCAGGCAAGTATTCCACCACTGGGCCATAACCCATGCCCCAAGAATGATTCTTTACAGAAAATGATTCTAAAATTTACATGGAAATCCAAAGGAATTAAGCCAAAATAATATTTTTTTAAAAAGTTCATAGATTTATACTACCTGATTTTATGACATACTGTAAAGTTAAAATAATCAAGACAGTGGTACTGAAGAGAAGATAGACAAATAATCAATGGAACAAAACAGAGGAGAGAAACAGACTGCACATAAATGGTTAACTGATTTTCAACTAAGACACCAATGTAATTCAATGAAGAAAAGCAAAGTCTTTTAAACAAATGGTGTTGATGCAACTGAATATCCTTGTGGAATATTATCCCTACCTCAGGATCACTTAAAAATTAAACCAAGACAGGTCATATATCTAAATGTAAAAGCCAAATTTACAACATTTTTAGAAGTAAAGTAAAAGAATACCTCCACAAACTTCAGATAGACAAGGATTTCTTGGGACACAAAGAGCAATAATTTTCGTGTATTGTGGCACGTGCCACAATAATCCTAGTGACTCGGGAGGCTGAGGCAGAAGTATTGCAAGGTTGAGACTAGCCTCAGCAACTTACTGAGATCCTGTCAAAGTAAAAATAGAAGGGGCTCAGTGGGTGTGGCTCAGTGGTAGAGCATCCTAAGGTTCAATCCCCAGTACAAAAAGATAATAGTCACTAAAGAAAAATAATCACTAAAGAAAAAAATCAGAAATAACTGGGTACGGTGCCACATGCCTATAATTTAGCAGCTTGGGAGGCTGAGGCAGGAGGATTACAAATTCAAAGCAAGCCTCAGCAACTTAGGCCCTAAGTAACTTAGTGAGTGAGACTCTTTCTCAAAATAAAACATAAAAAGGGCTGGGGATGTGGCTTGGTGGTAAAATGCCCCTGAGTTCAATCCCTAGTACCAAAAAAAAGAGGAGGAAAATCAGTAATTTGGATTTCATCAACATTTAAAACTTTTGATCATCTAAAGAAACCAGTAATAAAGAGATAAGACAAGCCATAAGGGGCTGGGGATGTGGCTCAAGCGGTAGTGCGCTATCTGGCATGCCTGCAGCCCAGTTCTATCCTCAGCACCACATACCAACAAAGATGTTGTGTCCGTCGAAAACTAAAAAATAAATATTAAAAAAAAATTCTCTCTCTCTCTCTCCCTTCCTCTCTCTCTTTAATTAAAAAAAAAAAAAGACAAGCCATAAAATAAGAGAAAATACAACACATCTGACAGAAGACTTTCAACTAGAATATATAAAGAATTCCCCTAGGGCTGGGGATGTGGCTCAAGTGGTAGCGCGCTCGCCAGGACAGGTTGGATCCTCAGCACCACATGCAAACAAAGATGTTGTGTCTGCTGAAAACTAAAAAATAAATATTAAAAAAATTCTCTCTCTTTCTCTTTCTCTCTCAAAAAAAAAAAAAAAAAAAAGAGAATTCCCCTATAATCAATAATAAAATGGCAAATGGCCCAATTTAAAAATAGGCAAATGCTTTGAACAGACACTTCATATATACAAATGGTCAACAAGCACATGAAAAAGTGGTCAGTATCATTACTATCAGGGAATGCAAATTAAAACCACAATAAGAAGTCACTACATACATATCCACTAGGAATAGTTAAAATTAAAAAGACTGACAGCACTAAGTTTTGAAAATGTGAAGCAAATGAAACTTTTATGTAGTGTTAGCAGATGTGTAAAATAATAAAACCACTTTGGAAAACTGTTAGCTTTTAACAAAGTAAACCCTACAACCTAGAATATTTTCACAGAAAGACATGCAGAACAATGTTCATGATAGCTGTATTCATAATAGTCAAAATTAGAAACAAACCCAAATGACTGTCAATAGAAGAGATTAAAAAAAACAAAAACAAAAACAGTGGAACACTACTCAGCAGCAGAAAGGAATTAATTAGTTATACCTTCAATAAAATGTGAATGAATCTGAAAAATACTTAAACAAAAGTCAGAACAAAATTATATAATTCTACTTACATGAAGTTCATTAACAAACAAAACTAACATACAGTGATAGAGACAAAATAGCAGCTGGACTCTCCAAATGGGAGAATGACTACTAAAAAGCACATGAACCTTAGGGGTAATGAAACTGTTCTAGATTTGGGTGATGGTAAACTGGGTGCATATACTTGTCAAAACTTATCGAACTGTATACTTAGTATTTGTGCATTTTGCTCTGGTTAAGCTATTCTCCAATAAAAGGGTGGGTGCTTATACATATCTGCATTAATTTTTTGTTCTTTAGTATAAAAGTAGGTTAAAAAATTAACACATCTGTTTGTAGTCATCAGCAATTGCAGGAGAAAGTCTTGCTTTTGTTCTCCCAATTCAAAATACATAACAATATCACAAAAGCTGAAATTTTTCTGAAGGACATCAATTTTAGAACAATTCCATAATTCTCAGTACTCTTGTTAGTTTCTTAATCAGAAGAGACTATCACATGAGAGATCTATAGAATTTTAAAAAATTTCCTCCTGCTTCTTTCTGGTCAATTTCCTACCTACAGAGTCAACTGCTGCTTTGATTTTTATTGCCATATATTAATTTTGCATTTCATGAACTGAATATAAATAGAAACTTTTGAAGTACATTTGAAATATATGTCCTTTTTTGCAGTGCTAAGGTTGAATCCAGGGCCTTTTGCATACTAGGCAAGTGTTCTACCATCAAGCCACAACCCTCAGCCTTCTCCTCAATGCTGCCCTGAAGTACTACGGATTAAATGATAGCAAATGTTTTACTCTCACATGGTAGATAAATGCTTTACCACTGAACTACACTTCCAGTCCCTTTTATTTTTTTTTTTAGTACCAGAATTGAACCCAGGGACACTTAACCACTGAACCACATCCCTAACCCTTTTAATATTCTATGTAGAGACAGGGTTTCACCGAGTTGCTTAGGGCTTTGCTAAGTTGCTGAGGCTGGCTTTGAACTTGTGATTCTCCTGCCTCAGCCTCCCCATGGGATTATGGGCATGAGCCACTGCGTCTGGCATCTCCAGTCCTTTTAAAATTTTATTTTGAGACACGGTCTCAGTAAATTGCCCAGGCTAACCTTAAACTTGTAATCCCCCTGCCTTAGTCTCCTGAATAGCCAAGAATTAAAGGTGTGTGTCTCCATGCCCACGTCTATTTTTTTTAATAAAGATGTATTACTATTTGAAAAGCACAGACTGTGACAATTAAATGTCTAAATCAAAACAAAGAACAGTTGAAGAATATATAGGCAACAAAGTATGTGATGTAAGACCATATTTTTTTTAAAAAAATTATAAACTTAATAACTGGAAAAATCAGATATTATTTATTTTTCAATAAACAGTAAAAGAAATAATTTTCACCTTAAGTTTTGGATATATATAGCGCAGAGAATCTGCAGTTCCCATGTCAGCTTCATCAGGAATGCACACAATATCTGGCTTCATTTTCATCTTGAATTCTGCACATAAAACCTTTTGGACATCCCTGGTTGTAACCACAATGACTTCTATAGCATGAAAGAAAAAAGAAGGAAAAATGCAAAAACTCATTCATCTAGATATCAGTTTCACTACTTCAACTGGCTATGGTCTGTTTCTAGGTGTAATAATAACTAATATTACTGAACCTTTTCAGTGTGTCTTACATGAATTCTTTCAATTAATTCTTACAACAATCTCACTTTTATAATGAAGAAATCTGCCAGAAGTTTTTAGCACACACTTGTAATCCCACCTACTTGGGAGGCTGAGATGAGGGATCACAAGTTTGAAGCTAGGCTGGGCAATTTAGACTGTCTCAACACAAAATTTAAGAAAAAGGGGAGGGGATTGCTGGAAATGTAGCTCTGTATCAGAGTGTATGTTTAGAATACATAAGGTCCTGGTGTCAATCCTCAGTAACACACACACACACACACACACACACACACACACACACACACACACACACAGACACACACAAAAGAGGAACCATGGACTGAAAGACTTTAAGTGACTTTACTCAGGATGCAATGGAATGAAGATCAAATTCAGGTCTAGGGGGCTGGGGATATAGCTCAGTTGGTAGAGTGCCTGCCTTCCACGAACAAGGCCCTGGGTTCAATCCCCAGCACCACAAAAAACAACAGCAACAACAAAAAACCCCTCAGGTCTGACCAGGCTTGGTACACATGCCTCTAATCCCAGCAGCTGGGGAGGCTGAGGCAGGAAGATCGCAAGTTCAAAGCCAGTCTCAGCAAATTAGTGAGGCCCTACGTAGCTTAGTGAGACCTGTTCCTAAATAAAATACAAAAATAGGCTGGAAATGTGGCTCAGCAGTTAAGCGCCCCTGGAGTCACTCCCCAGTAACCCCCCGACAAAAAAAAAAAAAAAAAAAAAAACCTTAGGTCTGTATGATTCATACCTACATTAATATACTGTACACCACCTTTTGTGGATGTAAAGAATTCACAAGACCATTCAACAAAACATATAAATGTAATCTTAAATCTTCATTCAGTACAAATAGTTACCCCAACTTCCTACCAGGTAGCCATTACTGCTGCACTGAGGATTAAATGAATCTAATAAGAATCATTTTCACACAACAGATATATTCACCTTATCCATTTATCTATCAAACAATGACAGAAAATCGGGGTTTTTTTTCATGGATCTTTGTTGAGATAATGTTACTGATATCTGGCAGTCTGATTTTGGCATCTCTTCAATAATTTCCACATGTTCCATGATAGTGCTCCAGATCACAATCATCCCTCCCTTTCACTGGAATCAGTGTTTTCTATTTTTTCTTCCTCTTTTTTCTTTAAAATCATTTAACCTTCCTTCCTTCTTTCTTCCTTCTTTCTTCCTCTCCTCAATTTAGTCACTCACTCTTTTATCCAACAAATACTAATATATTTAACATATAAAGGACAAATAAGCACTGAGAATTCAGAAAAGAACTTAACATGGTTTCTATCCTCAAGAAACACGGAGGGCTGGGGTATAGCTCAGTGGTAAAGTGCTTGCCTAGCATGAGTGTGGCCCTGGGTTCAATTTTCAGCACCACATAAAAATAAAATAAATAAAATAAAGGTTAAGGACTGGAGTTGTGGCTCAGAGAAAAAAGCGCTCACATACCAGGCGTGAGGCACTGAGTTCGATTCCCAGCATCATATAAAATTAAATAAATCTATCATCTCTACCTACAACTATGAAATAAATATTTAACAAATTAATAAATAAAGGTTAAATTCTTTTAAAGAATTTTTTTTTTTTTTTTTTTTAACATGGACCTGGTCACAGTGGTACACCCTGTAACCCAGCTACTAGAAAAGTTGAGGCAGGAGGATTACATGTTCAAGGCCACCCTTGCCAACTTAGAGAGACCATTTTAGAATAGAAAAATAAGCCAGGCACAGTGGCGCATGCCTGTAATCGCAGCAGCACAGGAGGCTGAGGCAGGAGGATGCCAAGTTCAAAGCCAGCTTCAGCAAAAGCAAGACACTAAGCAACTCAGTGAGACCCTGTCACTAAATAAAACACAAAATAGGGCTGGGCATGTGGCTCAGTGGGTTGAGTGTTCCTCACTTCAGTCCCTGGTACCCCCCCCAAAATAAAAATAAATAAATAGAAAAAAAGGGCTGGAGATGTAGCTCAGTTCTACAATGTCCCTAAGAATCCCCAGTACCACAAAAAAAAATAAACTGAATATGGGGAAATTAAACATGGAAATGATTACCTAAAGAAGACTCACTAGAAGAGATGGCCTTTGAGATAAGCCACGTATTCAACAAAAATTTCTTTAGTACAGCAGGGTGTGGTGTACACCTATAATCCCAGTGGGTCAGGAGGCTGAGGCAGGAGGTTGGCAAGTTCAAAGCCAGTCTCAGCAACTTAGTGAAGCCCTAAGTAACTAAACAAGACCCTATCTCAAAATAAAAGATAAAAAGGACCAGGAATGTAGCTCAGTGGTAAAGTATCCCTGGGTTTACTCCCCAACAACAAAGTACATAAATAAATTAATAGTTTTTTTTAGTACATACTATATTATATGCAAAATGCTGAGAATACAAAGATGAATTAGAAACAGTATCTGTTCTTAGGAGAGATTACCAAGCCTCCCATACCATCAATTATAGTATAAAACAGTCCTTGAGAGGTGCCAAGAAACACAAAGAAAGATTAATGCTGTTAGGGATATTGAAGAGAAGGTAGCATTTCCAAAGGTTGGAAAGGAGATTTGAAGTACAGTAGATAAAGTGATGGATACTCCATTCATGCAAATATGGGACAGTCTACTAAATATATGGTCAAGATTCTTCTGTTTGGAGGGAGAAAAAAGCTAAGTAGGGCTACATTAACTTCCCTCTATAAAATAATTAAGAATAAGAAAAGAATGATGCCAGAAATAGTGTCATGAGTCTGTAATCTTAGGAAAATAAGGCAGGAGGATCATGAGCTCAAGGCCAGAGGAGACAACATAACAAGATCCCAACTTAAAAAATTGGGGGGCAGTGGCTGGAGATGATGTACCTCAGTGGTACAGTGCTTGCCTAGCATGTGAAAGGCCCTGGTTTCAAACCCTACCACTGTGATATAAAGACAGAAAGACAGGCTTAGCAATTTAAAACTTAAGAATTCTGCGTTCAGGAGGCACCTCCCCCATCAAATTGTAAGTGAGCCTCAATGAGAATTTTCTACATAAATATACCACAATAGGCCACACTGAAGTATGAACTAAAGGTACAGTAAAAGTAAAAAGCAAAAAGATTTACAGATGGCAAATCTATAAAGGGTCTATAGGAAAGTACAATATTTTAAACTGGGCTAAAGTGTGTCACAATCACCACCTGTGAGACCAAGCTCTAAAAAGAAAATTGCTAAAACATATCTCTTAATGCCAATGTCATTTAGACCAGTGCACAAAAATGTCTGTGGGTCTGTGTCAGGAAGGCAACTCTCATAATGCAATGATCACTGGATCATGAGACTGGGCCCAGAATTATGGCACCTAATTTGTTTTACCTAGCTGGTATTCTGATCTGTTCTACCTAACCATAGAACACTAAATTCAATGGGCCAAGGTTGAACATTATCTTTTTTTAAACCCGATGTCTTAGATTCTTTTTCCTACTTAATAGCATTGCATCTATGATACCCAAGCAAAAGTAGAAAGAACTCTTCCCACTGGTCTTTAAAGTTCTAGAGGGCAGGGCCTAAGATGTTTTTTCAATTCTGTACATCCATCCTTAATACATTACATGGCACACAATATATTCTATTGTTAAGGAAAGTACTGATAGTAAAGTACTTAGAGTCCTAATTAGCTCTTTCTGATAACCTTACAAGGTTCAGCTTGGATCACTGAGGAGATCAGCTCTATAACAACAACACTTAGCACTATCTTCTCAATCTTTTTTACATAGCAACAGAATACTTCTTTGTTCCTAATTTAAAAGTGGCCAGATTCCAGCAAACTTTAAGACTGAGTCTTCTCTAATCATCCTCCCTCACCCTCATAATGCTAACAAATCACTGAGACCAAACACTCCAAAGTTTTATAAGTGCAGATCACTGTCATTGCTCACCTTCAAATCCAACTCGCTCAAGCAGGTTCAATGGGTACCAAATTAAAGGTTTGTTCCCAACTGGGAGCAGAGGCTTGGGAATACTGGAAGTCAGGTCTGTCATCCGAGATCCCCCACCTACAGCCATCACTACTGCTTGAAATTCCATTTTTATAAACTGGAAAGAAACCACATGAAAAAAGAATGTAACAAAAATCAAAGTACACAAAATATTAATCCATTTTTCTTTAGGTTTACTGATACCCACTTATGTCAGATGTATCACTTCCAACTTTAATTACCACACAACTGCAAAATACACACATATCATCATCTTTATCATACTCTGTGGTCAATACAGACACTCAGGTCTATCACTGGTAAAAGTGGGGGATATCTGAATGAAAAAATATCTGGCTTGGCCCTTGAGTTATTCACAATTAAGACAGATTCAGTAAATTTTAATACACTACCAGTAGTGCCATGGCAGGGAGATAGCCAAGAAACAGTGTACACAGGATATAGGGAACACCTGTCTTCCTAGAAAACACAGGAAGGTTATGCTCAAGTTGATTCTGGAGAAGTTTATTAAATTGTTTACTAAAATGACATTTTAATTCTTATTTCTTGAAAGCATTTTAAAAACTTGACAAGAATTAAAAACAGAAACACAGGCATGTTAGTTTGAAAGGTATAAAACTGACTGAAGATTCCTCTAATAATTCATCCATATGCTCTAGTATTCTCATTTTCCCTAATTATAACAGATATCACTCTAAACACAAATGTAGGTTTGTAGCTTTATTCTTTTTTTTTTGTGGTACTGTGTACACTCGGGAGCTACATCCTCAATCTTTTTTATTTGTTATTTTTGAGACAGGATCTCAATAAGTTGCTCAGGCTGGCCTCAAACTTGTGATCCTCCTGCCTCTGTCTTCCAAGTAGCTAGGATTACAGATGTGCACTAACGTGCCCAGCAAATATAGGCTTATATGTGAATCTAAGAATCCAATTACAGAAACAATCCAAATTGTTAACTCCTTTTTCAAAGTCAAGGTAATAAAAAAGCAATTTTACCTTGAAAAGAACCTCTTTACAGCAGCTACCACAGAACAGAGGCACAAGGAAAGGCCATAAATCCTGCTGATTTAAATTGAAAATTTTTAAAAAAATATTTTTAGTTGTAGATGGACGCAATACCTTTATTTTATTTATTTATTTTTATATGGTTCTGAAGATTGAACCCAGTGCCTCACATGTGGTAGGCAAGCACTCTACTACTGAGCTACAACCCAAGCTCCAAAAGTTTTCTCTTACAACAAATGATATAATCATGTGCAAAATGCAGTGTTTAGGAAAAAAAAAATCCAAATTGGCAAATAATGGTCCACCTTTACTATAATACTGTCCTGGGCTACATACATTAATACCTAAATCCCAGCACTTAACACTAAGTATATCCAAGACACAAAGTGAAGGCTCACACACAAACTTGGAAGACACGATTATTTCCATTTCAATAAGCATTGCCTCACACTGGAATCTAACCTTCACTCTTGCATTATACAACTTCCATGGCATTTGATGTTATTATGAAAAATGCACTAGACCCTAAGAGTCAAAAGACTGGAGTTTAAATTTTGGTTTTGCCACAATAGGTGGTGTGAAATTTAAAATTATCACCCACACCCTCAGTTCTTAGGAGAGCCTGAGGTTAAGTTAACAGATCCTAGAATTCCTAGATCAAAAAAATCCTCCTATCCCAGCAATTACAGTAGCTGGGTCTGAAGACACACATCACCATGCCCAGGTACATGCTATTTTTGCTTTATAGGGTCCCTTTCTCCTGTGTCCAGTAATCAACTCCAAAGCTTGTACGATTCAGCTCAAGAATCACCTTCCCACAAAGCCATTCCTAACCCTTCCCATGCCTCTGGCAGAAGGGATTCCTTTTCCCTATATGCTTCTACTCTATATGTACAGATTATGTCAGCCTTTACAAGCCTTACTGCACATATGTGTTTAAAAGACTTTAAAATAGAGTGAGTTCCTTGGGCTGGGGTTGTGGCTCAGTGGTAGAGCGCTTGCCTCACATGTGTGAGGCACTGGGTTCAATTCTCAGCACCATATAAAAATAAACAAAGTTATTTTTAAAAATTATAGCACTTAAAAAAAAGAAGGAATTTTGCGTTGTCATCATTGTACTCCAAGTCAGATGCCAGGTACGCAGTGTGTATGGAATGAGGATCCCCAACCTCACAACAGCCTCATGTAAGAGTTAAGCTCAAACATGTGCAGAGTGGCATTAGAATCCAAGTCACTGGGATCTAGGATTTCTACTCTCAAAATCTCTGGCTGAAGAGTGGCACCGTGGGAAGTAAGAACAGTAATGAGCATAACTACCCATGTTAGCCAAGCAAATGTCTCAATGTCGCTGTCACGACGCTGTGTGCTGGGAATCAAGGCAATGAATCTTCTAGCCTCCCAAGCTTTAGAGGGAGTGTTCGCGGCTTCTCAGACGTGCCTCAGTGCACTCACTGCCTTCTCCGGTTGTAAAGAGGTAAGATAGACCATGGCATCATAACTGAGCTCTGACTGAGGGCAGTATTTCACTGCTCTGCACCCAAACAACTAAAGATAGGCTGAATAAATGAAGGACTCAGGGGGAAAAAGTTCGGGCATGGTGTTCAGGGCGTCTGGTCCCAGGTCTGGTGTTCGCTCAGTGTGAACTCCCCCACCCCGAAATTCAGTTTCTGCATCTGCTGCTCGAAGTAGTTGGCTCGAATGCTCCCCAACCTCCGTTCTAGTTTGGACACTGGGCTCCGTGGCCGTGTGGAGCAGGGACTCGCGCTAGGGACTTCAGGGCTCATTACCCCCGTCTGCCCTTTTGGTTCCATCTCGACCCAGCTCGGCGAGTCCCTGATGAAAGGGGGTTCCCAGCCCCCACCGCGAGGCTCACCCAGCTCAGCCAGCTCGTGCGCGGCCCCTCAGGACAGAAGCTACGGCTTTACCTTAGATCCCAGCACGTCGCAACCGCTCCCAGAGCTCCCCACGCTGCCCCTGACTGACAGCCCAAAAGCGCAGGCGCGCAAGGGTCGAGCAGATCGATGGGACGCTCTGGGCAGACCCACGCAGAAGAGACGAGCGCCGAGCAATAGATTAGGCCGGGGAAAGCGCACGCGGCGGGGGAAGAAAGGGGAGAAAAGAAAAGGGGGAGGGACCAGTGGAGATTGGGCTGCCCTAGAGTCTTCTATCCAGTACTAGAGGTGTAGGACTTCGTCAACGCTGCCCTTGCGTCCATTCAGTAATCACCAGTGTCTACTGAATGCCCCTCCCAGAGCAGGATTCCAAGAACCCAGATGGAACAGGTGACAGCCTCTTTCCTCAACGAGTTTCCATTCTAGGACCTGGCTCGCACTGCTACTCTGAAAAGAGAGTTCATTGGATGCTGCAGTTTTTGGTTAGCCAGTGTGTGGGTGGGAGAGGGGGGCACCTAATTCCCTAAAGGGCAGGGATCCGCAGGACTTCTAAGTGTGAGACGGCTCTTTCGCACTCTCGCCAGATTTAGTCATCAAAATAGCGAGGGAGGGAGTCTGTGAAAGCCTCACTGAGAACGTGCCACTGAACAATAATTTAAAGAGAGTTGAATCAGGTAAGTGCAAAGGCCGGGAAACAGAGTGCTTGTTCAAAAAACAGCAAGGAGTCCAATGAGGGGGGAGAGAGCATGGCTATAGAAGAGGTGAGAAAGGTAGTGGGAAGAAGGTGGAGAATCCAGATCCTTTGGGGATTGTGGGTTATTTTGAGGGTATTGAATTTTGCTGTGAGTTAGGAAGCTAACAGATTGTTGAGCAGAGAAATATGACAGGGTTTTAAAAGATAACTCTGGTGGTTGTATTGACAGTAAATTCCCTGGAAGCAAGTAAGGAGACCACTTAAGGGGCTGCAATTGACTGAGAGACATCAAAGGCCTAAGTCTAGAAACTTCCACAATTGTAAGAAATAATAATAAGATAATTGTTGAGGTGGTTTGTTAAGCTACAGTAGATAACCTGAACAATGGCTGGTCTCTCCACAATTCCTGCAATTTGTCCTAATCTTTGGAAGTCTTCTTCTTCTTTTTTTTTTTTTTTCTTCTTATATGTCTCTGAAACCCTAAATTGCTTTAGTTTCCTGCCAGTTAGGAGGAATAGTCTGATTTCTGTAATAAAAATAAAGGCGACTGGGCTGGGGTCGTAGCTCAGTGGTAGAGCACTTGCCTAGCATGTGTGTGGCACTGGGTTCAATTCTCAGCACCACATATAAATAAAGTAAATAAAATAAAAATCCATCAACAACTAAAAAACTAGCTTTAAAAAAATAAAGGTGGGGTTGGGGTTGTGGCTCAGCGGTATAGTGCTTGCCTCCAACGTGCAAGACCCTGGGTTCAATCCTCAGCACTACATAAAAAATAAATAAATGAATGAAGATATTGTCTCCATCTACAACTAAAAAAAAAATTAGAAGAAAAGGAAACAGCTAGATGCTCTCTTCAACTGTGATATATTGTTTTGGTTGAAGAGTGAAAATCTGACCTCACACAGATACAGAGGTGGAAAAAAAAAGTTTTAATATTTAATAGCCTTTTTGTGTATGTATGCTACGCTACACCAAAACTTCATAAGTGGTAGTTTGTTAAATTTAGTTGCAAATAAAATCTGAAATTACACATAAATTAACAATCTGTATTCTGGTTACATTAAAATACCTGCACTTTGAATGGACATTTTACAAATGCACGGTTTACAACTTGGCATATTGATCATTTGTAAAATATTGGTTCCCTGAGTTACACAGATCTTACCAAAGATGACTCATTTACATGATATAAAAGAATCACATTTGGGCTGGGGTCATGGCTCAGTGGTGGAGTGCTTGCCTAGCATGTGTGGGGCACTGAGTTTGATTCTCAGCACCACACATAAAATCAACAATTGATTTTTAAATTTTTTTTTTTTAAAAAGAATCACATTTGTTAATATCACCATCAAGCTCACCAGAAAAGTTCTTAAACATTGAAAGCTGGAAAGCTTCTGATTCGAGAATCAATTTTCTAAAATTCTAATTTTCTCTTGAAAGTTCAGATATTAGCATTGGCAACAAACACTGTTAGTGGTTTTCCTTGAAATGACTAGCTCACTTTATTTTGATAAATTGTCAGCCATAGTGACAAATATGTCATTAATGTTGTATGAAAAAAGCAGCCATTAAAATCGCAACTCAGTCACACAAGAGCTTCTCCTGAAACTATCATATTTCTTTTGTATGCACAGAAGTATTAAATGCATGCTTCCCATTTCACCACAAAAATATTAAAAAGATATATATTCAAGGGCCAAGATTTAATAGAAATTATTTTATTTCTTCGAGAAAGACTCTCTTAAGTAAAACTGACTTTGCTTTATTGTTTTTTATTTTTATTACAAGTATGTGGCAGTGAATAATGCAATGATGTTGAGTCAGTTTGGGTGTCTCTCTTTGATTCATGGTAAATATAAAGAATCAGCAATTTTACCCACCACTGCTTTTGCACTGCCAATAAGATGTCAAAGGGACAAAAATGTTCCAGCATTATGATGAAAATATTTTTGACCCAGCACGTCCCCTGAAAGGACTTGGAGATCCCCAAGGGTTTGTGGAGGACACTTTAAGAACTGCTGTATTAGAGTTCTTTCTTCCTGGCTCCCACTGCTTCTAGTACTAACATTATGGCACTTACCATAAATAATTATTATCACCTTTTTCATGTTCGCTCTATCACACTGGAAATCTTTTGAGGATAAGGGCAGTATCTTTTTTGATCTACAGACCTAGCTCAGGAACTGGGATGTGCTAAGTCAATAATCTTGAATTAACTGAAATTTTCTCCTAAATTTTCCTTTAACCTCTCTTTTGATGGTGGGAAAACTGGGCTGAAAGCCCACACTGTCATCTCTTTTGAAGTCCTTCTAAATCAATTCCTATTATTATTCCTCATGACTAGCCTCATGCTCATTATTTATTATTCTTTAAGTTCACAGGAAGTACTTAATAAATGCTTATTACATACAGGCTGCTTCCTATAATATTTGTTTTCTGTTCACAGTGATTATTTCTCATTTTTTCCCCCAAGGGGTGGGAATTAGGTTAAGAAGGGTAAACTTGCTGGGCATAAAGGTTCACACTTGTAGTCCAACTAGTTGGGATGATGAGGCTGGCAAATTTGAGGTCAGCCTGGTTAACCCTCAGTAAGACTCAAAATTAAAAATAAAAAGGGCTGGGGATATAGCTCAGTCTTGTGCACCACTGGGTTCAATCCCTGGTACCCCTCCCACCAAAAAGAAGAGCAAACTCTCTGAACTGTGGGAGACAAAAGAAACCTTTCAAAAGTTGGGCCTTGGCTCACAACTATTCTTCCCACAGTCTGCTAAAGATCTCTTTGGGAATTTCTGGCCACATCATAATATTCATCTATTCCATTTGGCTGTGGACTTGTCAGTGGAGCTGGGAATTATTGTTTTTATAGTGCTGAGTGAAAGATAAAAATACAAAAAGAAAGAAATTACTTTGGCAGTCAATTGCAGGTCCTAAAATACTTGCATTTTATTTTTGTATATAAGTCCCACCAATGCCTAAACCAGTAATAATAAGTTAGAGAGCAAATGATGCTACATTGTTTGGTATAAAAAAGTTTGGAAATAATCTTCCTTCATTAGAACTTTAATATTTCTTTTAAGAATACAAAAGGATCATTGGTGGTTTTAAAGTTCAAGAATCTGACTATTCATGTTCTAATATCAATTTTTTAAATAAGTGATTTAATCAATTCAGTGATTTCCCCCCCACACACCTTTATTTAAAACAATAACTTGACATAATTAAACATTTGATGAAAAACAGAGTGTAAAAAAAATAACTTTTCAGATGGCTCATTTCCCTTGCTTTTAAAGTATAGTTTTGGAACCATGGTAGCTTTATTCATTAACAACTGTTTGTTCCTTGCCTAACTATCAGTGCCTGTTTGGAATTACTCCCTGCCTCCAGTCTCTTTTCCAAGGACAGTGCAGGCTCCTGGGATACATTTTTGAAGAAAAGAAAGATCCAGCCCTTATGGAGCTTATGTTCTTGCAGAGATAGGCAGGATAAATGTACTTTTTTTTTGCCTTTGAACCAAGGGCCTTGCACTTGGTACTGTACCACTGAGCTACATTCTAAGTCCTGGGCAGGATAAGTAATAAAGAAGATTAAGAAATAAATGAATAAACTGACAATATATTAAAAGGTGATAAATACTGTTTGTTGCCAAAGATCTGATTCTGGGGGTTCCCAATAAATCAGGTCTAGCCATTTACCCCCAAAACCAAGTGGAAAAATTGGGAAAAGCAGGAAAGGAACTTAAATTAATATGGCTGTATTGGGAAGGCAAAGTGAGATCAAGCTTATCAGCCCTCTCTTCAGGATGCTAACATGAGATTTAGGGTCTTTTTTTTTTTAATGAGTAGTTTTATTAAATCTTGCCCCCTTTGCTCCTTGAGTACAAAACTCTTTAACATTGTGTGTGATCACATGAGAAGTACGCATGAACATTTTTGGTGGGTGGATACTGAGGATCAATCCAGGGGCCATTAGCCACTGAGCCATATCCACAGCATTTTTAATTTTTTATGTTGAAACAGGGTCTCCCTAAGTTGCTTAGTGCCTCGATAAGTTGCTGAGGCTGGTCTTGAACTTGTGATCTTCCTGCCTCAGCCTCCCAAGTCACTGGGAGCATGAACACTTAGTTGCATGCCAATGTAAGATGGCTGTCTCAAGGGAAAGTATATGTTGTGATTTCTTGAGTTCCAAGTTGAACTAGCTCTTTTCTTCATGGAACACCCATTTGGGGGGTCATTAGGCTCAGGTTTTCAGTCTTTGAATCGTCATCTTCTGGCTGCTCTTCTTGTCCTTCTCTTCTTCATAACCATCTTCATCGCCCCCTAGGGGAGGAAAGTGGTCCCCTCCATAGGCATCAGATACCCATCCACCTTTCTCTTGGTGATGCTGCCCACAGCTTCCATTTCATCCTGACCTTGAAACTTGTGAAACTCGGGTTCTGAATCTTTTGTGTAAACCACCAGAGACTGAGCTTTAGGTTTAAACCGAGGAAGAATGGGGCAGGGGGCAAAAGGTATCCAGAATTAAACAGTCTTGGTCAAACTATGGTCTGGTTCATCGTTGTCTCAGTTTTGGTTCTGCAAGACAGCTCTGAAGAAGTCCTTACTGCTTGAGAAAGCAAATTCATTTGCTGCTCAGGATGTTTACCCACCAGATCTGTAGTCCTCAAAAGGAGAAATTTGGTTCCCATGAGACAATTGCTTTTGCTTAGGGAGCAACCTGCAAGCTTGCTATTGCAGGGAGGTGTCAGGCAATGACTGGGATCTTATGTAGGTGCGTAGTCTGGAATAGAACCTTATAAAAGCTGGCAGTTGAATGTCTCTGCAAATCTTGAAATACATTCCTCTTATCTTGATGTCTTTGGTCTCAAAAGGGGACCAGATAGGTTACGTAAAAATAGAGCTAATCAAACTTGTATACCAGTTTTTTGATAAATACTTCTTAAATTACTAACATGCTTAAGTGCAGTTAGCAAGAATCTGACCCAAGATTTAAGGCAAAGGGGACAAATACATAAAGAAGGCAAAAGTGCCAAATTTCTCGTTCTTTTAATTAATCATAAGGCAACAACAAATACAAATGAAGTGTCAGTACTTCTTGCAAAAGCAACTTCTAATTCACTATTATAGTACTTTGGGAATATGAAAATGATGAACATGAAGAAAACCATATTGACACTTGTAAGATTTTTGGAGTTTTATAGGTATTGTTGAAATTTGGAATTTGTGTTTCATTTAAATCTTTCTACAACTTTCTATTAAATAAACTTAGAAGGAAAGGAAACAGTTGACATCAATAAAAATGGTGAAGTATAGGTCTTCTGAAAACCTGTCCTCTATAAAAACAATAAGAATACTAGCAGGGACTGGGGTTGTGGCTCAGTGGTAGAGTGCTTACCTAGCATGCATGAGGCATTGGGTTTGATCTCCAGCACCACATAAAAAAACTAAATAAACAAAATAAAGGTATTGTGTCCGTCTACAGCTAAAAATATTTTAATTTAATTTTTATTTATTTATCTTTACATTTTTTATGGAAAAATACTCTCTTTTTAAAAAAATATTTATTTTTTAGTTATAGTTGGACACAATACCTTTATTTATTTATCTTTATGTGGTGCTGAGGATCTAACCCAAGGCCTCGCACATGCTAGGCGAGCGCTCTACTGCTGAGCCATAACCCCCGCCCTAAAAATATTTTTTAAAAAAGAATACTATCAAAGATTGCCAAAATCAATGTTTTTATAAAGATGCAATTTCTTTCTTTTCCTTTTTTTTTTTGAACTTAGGAGCTCTTTACTACTGAGCTACACCCCCAAATCCTTTTTATTTTTTACCCTGAGTCTGCGTCTCCCTAAATTGCTGAGTCTGGCTTTGAACTTTCGATCCTTCTGATTCTGCCTTCTAAATAGCTGGGATTACAGGCTTGTATGCTTTGGAATGTAGCTTTTTCAAAATCTGTTGATAATTGGTCACAGCAGATCTCTTATCCAGTTTATACCTTTATACACAGACAACAAAGAGTATAACGGTGTTGCTTCCTTGTCTCCTAGAGCTAACCCATGAAATATTTTTGAAAAATAATCAAAAAGAAAATTAGTCAACAGAAATGCAGCAAAGAAATGAAAAAATGATAATCCTAGAAGTGAAATTAAAAGGGAATGTAACGGGGTTGTAGAAGTTGATCATGGGGATGGATGTTGACTCTGCTGTCATGAGTCTATAGTCAGAGGAATTTAGTGAAGGAGGAATTTCACCAAGTGAAATTACATTATTTATAATACTGAGGAAAGAAGTTGTGATAAAAAGTATGTATTAGATGAAACAATGGCAGCAAAAACCTTCACATTAAAGAGATCCTCATGATTTTCCTGAGATTGAATATATAAAGCATAAAAAATGTTTTAGCAGATCCAGATTTAGGAGTATGACAACTCATTGAAGCTTGGAGATGCTGCTCCACATTACATTGTACAACAACAACAACAAAAAAGATGCAAGCACAGTTCTAGCTATTCCTTTTTTGGGCATGGGTGAGAGATACTAGGGGGATTGAACTGAAGTCCTTGAGCATGCTAAGCACTTGCTCTACCACTGAATTATAACACAGTGAGCTACATCCCAACCTATTTATTTTATTTTTTAGACGGTCTCACTAAGTTGCTCAGGCTGGCCTCAAATTTGCTGCAATCCTCCTGTCTCAGCCTCTGAGCTTGGATTAAAAGCACATGCCACATGTCCAGCAATTATTTATTTTTCTAATGCTTTAGTGTACTAACCTAAATCTAAGTACATTTAAACATTACTTCTTGTCTGTAGCCTGCACAGGCGACAGAAATGAGTTTCTCTTGGTAGAATGGGCTGGATGCAGAATAAAAGCTAAGAAAGAGAAAATGGCAAACAAACAAACAAACAAAAATAAAAACCACAAGACATGGAAAGTAATTTTAAAAAGGGTGGTGGTGGTGGGATGGGCTAGCCAGGCTAATTTTGGGACCAAGCTTCCACACTAAAAAGAGTCCCAAGTAAAAGCAAGATGGAGTCCCTACTTGCTTTATTTATATCAGGCACATCAAAGGTTTGCCATGGAATGTTCTTTGCCAAATAAGGCAGGAGGTGGGCTGTTCAGTTCCCAACAGGTTGCCCAACTCTGGAGCTACTAGAGCGGTCTTCCTCATAGAGACAGAGGTCACAAGCATTGGGTAATCCAGTGAGTCGGAGGAGACACAAAATAGTTCTCCATGCCACACCTAAATCTCCCTGGCTCCACCCTCAAGTAATTCACAAGTGGCTTCCCACAATTACTTTTACTTTTAAAAAAAATTTCCTTATAATTTACAATGAGAATTTTTAAGGTTTTGACAAAGATTTTTAAAGGTCACAGAACAAACATCTTCCCATAGATTATTAAGGTCTCTTTGCTTTTTTTCCACTTTTAGGGTCATTTGATACAGTCTGACACAACTGTACAAAACTAAGAATTCTTGTTTTTGCCTTTTTTTTTTTTTTTCCAGTGCTGGGGATCAAACTCAGGGGCTCAAGCACAAGTGCTGAAATATTGAGCTACATTCCCAGTCACAAGGAATTTTTTGAAATTATTTTTAGTTGTCAATGGATCTTTGTTTATTTATATGCAGTGCTAAGAATTGCACCCAGTGCCTCACATGTGCCAGGCAAGTCCTCTACCACTGAGTCACAACCCCAACCACCCAAGGAATTCTTACACATAAAAATTTAGCATATAAGAAATATTTGAGGGCTGGGATTGTGGCTCAGCGGTAGAGTGCTCATCTAGCACGTGCGAGGCCCTGGGTTTGATCCTCAGCACCACATAAAAATAAATAAATAAAGGTATTGTGTCCAACTACTTCTAAAAAATATTTTTTTTAAAAAAAGAAGTATTTGAGCTGGGCTTGTGGCTTAGTGGTAGAGTGCTTACCTAGCATGTGTGAGACACTGGGTTCGATTCTCACTACCACATATAAATAAATAAAATCCATTGATAACTAAAAAATTATTAAAAAAAGAAGTATTTAAAATTTATCATTTTAAATTAAAAGGAAAAGGGTAGTAATTTTAAAAAAGGAAGTTAAAAAACTGATTACAGATTTGAAAAAGATAAAACACAAAATATCTTCTATATAAGAATAAATTTCATTCAGGCGTAGTGGTGCACTTGGGAGGAGTACTGAGGCAGGAGAATGACAAGTTAGAGGCCAGCCTCAGCAATTTAGCAAGGCCCTCAGCAACTTAGTGAGAACCTCTCTCAAAATAAAAATAGGAAGGTCTGAGGTTCAGTAGTTAAACACCTCTGGGTTCAATCCCTAGGCCAAAAAAGAAAAAAAAAAGGAAGAACCCACAAAAAAATATTAGGCAATCCTATATGTACTCTTGCTGGGAAAGGATTTTAAGAATTCTGTAGGGCTGAGGCTGTGGCTCAGTGGTAGAGCGCTTGCCTCGCACATGTGAGACCCTAGGTTAGATCCTCAGCACCACATAAAAATAAACAAAGATATTGTGCCAATGTATAACTAAACAAATATAAAAAGAGAATTCTGTAATAGTAATTAACATTAATTATTATGTGCAGGTACCCTTTCAAAGATTTTCCCTGAATTAGTTTGTAACAACAAACCTGTGAAAAAGGCACTATTATTGTCATTTTTGTGTGTGGTGCTGGTAATTGAACCCATGACCTTGTACATGTGAGGCAAGCACTCTACCAACTGAGCTATATCCCTAGCCCACTACAATTGTCTTGTATTTTAAAAAGGTGGGATCTGAGGCCTGTGGTCAACAGCTAGTGTGAGGTAAAGCCAGGATATGAATAGAGGAAAGCAGACTCCAAATAATCTTGTCTCTTTTTTAATTCAAAGAATGTTCTCGTAAGTAGTTTCTTTTATTGCTTCCCTTGGTATATACCTAATATATAGGTTTTTTTTTTTTCATAAAGACAAAATTTCAGCAATTTTTGAGGCTGAGGCAGGAGGATTGCAAGTTCAAGGCCAGCCTCAGCAATTAAGCAAGGCCCTAAGCAATTTAATGAGACATTGTCTCAAAATAAAAAATAAAAAGCACTGGGGATGTGGCTCAGTGGTTAAGTGCTTCTGGTTTCAGTCCCAACAAAACCAAAACAAACAAAAGTTTTCAGCTTTGGGACTGGCAGACTACCATCCAAATCCTAGCTTCATCACTTACTACTTCTCCCCGGGGGGCTACTTAATTTCCCTTTGTTCGAGTTTTGTCATCTGGAAAAGATTATAGTAATCCTAGTAACTTCATAGAGTTGTTGAGGAGATTAAAGTAGTTGACATGATAACATATGTATAGCACTTAGCACAGTGCTTTGCACTAAGAGTGACTACCAAACTTTTAATACTATGCAAAAATTGTTACAAATATAAGAAAAATATAACAAAATCAATAAATACTCAAATTAACTATCTTACTGTGTTCTCTAACAGTACTGGTATCTTCACTTGCTCTTTGTAGCTCTTACCCAAGTGTTACTAAATGCTGTTTACATGATTCTTTGTTGAATGTATCTATCAATCAATAAGTGTTTAAATTCATAAAGGTAAAAATAATCATTACTTGAGTTACCTGTTTATTCATTGCATCTACTGTGGTGCCCAACATCAGTGCTCCATGCAGGTTTGTGGGAGGAATGAATGAATGAATGATTAAATGAAAAACAGACTACAAAATAGTGTGACTAAAAGAGGGACCAAGGACACATGGCTAGTACCAGGTACAGAAATGGACTACCCTTACCTCAAACCTGGCATGAGCCTGCAGACCAGGCCCTTCCCAGAGGGTAGAGAAGGTGAAGAGGCAGAGCTTACTTTTAGGAGCAGAACTGGATGGGAGTGGTGGCCTCTCAGGTTCCTGCCTCTTTAGCTCCCTGGGGGAAGGTGTGTGTGTGTGGACATGTCTTTTCCTGTAAACCATCCAAAGCACAGGGATAGGGGAGGGGCAGAATGGGGCCTGTTCCGGAGGCTAAACCGGTGTTAGGCTCAGGCCTTATTCTAGCACACTGTGTGGAGTGGTGTTCGTGCCACAGCGTGGGGGAGAAATTTCTTAGCCCAAGAAGTGTTAGAGTGAGCCCTAGAGGACAATGTGGGAAAGAGGTGAGAGAACAGGACTCTTCTCTGGGAAAACTGCCTCCTCGCAGTCTCACAATGTACTATCTCAGATCACTGGGTCCCAGGGATGGTGCTTGAGGGTTGTGACTGCCGGCCCCGCCCCCCCCCCCCCTGGAATGCTGTGCCCACACTGGATCTCTGCACCTTAGTGCATACAGGAGGCAGGTGGGAGTTGGCAGTGATGATGCTACTTTCATGTTTGTAAAAATCCTCAACTGGCTGGTTTGTCAGTCATCCCAAGGATTTGTTCTTTGATGTGACATTCTTCTCCCTACTTGATTCCAGAAGTGGACTTCCAAATCACTACAACTATCTTAGAAGATGCCAGGCCAGCAGTGTCACCCAACACACTCCTGGGCCCTTATTTCCCTACCCCATCCATTCCAGATGTAATGTCTGTCACCAAGAAGCCCTATCACTCCAACTAGGCATATATCTCCTTGGCTACCAGTAGGGGATTACCTGAGGAAGGCTTTTCCAGGACATAGCAATCCTCCAGGTACTCCATGAGTCTAGCACACAGCCCAATAAACAGACTTTGAGCTCCAAGAACACATTTGAAGAAATGAATTCATATGTTTATTCTATTTTCCCCATGTGCAAGCCCTTCTTTTGAAGGAGTATCATGGAGGCCCTCAAGGGAGGGAGGGCTAGACAGGGGCGTGCATAGCTCTAGGAGCAAGTTTAAAGTCTAGACTTCATTTTAGAGTAGGGTAAAGGGGTACTATTGAAGATTTTGGAGAGGACATAACTGGTCTTTAACCTGTGCAAAATCTTGGGGGTAAAATAGCAGATGGGGACTCAGGCTGGAGGTGATACAGAAGTGATGAATATGAGGCGGTGGTCAAGATTTAATGCTGCTGAGTGGATGGAGGTTCTGAGCCAGGAAAGGCAGTGGCACTTTTGTCAGTTGAGACTGGGTTGGAGCAAGGACAAATCTCACACTTCTGGTATGGAGGGTGAGGAGGAAAAGACCAGTATGTGAGGGAGAAGATGATCAGCCTGGCTTTACTTTTGGGGTAGGTGACCAAAGAAGATGACTATTATTTTCTATCCATCCTTGGTTCTTTGCCTGGGGAGGGGCATACACCATCCTCCAAAGGTTTTAAAAAATTGAGCCTTGGCTGAAACCAGAAAAGGAAAAAAAATTAGGTGGAATCGAAAATGGAAGCAAAATCCATGGGGTGGGGAGCTGGGTGGCCCCCTTCAAGTAGCTCAGGCCTGGCAGCTTGTGCTGGGCTTGTGGAAGAGTCCCTCTCACAGAGGCTGAGTACCTCAGGAAGCAAGCCCCAGCACAGTAGGGCTTGTGTTTCTGCAGGGGTGGACCTCCAGTGTCAAGTCATCGCCCCTGCTCCAACTCCACACATGAGCAGGGCTCACTGAAGATTTCCAGAACATGGCAGCTCTCACCAGGAGCATGGACCCAGATTGGGCAGGGAAGGTGTGCTCTCCTAGGTGAGGGCAATAGGGCCTGAGCAGGGATGCCTCACTCCTCCCAGGGGCTCATGTCAGTGTCGATGGCCACACAGTTGTAGGCGGCATAGCGGAGCTTCTCCTCGCATACTTTGGCGCTGTGGGGGTGAGGCAAGGCTCAGTCAGGCCCCTCCACCACTCCCAAGGGCAAGTGGGCTTCAGTTTGTGCATTTTACTGCCAGAAGTCCTCCCACACCAAGGATGCCACCCCAGGCTGGAGCCTAGGAAAACCCACCTGACATAGTGTGGTAGGAAGAGGGTGCTGGAGCAGGTGGAAGACTCAGGCAGCGCATCTGTGGTCTCATATCTGGGGGTGTTGAGGGACCACAGATTAGGAGATTTGTAGGGGCATGTGAGTGTGTGTGTGTGTGTGTGTGTGTGTGTGTGTGTGTGTGTGTGTAGGGTGGGCACCTCCGGCTCTCTCTGCTGTACTTGCACTCACCCCAGCTTGTCTGGGTAGATGTAGATCCGTGCTGGCAGGCGGCTGCGGCCTGTCACAAAACGCAGGAAGCGGCTCCGGTCCTCTGGTGGAGGAGAAGGAAATGAGGGAGATTCTACAGCTTCTACCCTGATTCTGAATCCCATAAGGAGAGTCCCAGTGCAAGCATCACTCTGCCCTCCTCCACTGACCATTGGTGAAATTGTTCAGCGCCTCCCAAAAATACTGCACCCGCGTGTCAGATGGCTCGAAGTCCTCAAATCGAGCTGGAGGGGATAATGTCAGAATTCATTCTTAGGTTTCACCCTGTCCAGTCCTTAAGCTCCATCCCCTGAGCTTTACTGCTCCAGCATCTAGAACTCACTGAGCTTGCGTAGAGCATCCACAGTGACCTCTGGGTCCCCACACACCTTCTTCTCCAACTCTTGCCAGGTCAACAAGTCCAACACAGCCTGCGGCACCACCTTCAGCAGACCTGCCTGCATGGCCGCCACCTGGGGAGGAGAGAAAGGCCTAGCTGGGAGAGAAGGCACAATTCTTAGCTTCCTTTGGGGGCATCTCTTTACCCCTCTGATCAGTAAGAATGTGGGGCAGAATTATGGTGGGGGCCAAAGTTCTTAGGATTGGTCTTAGTGGCCTATCAGGAAGGGTTTTGGGTATTTGAGGCTGGGGCTAAGAGTAGTTGTGCCTGGCTGCTACCTGCTCCTTGCTCTCCTCTAGCCGTGCCTTCTGCACCAGTTGGATGAAACGACAACGATCCTCGTATCCCACTATGATGCCTGTGCCCCCAGGGATCAGTTCTACCACCTGTTGGTCACTCAGGACGGTGGTAAATGTTAGCTCCTTCCCAAACTTGAACTCAAATGTCTCCTTGTCCATTCCCTCCATCACTTCCAGGAGCTTCACCTGGGAGTTGGGGAGAAGCAGAGAGATCAGTATTTCATTAGGGAGGCAGTCTCTGTTCTTTCTTTAAGATGCTCACAGGGAAGTAGAGAGGTGGCAAGGCAATCCCCAAACAGGCAATTGGGAGTGAGGGGGCTAGTACAAGGCTGTGGAAGCCTGGAGATAATGCCTAACCAGCCTTGAAAGCCGAGCAAGACATCCTGCAGGAAATGGCATTGGTCTAGTCCCTACTCACCAGCACTGAGTCCACAGCTGGGAAGTCCTTGCTCCAGCTCACCTCCTCACCAGAGAGCTGCTTCCACACAAAACCAGGCAGAGCCAGGACCTGTGTAACAAACACTCACTATAGTTTGTCTTTCACCTTGAGCTGCACAGGTTTGTTGGCTCTTCCTTCCAGGGACCTAGGCTGATCTGATAGTGCTGTGGATCAGGCTACTCACCAGGAACTCCTTACCCCGAAGGGCAGCCCCCATCAGTTGTCCGATCCACTCATACTTGGCAAAATCTCGGCAGGAAGGATTGGGTACATACATGTCCCGGGCCTCACCAGTGCCATTGCCCTGTCCCAGAGATAGAGCTGTCAGTATGGCAGGCAATGGAGCCCACTTTATTGTCCTAAACACCTCAAAGAGTTCTCCCAAAATCTCATTGGGATCCCTGTATGACCCTTCTGAATGTACAAAAGCTTCTGCTTTCCCTGTCTGCCCAAAGGCGTTCCTGGATAGCTCAGTCCCTCTTCTATGCTCTCTAGCTCATTCTGGCACCTGAGAGGTTTGCAGAGATGGAATAGTAGAAACCTGGGGGAGTGGAGGTTATGGGGGTGGGAGATTACCTGGTTGGCTGTGCGCACAAAGAAGGGCAGAGGCACAGGGGTGTCAGCAGAGCTAGGGCACAGCTCTTCTGACATATCTGCCAGGCTGTCTCGGAAACCACCCCCTGAAATGACAGATGTTCTCAGCAGGCACAAGAGCCCAGTCCTTAGAATGTGTTTATACGCAGGCTTCCTATCTTCATTAGCTGGTGACCACAGAAGCCTCTAAAACTCTAATAAGGCAACAAACCGGACCCCTGTCTTCCTTTTGCAAGGCCTTACCTTGGTCAATGATGCCTTCAGCAATGAATTTACACTCCCACCACTGGTCATAGCGCATGGGCCATCTATAAGTAGGGGTAGGTCTCTATTATACTGGGTTAGGATTCAGAGCTACAGAGTGGTGATGGTAAGGGGTGTCAGGAACAGTGTGCAGGTTCCCTGACCAAGTCCCTTACCCTCATGCCATACCTGTAGTCCAGAGGCTTTTCATACTTGTCAGAGGGTTTGAGGCCTTCATAAACCTGGGGGCAGGGAAAGGGGAGGGAGTTGTCTGTGTCAAGGCCTGGTTCTTTCTTGCCCAAAGACTTTGCTCAGGCCCCTCTAGGCTTGGGCCCATAGGCCTTTTACTGAACTTCCCTCAGTCTAACCCTAGGTGGTCCAGACCTGGGTAAAGACTGCATTCTTGCAGGCAGGGTCCCGAGAGGGGCAGGCACGATGTTCCATGGCAAGGCGACGGTTAATGTATAGGCGTGGCATGAAGCTGGGCTTGCTGCTCTCTGAGTCACGCAAGCACTGGGCCACCAGGCTGGGTCGCTGGCGTGACAGCAGTAGGAACTGCTTCACTTGCTGAAGAGGAGAGGTGGCCAGAACAGGATCAATGGACAGTTAGCTTCTCTCCAGGCTCTGGAAACTTCCTCTATCCCTGGTCTCAATTTCACCATTCCATTCCATTCCAAGCCCAGTCCATTCCCTGTCCTTGCCTCCAGGGGGAGCTTTCTAAAACAAAAAATCTGACATTGTCTTTACCTTAATTAAAACTTTTCCAATGACTCCATAAACTGGGACAAAGTCCCTGCTTCATAGCCTGGCCCTCAGAGCCCTCACCTGCTAGGTCCTGCTTCCTGCCCAGCCCCTACCAGCCTTATCCCCACGTCATCCTCACACCTACCTGCATACTTTTCTTGAGTCATATGGAGCTGCTGGTAGCTAGTGCACAAATTTCACACAAGTTGCCCTGCCCCTGCTGTCACCTCTTCTCCCCAGCCCATGTGCATTCTGTATGCTCATCTGGGAAAATCCCCCCAAACACTAAATTTTGATCTTTTGTGTCTGCCTTTCTTCTTGGTTCCCTACAGTAGGTCTTAGGAACTCTGTTGAAGAATGAAATCTATAAGAGCAGGAAAGGAGAGCCCACTGACCAAACTCACCTTAATCTCACTGAAGGTGCCCAGTGTGTGGTCCCATGCAGGCACCAGGTGGTGCAGGACACTATCTAGGATCTTGATGAATCTGCGATGGTGGATAAAGATAATGACAGCTAAAGAGAGTTTGGCATAGATGTAAGACTCCCCAACTCTCCACACATTGGGACTGAAGGTAGGGTCAGGAGCTGCTCTGACTTTTAGAGCAGAACAGCTTACACTGAGGCCTGATCCACACAGACACACAAAGCTGAAGGAAGGGGGAAGGGAATGGCCTGCAGGCCCAGGACCAGTCACCTCTGCAGGAGGACAGCTCTACGGTACAGTACTTCTGGATCAGTGCCTTCTAGGCGTGGATATCGCACCAGACTGGCTGGCTGGAAGAGGTCTGCATTCAACCCTAGTTCCCGCTGTCTTGATGACTTGATCTTGACCCCTCGAAGACGAACATCGATGCCATCATCTGGGCAAGGGATCAGAGTGAGGTCATTTACTGAACTTGCTGCCTTCTTGGCCCTGAGATCAGGGAATGGCTCCTTTAATGCTCAGCCTTTTGTCATCCTATGACTTGGAACCTTAGGAATCCTATTCTATCACCTGGTTCTTCGCTACACCTCTATAATGCTGGCATGCTTGAATGTCTCAACTTCTCTTCTAGGTGAGTCCAACCACTCCTATGGTTTTAAGGCTATAGGTTTATATGACACCTCTCAATTGGCTCTGGCCCCACACCTTCAAATCCTGGAGTTAGTCCAGCCATCATCTCATCCCTCTTTATCTTCCAGGCCCATCCCTTTCTCTCCACACTGTCAGCTTGCCCACATCTACACCCAGGGGCTTCTTTTCCTTTTTTTTTTTTTTTTACACATTAAAAAAAATTGGTGCATTATAATTATACATAAGAGTGGGATTTGTAACATATTTGTACATATACATGATATAATGATATAATTTGGTCAATATTGTTCCCCAGTCCCTTTCTCTTACAGTCTTTAGACTCACCTCGGCACTCCACAATGCGGATCTCGATGATTGGCAAGTGGACTGTCATGTCCTCCAAGACGCAGACATCCCCAATTAGGGTCCTGAGGAGATGGGTGTGAGGCACTTCAGACAGTCCATGCCTCAGGCCTTTAGGGATTGCTGGGATCCCACCCAAGTTTAAGCATCCAAGCTGGACCAGGTCCCATTGCTAAGATCACATCCCACCTCCTACCCCAGGCCGGCCTGCTCACTCGTCAATGCTCACGTCACTCAACTTCTTCAGGTTGTCCCCTTCGCCCCCATAGACTACCACTCGCTTAGGCATAAAGTTGTCATCTGTGGTATCCACTGTGAGTAGCAGCTTCCTATAGGGTCAGAGTGTGCACTGAGTCTCTATGCACCCACAGGCACATGAGTCACCCAACCCAGGTCTGTTCAGAGCCTACTCACTTGACAATGGTGCCCTTCTTCATAGTAAGCCGTACCCAGTGCTGGCACTGGGACCCATCACTCTCCCAGTAAGTATCTGCATTGCTGTCCGTCAGGCAGGACACATTGAATTCCTCCTAAGGAGAGACAGAGTGGTGGGGTCAGCTGTTACCCTCACTTCTGCTTTGGGACAGGGAGCAGAAGACAGAAAGCGTAATGAAGATGGGCTAAAAGGGCAACTGATATGGGGTAAAGGTGTGATTAGGGTAAGGTAGGAGGGAGTCTAGGGGTTCCTATAGGACTTCCAAGATGGGGAGCTGGACTGAGTGTGGCCCTGGTTTGGAGGTGGGAAATCTGGATCTAACCTTGAGGGATGTGACTATATTTTGCCTCAAGAGGGAGGAGTCCCAGCACCCACCGTGTAGGAGGACACGTCTATGCTCTCCACATACTGCTTCACGCTACCCAGGTTCTCATCCTCCTTGCCCAGGTGGTCATACAAGAAGTGGATCAGGTCCTCGTCGCACTCGTAGGTCCATGTTGGGGGCACATAGCTAAGCAACCCCAAGCCCCTAATTAGGCTGGGCCCAGACTTGGAGCTCCCTCCTCCCCATCTGGTACAGCTCACTCACAGTAGCCTTTGTACAGCTTCAGTGTATGCCTCAGCTGGTTGAGGCCTTGATCCCAGGCGATGTGAGTATGTCAGGTCCACCACCTGTTCCCATCTGTGGGTACACAGTTGAGGGTGGGTGGGTGGAAAGGCATAAGTGGACAGCAGGATATCACCAGCAGGATCTGGAACCTTCTCCAGAGCTCTAGCTCCTTGCCTCCATAAGCTCTATGCCAACTCCCTCAGGTCCTGTTCCTTTCTGCTCTTAATGCTACCTCCATTTCAAAATCCTCCCCCGCTAATCCCCACACCTGGTCCCAGTCCCTCATTGCCCGATATCCGATAGCAAGCCCTGCCCCTTCAAGTGCAGGACCTGAGCACTGGTCGGTAGTCCACGCCAAAGAGCTGCTGCTGCCGCTGGAGGTGGTCAGGAGTGTCGATGGGTACAAGGCGGGCCCCGCCCTCCGCTGGGCGGCATACCAGCAGCCAGCCTTCGTCCAGTCCGCAGTCACCCAGGTGTTCCGCCAGCTGCTCCTGCAGGGACCGCCAGATGGGGACAGCCTTCAGGGAACTGCTCAGCTGCTCGCCCTGCCCAGCCCAGGGTAAAGGGCGCTGAATACAGTGCCAGCTCAATATAGGGCAGGAAAGGGGAACGGAGTCGTTTCTGGACGCGGAGATCTTTTGAGGAGCCTCGGGTAGGCCAGAGCTTACCTTGGTCAGTTTTACCCAGAGACCATGGCCGTTGCATAGCTCCTCGCCCGTGGTGCGCACGCAGGCGCCGCGCCGAAGTTCGATGCTGTCACGGGCTGCGCGAAGGGGCCCAGAGGCGGTTCCAGGGGCTGGGCCCGAGGCACCCACACGCAGCCCTAGGCCCTCTGCCTCCCACACCGGCAGCATCACGCGCGACGGTCCTGCCGGGTCCTTGTAAAGCTTGTACAGCACCTCTCGCGGCACGAAAGCCAGCGCTGCCGGCAGCGGTCGCCCAGCGCGGAGGCTCCGTGCTGCCTCCGCCAAGAAGCGCACGCGACCCAGCAGCTGCCTTGGGGACTCTAGCGCCGCGCCCGGGCCAGGGCCTGCCATGGCGAACTAGCTGAGGGACACTAGGAGTAATTCTGCCCTGGGAGCACCAGCCGCGACCACAGCAGAGCTTCCCACCACGCCCTGCTCCGCCTTCGGCCAACCTTCGCCGTATGTTCTAGACTAAGCGCATCCTACACTTTTGCTGTATAATCCTGAGTACTCCGATGGTCAATGCAATTACATGTACATCTGTGTCCTCCCGGGAACCCAGCCAGCCAGACCCAAGATTAGTGGTTGCTACCAATTTCCCTCTCTCCATTCCTATCGCTACTATCATTTTATCTCCAATGCTCCTACCCTCTTTCAAGTCACTGCCCTATCTATCCTGTATCATTACAATAGCCTTTCTCCCCACCCAGCTTCCTTTTTTTTTTTTTGGTACCGAGGATTGAACCCAGGGGTGCTCAACCACTGAGCCACATCCCCAGACCTTTTACATATTTTATTTAGAGACAGGATCTAAGTTGATAAGTGCCTCACTAAATTGCTGAGGCTGGTTTTGAGCTCTCAATCTTCCTGCCTCAGCCTCCTGAGTCGCTGGAATTACAGGCATGCGCCTGGTGTAATTAACATATTTGGGAGAATCGTGCCTTCCCTGACCACTGACAGGAGGCTTAAATCATTCCGGATCGATCGCAACTCCTAATCCCAGGATATTTACAATCATTTTCTATTTAATATGATTGCCAATTTCTGTTTCCCCATCAGACTGGAAGAGCAGTTTGTTCTTAAAAGCAGGGGCTGTGTTGCTCAGCGCGCTAACCTTAGAGGTCACCACATGAGAACAAATTCCTCATCCTACCTGAAAAAGTAGTTTCAATGGAGTTCATTTGGGCTTTTATTGTTGCGTCGCTACAATGGGCTTTACGGTGAAAGTGATTGGGGTCCTCCAGGCAGCAGCCGGGACAGCCCTATAGCTGTCAGTGGAGTCCGATCACGTGGTTTTCAACATGGCGAACCCCTTGGTTTACTTCAGGAAGGGGCGGAGCTTGCACTGGGGGCCGGCTCAAATTTATGTGTGTTGATTCTGCGCGCAGTTACTGAGTTTACCATGGAAGCGAACGGTTTGGGGTGAGTTCCCCGCAAAGCGGGGTGGCTAGCGAGACTTGGTTTCTGAATTTTCCAGCTCAGTTATCTGTCCCTATACCCTCATATTCCTGGAGTTCTCCCATTGTGGACTCCAGTCGCTGGGATCCCGAATGCTCCCAACTATGGGATTTCTGAGACCTTCATTTCAGGGACCGTTTTATGGACTGCGTCCTCCAGACATTCTCTTAGGGGATGCCCCAGAACTTCTAACTAGGATCTCTATTCTGGGGCCATCTATTCTGCTCCTTTTTTTGACTATTTTCCAGCCTGGAGATTCATTAGTATAGTGACCATTTCCCTCAAAACTATTCTTACTGGGCTTTTAGAGCTTGGGAGAGCTGGGAGTACGTGTAGGAAAGCGGCCCCAGCGCGGGCCCTTGAGTCTGTGTACCACCTGATAGGCAGAGAGGAGGCCTAATGCGCCGGGAGCCACAGTTTGCTAGCTGGTCTGGAGGAGGTAGATAGCAGTGCCCGATTGAATCGACTTTAAGAACCCTTGCTTTCACCATCCACCGGCTTAGCGTATTGATTCCTTCCCCCAACCCCATCTGATCACTAGATCTCAGAATTTTCCGGAGCTGAAGAATGACACGTTCCTTCGAGCAGCCTGGGGAGAGGAAACAGACTACACTCCTGTTTGGTGCATGCGGCAGGCAGGCCGCTACTTACCAGGTCAGGGTCAGGGCCCAGAATTCTAGGTAACTGGGGAGGCAGGGGAGGATTCTGGAGGCCTGAAAGTTTAGGTCTGTCTTCCTTCTCTCGGCAGAATTTAGGGAAACCAGGGCTACCCAGGACTTTTTCAGCACCTGTCGCTCTCCTGAGGCCTGTTGTGAACTGACTCTGCAGGTGAGGGGACCACAGAGGGAGGTATTTATGCCCTCAGCTTGCCACCTAGCAACTCGTTTCCATTCCCTACAGCCACTGCGTCGGTTCCCTCTGGATGCTGCCATCATCTTCTCCGACATCCTTGTTGTACCCCAGGTACCCACTTAAACCCGATTCTGAAATGTGTTAAAAAAAAAAAAAGAAAGGAAGAAAAGGATTCCTTGGAAATCTTATTAGTCCTGCCAAGATTTAAGATAAGTACATATCATAGCTGGATAGAGGGAAAAATTAAGACTGAAAGAGATCAGTTTAGCTGAGTTTTATTCTCCATTTCCTTTCCTATTGGTATGGGCTGAACAGAACAGACTTTTTGAGACAAGGTCTCAATAAGCTGCTGAGAGCCTCACTAAATTGCTGAGGCTGGCCTTGAACTTGTGATCCTCCTATCTCAGCCTCCCAAGTCTTTGGAATTACAGGTATACTTTGCTGCACCTGGCTGGGATCCAGTTGTTTTATCCCCCTCCAGGCATTGGGCATGGAGGTGACCATGGTACCTGGCAAAGGACCCAGCTTCCCAGAGCCATTAAGAGAAGAGCGGGACCTAGAACGTCTACGGGATCCAGAAGTAGTGACCTCTGAGCTGGGCTATGTGTTCCAAGCTATCACACTTACCCGACAACAGCTGGCTGGGCGTGTGCCACTGATTGGCTTTGCTGGTGCCCCGGTAATATGGGAAAAGCAGGGGACTGGGGCATGACTCTGGCATATCTGGTGTAGATAGGGAAGGAAGTGTGAGTGTGGCTTCTGTACTGTGACATCTTTGATCCTTCTGCAGTGGACTCTGATGACATACATGGTTGAGGGTGGCAGCTCAAGTACTATGGCTCAGTCTAAGCGCTGGCTCTACCAAAGACCTCAGGCCAGTCACCAGCTGCTTCGCATCCTCACTGATGCTCTGGTCCCATATCTAGTAGGACAAGTAGCTGCTGGTGCCCAGGTGAGTCCTGAGGGGGAGACAGATAAGCTGGGGTTTGGACTATAAGAGTAAAAAACAATAGTCTCCTGAACTGGAGAGGGCAGGGATCTTATATTGGCCTTGATCTGGCTAGAGCAGACAAGCCCACCCTGACCCTGGGGTGAGGGTGGGTGGGGGCTTAATACTCTTGAGTGAAGATCAAAGCTAGCACTGGGATCTGGAGAAGGCAAACTTTTTGACTGGAACTGGGTTTATAGGCTCAGGCAGTATCAGGGTTTAGTCACCTGGGAAAATGATGCACATTCTGTATATGGAACCTGAGGTATTTCCTTTTTTTTTCCTTCTTATTTTTCTTCACCACCCTGTAACTATAGGCATTACAGCTCTTTGAGTCCCATGCAGGGCATCTTGGCCCACAGCTCTTCAACAAATTTGCACTGCCCTATATCCGTGATGTGGCCAAGCGAGTAAAAGCCAGGCTGCAGGAGGCAGGCCTGGCACCTGTGCCCATGGTGAGGATTGGGATAGGTTGGTGGGTCTGTAGTGTTCAGGGTAAGTCTTGCATGGACTGAAGTGACCACAGGAGGGCAGCAGAAGTGCATCCAAGAAAGGTTAGTGGGCACAGCAAGGCCCTATGTGTAGTCTCAGATCCGCTTTTTCCTCCAGATCATCTTTGCTAAGGATGGGCATTTTGCCCTGGAGGAGCTGGCCCAGGCTGGCTATGAGGTGGTTGGGCTTGACTGGACAGTGGCCCCAAAGAAAGCCCGGTGAGTGACAGAGGTTGGACCTTTGAGATTAAGGCCGGGGTTGCCGGTGGGAAGCTGCCAAGTATGCAGTCACCAGAATGCGTTCCTGGTTCTGCCTCTAGGGAACGTGTGGGGAAGTCGGTGACCCTGCAGGGCAATCTGGACCCCTGCGCCCTGTATGCATCTGAGGTAATAATCAGGGCCTCTATGGGTGCACAAGTTTGTCTCTCTGATATGGCTATGTGATTATGTGTCTGATGTATTTGTCTCTCTTCTCTACTCCATACATACAACGTAAGCCTGAGAAAGGCAAGAATTTTTGCTGTTGTTCATTTGTTTTTTCTTAGTGTCTGGCCCATATACAGTATCTGATAAATTTTATTGATTAAATGATAAAATAACACCAAGTAAAAGCATGCCTACTGGTGTATGTTACTATTAGGCATAGGGAGGACAGAGGCTTATAGATCTCCCTATTTTCGGTCCCCCAGGAGGAGATTGGGCGATTGGTGCAGCAGATGCTTGATGACTTTGGGCCAAAACGCTACATTGCCAACCTAGGCCATGGGCTTTACCCTGACATGGACCCAGAACACGTAGGGGCCTTTGTGGATGCTGTGCACAGACATTCACGTCTACTTCGTCAGAATTAAGCTTATATACCTCTTCCCTTAAGTATATGGATGATTGTTTTCTGGAGAATAAAGTTCCATAATTGAAGTCTAGTATGTGGTTTTTTTTTATTTTTTAGTTTTCAGTGGACCTTTATTTATATGTGGTGTTAAGAATCAAACCCAGTGCCTCACATATAACTAGCTCTATCACTGAGCTACAACCCCACCCCTAGTATGTGGTTTTGTTTATGAGAGATTGTGCTCTAATCTTCAGTTCTTTCCTTCCCTGGAGCCTCCCCTGTATCCCCTCCCACAAGTCTCAAGGCTCAGTTATCAGTGAACATGGACTATTGCACTTAAAGTTAGGGTTCTCACTACCATTATGCCTTCATATATCCAAGCTCCACAACTTCAAGGAGTTGGGTAAAGCTTCCTAGAAGTTGGGACTATGACACTGCATAGAAAGGGATGGGTTCCCCATAGCATACAAAGCCCAAATTAATAGGCTTTGTGTCTGGGGAAGAAGGGGAATATTGATCAAAGAGAGGCACAGAAGTGCTTAAAACACTTCAGGGAGTCCTAGAAAGAAAGAAAGATGCAATCTAGGTAAGGAGGGAGAAGCTAAGGAACCCTCAGCTTTGACACTAAATGATGGGGAAGACAAAGACTCAAAGCTAAGCTGTTTGGGATTTAAGCCTTAGAATAGGCCAACACCAAGGCAAGAAGGCCTCTGAAGCTAATGGGCCCTCTGGCACTCAAGTGTTGCTTTTTATTATTTTCTGAGCATACCCTTTAATTTTCTCAGGATCTTGGGATCCTGCCCATCATGGTGACACCTTTGAGGACAAGCTTCTGAGGTGCTTGTGAACTCTGCAGAGGAGTATAGTGTGGCAGGAAATTCATCTGTCATTTTCTACATCCCTGTTAGGTCCAAACAGTTCCTTGTCCCAGCTAGAGCAATGCAGAAGCAGAGAAGGGCCTCATTTATTGAGAGAACACAAGTTCTACTTTTAGAAAAATGATCTTTTCTGTGATTCATGATTTATTCATAGAAAAGCACTGTGAATTCACACACTTGCTAAAAAAGGGCAATCGTGATACAGAAATGGAAGTGGCTTCTCTTGTTTACCAACCCATTGGGCTGAGATGTTGTAGGGGCCCTTGGCTGGAGGGCAAGACTTTAGTAGCCACAAACAGCAAATACAACTTTCTGGTCAGTTTGGAATAAAAAAGATGACAAACAGTTTTCCAAGAGGAAAATAAAGCAGACAGGTTCTTGGTTCACACTCTAGCTATATCACCCATTCCCTATCAAACCCCATCCCAACTCAGGAACTAAGACACAAAACAGTAAACACCCAAGACACTGGTATCCAATTGACTCTTCTGAATGCTCTTGCTACCTCCTATAATAACTCCAGGTTGAACTCCAGGGTCAGGAAGGTAGCAGGAACATGATACACTGTGGCAGTCAGTTAGGGCTAAGATAAGGGTTGCCCACTTGGTGGGAAAGGGAAAGGCCAAGGGATACCAGCCTTAATCTCCAAATCAGTGACCACTGGGACTATGACAAAAGCAGGCAGAGGAAGCTTGAGGTAGAAAGGCAGGGGGAGAAAGCACGTATAGATGAGAATTGTAGAGCTGAAGCAGCCAATCTTAGAACAGAGGGGACACTGGTGCTTAGAAGCTTGTTTGTCAAGAAAGAATGGTGAAGGGAGGAGCATAGAGATGGGAACAAATGTTCAGTTGTTGAGAGAGATTGAGAGGATGGGGGAAGAGAGATCTGGCAGAAAAAGAAGGGACACATTCATGCAGATCTTCCAACATGAATACAGACATACCCATGTAGAAATATCTGTTACACTTATAAAGACACACAGATCCACGAACAGCAGGCATACACACACAGATACAGTCATTTATAACTTGTACTCATTTGCCCAGATACACACATATACTAATCATGCAAACATGAGTACACTTAGTTATGTATTTTCACACATGCACAAATGAAACAGTGAACACACAAACCCACAGTCCAACGCACACATGTATCACATACATAAATTAGAGATGAAACCAGATACTCTCTAACATAAAGGTGACCAGAGTAGATGAATCTTATGAGCTCAAATGGCTTCCCAAACCTTCACTTTCTCCCTGCACTTGTTACTGAGGTGTCCAGCAGGCTCCTGGAGAGGTTGTGTGAGGCAGGAGCAAGAGTTCAGTGTCCTCATAGCAAGAGTCTTAAGTCCAGTCTTGGCCTCTCCCTCACCCACCACTGGACTACAGATGCCCTGTTTACAGGCTGGGGTTTCTGCATAGACAAGCTTGGGATTCATTTTAATTGGCCATTTTTTCTCCCTGCCACCCCTACTTGTCCATTGCTAACAGCATACACTCTGCAAGGGAAACCTGAGAAATGGTTGTGAGTCTCCTCAGAAAACAAGCCTATCCTCCCACCCACAGCTACTTTAAGTGCCCATCAAATCAGAACCAGAATTATAAATAGTTACAACTTTACAATTATTGGCAACACATATACTATAGTATTTACAGTACCATAAATGCTTCTGTTTCTCTGGTTAAGCAATCCCTGAGACGGAACAGTGTCTGTGTTTGCCAAGGGAGATAGGGCCAATGCCCAGGACACGCAGGATATAGGGGCGTGAGGTGGCATGTTGTGGGATTTCTGATCAATCTGCAGGGCCCAGCTCCTCCAGGAACAGTGGGCTGTAGTGAGAAGTTTGCCAAGGCATAAAAATTGGCTAGAGTTGGACTCTTTCTAATCTTAGCCCTGTGGTCCTTTGGCCTCAGCCATAGGTGCTCAGAGTCCTCCCAGGGTAGACAAATGCTTCAGTGTCCTTGGCCTGACTTGATGGTACCTGGATGCCCAAGCTGCCCTGGAAGTAAGCTATCTGCTTTCTCAGCCAAAGCGCTCTCGAACCAGCAGCATCAGCTTCTTCTTGCCTTTGTAAATCTGTTTGAGGTTGTCAATGAACTGAGCAAATTGCAAGTGGCCATCCTGCGGCAGCAGGAAAGTCTCCCGAGCCTTGCTCAGAAACTCAATGAACTCTCCATAGTGGCGAGGGCTGATGTGTGTCAGGCGTGAGTGTGTAGTGTTGATATAGGCATTGATGGTGGCATCCAGCAGCTGGCGCAATGGAGCTTTGTCAGTCGACATGAGCTTTCCAGAGCTGCGGCGGCCTGGAATGCCAGCCAGGCCAGGTGCAGTCACTGTGCAGCGCCGCAGGATGTCTGAAAGCACAGTGGCACAATGCACACTCTTCACCACCAGGGGGATGAGGGCTGCCAACTCATTCTTGCCTAGCGAGTGGCTGAGGGCACAAGCCCAGAGCACATCATTAATGGCCGGGTGGGTGTCCTGGTTATAGGCCAGGTTAAGATGGCTCATGGCCAGTGAGGCCAGCTTGAAGGCACGTAGCGGATAGCCACGGAGCTCCATGTAGCGGGCAATGGTGAACAGCTGTGAATGGGTCATACCACCAGCGGCAGCATCAATGGCAATCTGGTAGGCTGCCTCAAAGGCGATGTGGTCTTTCTCACAGAGTGTGAGGGCTGACAGGGCACAGCTCTGTGGATCCTTCATAGCACACTGCAGGGCCAGTGTGCGAGCACAACTAGCCAGTTCCTCTCGCTGTGGGTAATCAAGACTGAGACGCAGGATAGTGGTATGGGATACAGCTGTAGCAGCTACAATACTAGTAGCCTCGGTGGGGGTGAAGAGTGTATACCAGCTCTGCAAGATGCTCACCAGGGCCCGCACACCTGTCAGGGAGAGCCTGAGCTCAGCAGTGGCCATCCAGGTCCCGATGCAGGTCTGCCCAGATTACCATTTGGGGGTCTGAACTTGGCCTGCAGAGATGAGTTCTCCCTCCTCCACAGCAGCCTTGAGATGATCTGAGGCAAACCAGGGCAAGGGGAACATCCCAGATGGCCAGACCCTGTTTGGGGTCTCTTCCCACCCCTTTCTTGCCCAGGTCAGAGGGTTAAAGGTCTCTGCAAGGCTCTTAGCCCCTCCCATAGATAGAGCAACTGAGCCTGTGGTTTGCAAGCCTCAAGGCAGGGGTTGCAGGTCCACCTGGGGTTTCTACCTAAAGTGGGGCCTCTGGAGGTAAAACTCTCGTGCTGATGCTTTGGGCTCTGGAAGATATCCTAAGCCTCCAAGTTGTCTGAAGTTTCTCAAAAGCATGGCAGGGACTGGGACTAAACCACTGGGCCCCACTACCTCCTAAGGGAGCACCTGAGTATTGGGGGCTGAAAATGCATCATTCAGATTTGTCTCTGAGGATTAAAGTACAGCTGAGACAGGCACAGTGGCACATGCCTATAATCCCAGCAGCTTGGGAGGCCGAGGCAGGAGAATTGTGAGTTCAAAGCCAGCCTCAAAATTTAATGAGGCATTAAGTAACCCAGTGAGACCCTATCTCTAATTAAAATTCAAAATAGGGCTGGGGATGTGGCTCAGTGGTTGAGTGCCCCTGAGTTCAATCCCTGGTACCTAAAATAAATAAATAATTAAGTGTTGCTGACTTCAGGACATGGTACAACCAGGGAGGGCAGAGCTTGAACTGACTAAATAGAGGCCATTTTCTCCTATCAGCAGCCTCTCCTTTTCTAGGACACAAGGAATGGGTATGTGACAGCTCATTAGCCTGTCTCAAGAGTTGGGCCTAAAAATTTCCCTAGGGGTACTAGAAATTTCCCTGGGGGTAGAGTGAGGTGGGAGACTCACCCACTTCTGTAGCACAGGTCACCAACCATCGTACCATTTCCCTGCGCCTCCAGTTAAGGGTTGATAAGGTCATCCGCATCACCTGGGAACAAAGGAGGCATATCTAGTTGGCTAAGCCTGACTATTATGATCTCTTTCTCCCCACTTCCTTTTGCCATTCATTCATGCAACAAATATTTTTTGGTGCCTTAAACAGTGGTCTTGCGAGCTGCGGTTGTGGCTCAGTGGTAGAGTGCTTGCCTGGCACATGCAAGATCCTGGGTTCAATCCTCAGCACCACATAAAAATAAATAAATAAAATACATTATTGTGTCCAACTACAGCTAAATATAAATACAAAAAATGAAAATAAAAGAAACAGTGCTCTTTCCCCTGGTAAGTATGGACAGGTTTAATTTCTGCTTGACAACTCTCTTTAGATAAGAAGCTTCTCTAATAACCCATAACAAAGAAAATTCCTATACTTTGCTTGGCTCAGAAGAATGGAGAGGTGGGGAGAAGGTGGGGATCCCTTATAGCCTAAAGCTATTCTACTTCTGGCCTTAACGTAAAAATGAAACCCAGTTTACAACCCAATTTGCTTTATGTCTAGCTTGGAATTTGTGTTCTGGGGACAAAGAACCAGACTTGGTCCACATTCAGCCCCTTAGGGATCTTATCTTCTGCCAATTGTCACTATACCAGAAGCCTGGGAACAGATAACTCCTACCCCATACCTGTAATCCTAGCTCCAGGGCTACGTTGAGCAAGGTGCTGTCTGTACCACTGTCCGTGGGAGTAGCAATCTTGAATGCATCTTGGGCCAGTTTAAAGATGAGGGAGGAAGAATGGATGTGCTTCTGTATTGCTTCCAGAATAGTTCGGAGTCTCAGAGTATCCCCTGAAGGTGTTGAGAGAAGGGGCAGTGACAAGGTTTGCCTTAAAGTTTCCCTAGGCAGCCAGTTGATCACAATAAATACTGGTTGAAATATCAATTTGTAGAATGCTCCTGAATGATACCATCCCTTCTGGGTAGCCAAGCTGTCTCCAGTGAACTCACTGGTAGCTCATTCTGTATATAGGTATCCATATGAATTCACTTCTTTACACCTTTTCCTACTCTTCATCCACTATATCCTTAGGCTTTTTAGAGATAAAAAACAATTTTCTTTCTTTTTTTTTTTAAATCAATTTTCTTGAACACCTAAATTTTGAGAACCTCTTATACAGGTGGCCAGAAGCCAAATAACTGTCAAAATAATAAAAACAAGCATGTAGTTCATTTGTGTGTGGTTCTGAGGATTGAACCCAGGTGTGCTTTACCACTGAACAATGTACCCACTCCTATTCATTTTGAGTCCTATTTTATTTTATTAAGTTGCTAATGCTGGCCTTGAACTTGTGATCCTCCTATGTCAGCTTCCTGAGTTTCTGTGATTACAGGCACGCACCACCATGCCCAGCTATGCTGATCCCACTATTTGCTTTTCTTTTCTTTTTTCTTTTAGATTCCATTTTTCTAACAAATAAGATAAATAGCAGTGTGTATGTAGTGTATGTGCATAAATACATATTTTTGGTACCTGGGACTGAACTCAGGGGCACTTAACCACTGAGCCACATCCCAAGCCCATTTTTGTATTTTATTTATAGTCTCACTGAGTTGCTTAGTGCCTTGCTAAGTTGCTGAGGCTGGCTTTGAACTTGAAAATTTCCTGCCTCAGCCTCCTGAGCTGCTGGGATTATAGGTGTGCGCTACTGTACCTGGCCACTATTTGCTTTTTCTGGAGAAATGGGGAGCTAGGTGAACACTTCCTATTTTATAGACAAAGATTCTATACAAAGAACTAGTACATGGAGTTAAGGAACTGTATCACCATATGAAACAATGGTTGTTTCATGAAGGCAGTATAAAAATTAGTGTATCTTTTGAAGGGTATATATGTGAACTAAAGACAACAAAACTATGTCTTATGATTTGCTTTGCAGTTGTTGATAATGTCAAAGAGGCATGAGTTTAGGCTTTGGAGTAAAATATACTGAGTACTGAATCTGGTATAGCCATTAAATAATTCAGTTACTACTTCTGTAAAATGAGAACTGTAACCTTCAGGATTGTTTTGGAAATTATAAACAATTTGTGCATAGTTAATAGTCTATGATTCCATTTTTCTAACAAAAAAGATAAATAACAGTGTGTATGTAGTGTATGTGCATAAATACAAATAGAAAATCTCTAGAACTATTTATACCAATGTCTTATAATAATTATCTTTTTCTTTCTTTCTTTAAATACTGGGGATGGAACCCAGGGACACTCTACTACTAAGCTACATCCCCAGCCCTTTTTATTTTTTGAGATAAGACCTGGCCCAGGCTGGCCTCTAACTTGTGATCCTCCTGCATTGGCCTCCCGAGTAGATGGAATTACAGGCATACACCAGAGCACCTGGCTTGTAATAGTTAATATTTGAGTATCAGGATTATAGAATAGATTTCCTTTATTCTTCTATTATTTTTTAAAAGTGACTTTAAAATTAATAGACTTTTTAGACCAGTTTTATATTTACAGAAAACTGAGCAGATAGTACAGAATTCCCATACATCCTGTTATTAACATCTTACACAGTGTGGTAGATGCGATGAACCAATATTGATTATATTAACTCAAGTCTTTATGTTATGGTCCATTCTGTATCATATTAATTCTATGGTTCAGACAAATGCATAATGTCATGGACCTGCCATTAATTACAGTATCACATAGAAAAGTTTCATTGCCTTCAAAGTTTCCTGTGCTTCACCTTTTTAAACCTTTCCCCTTCTCCCAAACCTCTGGCAATTATAATGTCTCCATAGTTTTGTCTTTTCCAGAATGTACAACTGGAATTGTTGAGCATGTAACCTTTTTAGATTGCAATGCACATTTAAGGTTATTTAAGGTTCTTCATGTCTTTCTTCATGGCTTGATAGTTCTCCCCCCCCCTTTAAAATTGGAACACTGCAATTGTAAACAATGACACAATTCTTGTTACATATTTATATGTTCACACAATATAACAATATAATTTGGCCAATACCACTTCCATTTATCTCTCCCCCTCTGGAAAGTTCATTTCTTTTTTTCTTTAAAATTTTTTTTTTAGGTGTTGATGGACCTTTATTTTATTCATTTATTTATACTCTGTGTTCAAAATTGAACCCAGTGCCTCACATAGGCTAGGCAAGCACTCTACCACTGAGCCACAACACCAATCCCAAGTTCATTTCTTTTTATTGCTAAATAATATTCCACTGTATGGATACACCCAATTTGTTTATCAATGCATCTTTTAAAGGACATCTTGACTGCCTCCAATTTTGGGAAAATAAAAATAAAGATACTATAAACATGTATAGGTTTTAGTATGGACATAAGTTTTCAACTCATTTGGCTAAATATCTAGAAGCATGACTGCTAGATCATATGGTAACATTATATTTAGTTTTGTAAAAAACTGCCAAACTAGCTTCCAAAATGGTTGTACTATTTTGCATTCTCACCAGCAATGTTGCTCCACATATTACCAGTATTTAGTGTCATTTGGATTGCAGCATTCTAACAGCGTATGCAGCATTATCTCTCTATTGTTTTAATTAGGAATTCCCTATATAAAAGATTGAGCATCATTTCATATGCTTGTTTACGATCTGTGTATTTTCTTTAGGGAAGTGTTTCTTCAGATCTTTAAACAATTTTTAAATTGGGTTATTTTCTCATTGTTGAGTTTTAAGAGTTGATTTGTGTATTGGGATACAAGTCCTTTATCAGATGTTTCTCAAATAATTTTTCAGCCTGCAGCTTGTGCATTTTCATTTTTCTTTACATTAAGTCAATTTTATTTGTTCAAGGGCTCATACTGGAAGCATTAAATCAAGCCAGGACTTTGATTCTGTGAGCTCATATCCCATATTAAAGAAGAGCAAACTATGGTCCATATACATAGGATTATGAACTAGAGCCTCAAGGTTAATCATATTGTAGTTTTAAAATTTTCTACAGTCCAGAACTCAGAAGTCATAGGGCTTTTAGGTCCTTCTGGGCATTCCACAGGGTATTTGCACTTTCACTGAACTAGGCAAACTTAACAGCTTTTAGTTAATAATGCTGGTTAATCCCCAAGCATTAAGGATACATGGAAGACTATATCATGCACCCTCACCACCATTGTTGACACTAGATGAATTGACTCCTTTATCACTATGTGATGGCTCTCATTATTTTGCCTGTTTTCCCCAAGAGATAGCACCTTGCTATGTCGTCCTGGCTAGGCCTCAATTCCTGGGTTCAAGCAGTACTCCCGACTCAGGCCTCCTAAGTACCTGAGAGTACAAGGGTGCACCATTGTGCTTGGCCCATGACTTCATCTTATATAAGATTTGAGCATCCTTGGATTTAGGTGTTCATTTGGGGGTTCCAGAATTTCCCAGATACCAAGGGACGATAGATGAGATCCTTTAGCATCAAGGGCTTATTGATCTGTCCATATCCCCCTATTATCTCCTCACTTTTGGATCTGATCATAGTGAATTTATCACTCATTGTTAAAAGAACATGCCATCTCTCCTTTCAAACTCAGTATTCCTGAGCACTCCAGGGAGGGAAGGTAATGCCTAAGCACTTATCTGCACAAGGATTTAACTTTCTTTGCTTAGTTTATTCCCAGGCCTTTTATTCTTTTGTGTTATATGATAAATGTGATTGGAAAAATTTCCCTTTGGTAGCTCACTGTTAGTATACAGAAATTCAACTGATTTTTGTATGTTGATTTTGCATACTATAACCTTGCTGAATATATTGATTAATTATAACAATTTTGTGTTTTTTAAAAAATGACATCTTTAAGGTTTTCTATATGTAAGATCATATTGTTAGCAAACAATTGACAATTTACCTTTGTCCTTTCTGATTTAGATGACCATTATTTCTTTTTCTTACCTAACTATTTTGTCCAGGATTTCATTGCTATATTGAATAGAAAGAGCAAGAGTAGTACTTTTGCTAAGAATCTTTCACATAGAGCTTTTTAATTTTTTTTAAGAGAGAGTTAGAGAGGAGAGAGAGAGAGAAAGAGAGAGAGAGACAGAGAGAGAGAGAGAGAGAGAGAGAGAGAGAGAGAGAGAGAGAGAATTTTTAATATTTATTTTTTAGTTCTCGGCGGACACAACATCTTTGTTGGTATGTGGTGCTGAGGATTGAACCCGGGCCGCACGCATGCCAGGCGAGCACGCTACCGCTTGAGCCACATCCCCAGCCCTCACATAGAGCTTTATTATGTGGAGATAATTTCCTTCTATTCCTAGTTTCATGAGAATTCCTGTTCCATGTTGAATTTTAGAAAATGCCTTTTCTGTATCTACTGAGATGAACATGAGATTTTGTATCCTTTATTCTGTTAATCTAGTGTATCATAATTGATTTTTGTATGGTAATAACTATCCATGCATTCCAGGTATAGGCCTCACTTCTTCTGATGCATGATCTTTTTAACATACAGTTGGATTCACTTTATTTTTGAAGAATCATTTACTTGGATACCAAATTCTAATTGATCATTTCTTCTTTCAGTACTTTAAATATTTCACTCCACTTTCTTCTTGTTTGCATAGTTTGTGAAGTCTGATGTATTTTTCCCCCTTATTTCTCTATAGGCAAGGTGGTTTTATTCTATGGTTTCTTTCAAGGATTTCTCTTTGTCATTGTTTTTTTGTATTTTGAATATGATATACCTAGAATATTTTTATTATTCATTCTGTTTGGTGTCTGTGAGCTTCTTGGATTTAGGTGTCTGTCATAATACTGGAAGACTCAAAGCCAATATTATTTCAAATACTTCTCCTTTCTCTTCCTTTTCATATTTCCACTCCGCATATGTTATACCATTTGTAATTGTCCCACAGTTCTCAGATAGTCTTTTTATTCATTTTTCTCTCTGCATTTCAATTTGCAAACTTTTTATTGACATTATAATTTTTTTAAAATTAAATATTCTTGCACTGGGGTTGTGTAGCTCAGTGATAGAGTGCTTGCCTTGTATGTGTGGGGCACTGGGTTTGATCCTCAGCACCATATAAAAATAAAAAATTGAAGGTTTCGTGTCCATCTACAACTAAAAAAATTTAAACCCCCTCCCCAAAATTAAATATTCTCATGGTTCAATATTCAAAAGGTGTAAAAGGTAAATAAAAGTTCTTTCTCTTCCACATTTGTTCTTCATTCACTCATATCTAACTTTATATACAATCAATTTTATCAGGTTTTTTTTGCATTTTTTCAGTATATTCTATATATATTAAGAAAATCATTTTCTTTTTTTAAAAATATTTATTTTTCAGTTGGCAGGACACAATATCTTTATTTATTTATTTTTATGTGGTGCTGAGGATGGAACCCAGGGCCTCGCATGTGCTAGGTGAGCGCTCTACCGCTGAGCCACAATCCCAGCCACAAGAAAATCATTTTCTCTTCCTTAAAAAATCAAATGATAGGGCTGAGGTTGTGGCTCAGTGGTAGAGCGCTCACCTCGCATGTGCAAGGCTCTGGGTTCGATCCTCAGCACCACATAAAAATAAATAAACAAAATGAAGATATTTTGTACAACTAAAAAATAAATATTTTTTAAAAATCAAATGATAGCATAGTACAGACAAAGATTTGCATGTTATTTCCCACATATCATGTATCTCTAAGATGTGATCTCAGAGATTATATCATATTGATACATAAAGAACTTCTTATTCTTTTACATGATTGCCTACTATTCTTTTTTTTTTTTTTGCTTGTCCTCTGCTTTTCTTTTTTTTTTTTTAAAGAGAGAGTGAGAGAGAGAGGGGGACAGAGAGAGAGAGAGAGAATTTTAACATTTATTTATTTTTTCTTAGTTCTTGGCAGACACAACATCTTTGTTGGTATGTGGTGCTGCTGAGGATCGAACCCGGGCCGCACGCATGCTAGGCGAGCGCGCTACCGCTTGAGCCACATCCCCAGCCCCCTACTATTCTTTTTTTTAAAAGTTCTTTATTTTTTTAGTCATACATGACAGCAGAACGAATTTTGACATATAATACATACATGGAATGTACATACATCAATCATATTGTCAATTCTATTCTGCTGCCCTTCCTATCCTCCTTACTCCTCCCCTCCTCTCCCATCCTTTCTCTCTATCCAATCTAATGTGACACACTTTTTTTCTCTTTCTCATTACATCATCATACATGTATTCTGTATAATAATGAGGTTCTCCTTCCATCTTCCATGCAACTCCCCTTCTCCCTCTTTTTCCCTCCCACCTCTCTTCCCTATTTAGTGTTAGTCTTCTTCTCATGTTCTTCTTCCCTATCCCATTTTGAGTCACCCCCCTTATATCAGAGAAGACATTCGGCATTTGTTTTTTAGGGATTGATTGCCTACTATTCTATTTATTCATTTGAATGTGTCTTGGAACTTAGAATTTTTCAAATTTCAGAAAGATAATCTGTGCGTGTATCAATCGTAATATTTTCTGTGGGTCTGGGGCAGCATCTCATAATTAAACACATTACTATTTCCATAGGGAATATATGAATACTCACAGTAGGGAGGAGCAAAATTTACACGATAGTACATTCATATAGTAGTAAAATGATAAATAAGATAGTATAATAAATCTAAATATTTAATAAAACCTTAAACTAAGCTTGCAATAAGTATTTGTTCATCAGGTTTCTTGAGGACCTCTGGTTTTGTGGAAAAAAGGTTTTATAAGTATTGTTATTGTCACCGAAGATTAGAACTGGTCACTCAAGTTGGGCAAGGAATAGGTTTAATGATGAAGCAACATTATATAATAGGTGGCCTTTATGTGTAGCGCTGGTGGGTGGTACAGTTCAGTGGTAGAATGCTTGCCTAGCATGTGCAAAGTCCTGAGTTTGATCCCCAGTATGGCAAAAAATAAATAAAATTAAAAAGGTATGGTTCTAGGTCATGTCTCATTAATATGGATTTTTACATAAGCAGTCTCTTCAATTAAGTAAAGAACTATAATCTATTTTCACTGAAAAGTGTGTATTATTTATGATCAAGTAACTGTTTTCATATTTGCCCTGTATGAAGTTTATGGAGATTTTTTTCCATATGTATTACATATCATCATCATCACTACTGGTCTTATGCTTATTCATGTTAACACAATTTTAGCAATTTTTTTAATCATACAAGGGTATTTATACAATAGGTACGTGACTTAAGATATTCAGTGTTTTTTAAATATCAGCTGTTCTAAATCACTGCTTCTATGACTTCAGTAATCACAAAGTAATGTGGAGAATTTGTTAAAACAGATTATTTGGCTAAACCCCTAGAGATGCTAATTCAGTAGATCTGGAGCTGGGTCTGAGAATTTGCATTTCCATCCAGCTCAAGGAGATACTACTGATACTCCTGATTCTCTCACCATACTTTGAGCAGCAAAGCTATGACTTATTTAGCAAATACACTTTCTAGTGTAATAAGACTACATATCTTCTCATTAGTGACACAAAACCTTTCAAAGTCTATATCTACAGGTAGGTTCACTTTCAATTAATTCAAACAAAGTATGTTAAATATTTAACAATAATTCTAAATATCAACAACTATGTAAGTGGGATCATTAAGAAACATCTTTCCAAGCTTCTGCAATAACTCTTTTAGGAAGACTTGAGAGTCAAGTGCTGCAAATATAGAGTAGAAAAATAAAAAACACATATTCTTCATTGGCAGTAAAATGTTTTGGTCACAAGGCTGTATTATAGATGTTGCAATCAGACAAAGTAAATGGTGCAAATGTTATTTTCACAAAAAGTTCAAGAGGGAGATGTGAAGAATAGAAATAATAAATCCAATTACATTCCAGCTGTGTGCAATGAAATCATATTACTGGTACATATTATTGAACTAGTTAAAATATCTGATTAACCATGCATCTTTGTACACAAAAATAAACAAACTGTGAACACCTTTTGGAACATTTTGGCAATTGGCTTTCCTAGCCTTATGTGTCTGCTGCCTTGGCATATCCTAAAAACTTTCAGCTTGTTCTAACTGTTCTTAAAACTTCTTGTGTTTGCCTATCAATCACTGTCAATGTGCATTTAAAAAAAATTTTTTTAGTTGTAGATGAACACAATACCTTTATTTTATTTATTTGTTTTTATGTGGTGCTGAGGATCAAAACCAGTACCTCATGCATGTGAAGCAAGTGCTCTACCACTAAGCCACAACCCCAGCCCCTGTTAATGTGTATTTTTTAAAAATATAGGCTATAACAGAGTTGCTTCATCAGACCTACATATATGTTAGAACCAAAATCTTAGTGAATCTGTCAATATAATTTTCATCTTCAGGATAAGCAGAAGTTTTTTCATTATAGATTTTCAGATTATACCATAATGCTTTTTTAAACATAATTTAAAATCTCTTACATTTTAAATTTTTTTTACATTTTACATGTATTTACCATGTACAACATGTTTTGGAGTATGTATATATTATGGAATGACTAAATCTAGCTAATTAACACCTATTTCCTCATGTACCTAATAATTTTTGTGGTAAGAACACTTTACATTTACTCTCTTAGCATTTTTCAAGAATACAATATATTATAGCTGGGCATGGTGGCAAATGCCTGTAGTCCCAGTTATTCAGGAGACCCAGGCAGGAAGATTGCTAGAGTTCAAGGTCAGCCTGGGCAACATAGCAAGACCTCAACTCAAGGGGGGGGGGAGAATACATTATTAACTATAGTCACCATGATGTATAATAGATCTCTTAAATATATTGCTCATTTTTAACTGAAATTTCATATCTTTTGACTACTCTCTCCCTCAACCTCTGCTATCTAACATTCTACTATTTTATATGATCACTTTTTTTTTTAAAGAGAGAGGGGAGGGAGGGAGGGAGGGAGTGAAGGAGAGAGAGAGAGAGAGAGAGAGAGAGAGAGAGAGAGAGAGAGAGAGAGAGAGAATTTTTTTAATATTTAAGTTTTCGATAGACACAACATCTTTATTTTATTTTTATGTGGTGCTGAGGATCGGACCCAGCGCCCCACGCATGCCAGGCGACCATGTTATCGCTTGAGCCACATCCCTAGTCCCTGTGTGATCACTTTTTAAGATTTCATATATGAGTAAGATAATGTTTTTCTGTGCCTGGCTTATTTCGATTAACACAATACTCTCCAAGTTCATCCATGTGGTCACAAATGGTGGGATTTCTTTCTTTTTTTTAATGACTGAACAACAGCATCCCATTGTGTGCGTGTGTATACATATATGCCATATTTTCTTTGTTCATTCATCCATTGATAGCTTACCTTAAATGTTTAATCCTTCATGGCATATTCTAGTTTAAAGACCAAAAAACCAATCAGTGACATATTCATACTCATTTATTATTGAAGCCATTCAATTATGATTAAGTCAACATCTTTTCTCTCTCTCTCTCTCTCTCTCTCTCTGGTGGTACCAGGGTTTGAACTCGGGGCCTTACACATGCTAGACAAATCTTCTACCACTGAGCCCAACTGTGGGAGGCCAACCTTATGGGTGACTGAGTTACACTCCCCAGCTGGGTGCTGAGGCGCTCAGTCACAGAAATGGGTGTGTCTTGCTACAGCCCCATGGGTGAAGCTATGCTCACCTGTTCCTTTGTAATATAAACCCTTGCCCTGTTTAGGATAGAATCTTCCATGGAAGTGCCTTGTGTGTGTCCCCTCCTCTTACTGTGCCCTTGGGTGTGGCCTACCCAGGTGTCAGTCAACCTGCTGACAGTGGACATCATGAAGATAGACTCAGCCCCCTGAAACCTGACCCCTTGCCTCATTTGAATAGCTTCTCCTCAATAAAAGGGGTCAGCATGTGCTCTCTCTCTCTTTCTGCAGACCCTTAAAGTCAGAGGAGCCGTCACAGCAACCCCAAAGAAAAAGGTATTTGTGTCTCTTGTATGGTTATTGTGCAGCCCAGTTAGTAACTGGAGTGACCCCTGAGCCTTTTAGTCTCGAGAACAGAAACCCGGCACCCAACATCTTCATTTTTCATCCTCTAAGATTTTTTTGTCTAGTCTTCATTTGTTTTGGTCCTTGTCAACACTATAAAACCTCAATGCCTTGTCTATTTTTCAACTCATAAGTGGTGTGAATTTCCACACCATATTCTTTTTTTTTCTTTTAGAGAGAGAGAGAGAGAGAGAGAGAGAGAGAGAGAGAGAGAGAGAGAGAGAGAGAGAGAGAGAGAGAGAGAGAATTTTTAATATTTATTTTTTAGGTGTTTTTTATTTTGGCGGACACAACCTCTTTGTTTGTATGTGGTGCTGAGGATCGAACCTGGGCCGCAGGCATGCCAGGTGAGCACGCTACCACTTGAGCCACATCCCCAGCCCTCCACACCATATTCTTTAGTAAGATACCTCTTAGGTGTATCTTAACTCTTAACTTAAGTACACCTTAACTTAACTCTTAACTCTATATTTTGTGCTATTAATAATGGTAGATGCTTCTTTTTCTTTCTTTCTTTTTTTTATCCATGGGAGTATTTTCAATTTGGGGGGCATTTTTTATAAGGTACTTAAATTTAATTGACAAAACACATCCAACAACACAAAAAGGGAACACAATATTAGTGAGTAGCAGAAATATCTGTGACTGGGAAAAGGGTTATGAAACAACTAATGCCTAATGTTGGTTAAGGTCAGGTTTTAGAAGCTGTCCAACTTATGAAAAAGTAAGGTCAGGTTTTAGAAGCTATCCAACTTATGAAAAAGTAGTTTGGGTTTCTATAGAGATTTATCTTGACCTGACTGTAGCCATCTTTGGTCAAAACCATCCTTACAACCCCTGAGTAATCCTAGTCTGTTTTCTCCACACAGCTCCTCAGGCATTCTATAAGCAAACAAAACCATTAGAAAGGTTATTTGGAGTTTAATGACCAAGGCCTGGTGCTGTAAGCTCCAGGAACGTGTCTGATATCTTTGAAATTAGTTTGAGATAAACCAGGTTCACACTAGCTTGGATAAAAATCACTTTTGTCCTGACTGCTATATAAGCCTCCTCTTCCCTCTGACTCAAATCATGGGACTCACTAATATTGTTGCCACCTTTGACTATGCTTCTGTCATAAATACCCAATTAACTGCATTCCGTGAAATCCTGGATGTGCCTTTCTTTAGTCTTATGGCATCTTGTGGCTGGTTCTCATACGCTGGAATGGTGTGTGTGTGTGTGCGCGTGCGTGTGTGCACATTTTGTGTGTGTGTGTGTGTGTGTTTGTGTGTGTTTGGGTATTTTAGCCAACAGGGAAATGTAAATCAAAACTATAAGGAAAAGAAAAACTATAAGGAGGGCTCGAGATGTAGCTCAGTGGTAGAACACTTTCCTAGCACATGTGAGGTGCTGGGTTCAATCCTCAGCACCACATAAATAAATAAATAAAATAAAGGTATTGGATCCATCTACAACTAAAACAACAACAACAACAACAACAAAAAACTATAAGGAGATGCATCTCACCCCAGTCAGAATGGTTATCATTAAGAATTAAAAAAAAAAACAATAAATGCTGGTAAGGATGTAGAGAAAAAGGAACTTTTATATTCATTATTGGTGGGAAAGTATAGTCACTTTGGAAATTGGTGTGGAGGTTCCTCAAGAACTAAAATATGACTACTATATGATCCAGCTGTACCTGAACGCATAAAGTCAGCATTCTATAGAGATATCTGCATACCCATTTTATCATATACACAATTCACAATAGCCAAGTTACAGAATTAGCTTAGGTGCTCTTAAATGGATAAATGTAAAAAAGAATGTGGTATTATACATAATGGAGTACTACTCAGCCATAAAGAAGAACTAAATGATGTCATCTGAAGGAAAATGGATGTAACTGAAGATCATGTTAAACAAAACAAACCAGACTCAGAAAGACAAGAATCACATGTTTTTCTTATGGAATCTAGGGGTGGGGAGGGGGAAGATAACATGAAAGTAGAAGGGAGACTATTAGAAAAGGGGAAGGGGATCAGGGGGAGGGAATAGCAGGGTAAAGGAGGGTAAAGGTAAGTTATAATTAAAGTATGTTATATGTATGTACAAATTTGCCACAATGAAATCCATTTTCTATGTAATATGCCAGGCTTTTCTACTGTCAAGTTATACATTTTCCCTTTATAATTTGTAAGTATTTTGGGGAGAGATACCGAGACTATGTAAATATCCTGTTCCTCATAAAGTACTTTCCAATAGCTTTAGTACCCATTGGTGCTTCTTGGCTGAATTAAGTATTATATGGTTGCCAGATTCTCATTCCACTATATTTGTTTATTTATTCATATCAGTATAAAATACAGATGCATATTAGAATAAACCCTATTCAATGCATTATAATCAGTGGCTATACCAGTACCTATTATCTATGTTATCACAATGGTTTTCACAGTGAAAGTTTGTAGTTTCTTCATCCAGTCCAACATATCAACTATTTATTTATGTATTTATTTGTTTGTTTGTTTATCTTGCAGTAGAATGCATTTTGACACATTGCACACAAATGGAGCACAACTTCTCATTACTCTGGATGGACATGGTGCAGAGTCACACCAGTAGTGTAATCATACATGTATATAGGGTAATAATGTGTGTCTCATTCTACTGTCCTTCCCATCGACATACCAACTTCTTTTTTATATATATTTTTTCAGTTGTAGGTGAACACATATCTTTATTTATTTATTTATTTATTTTTATGAGATGCTAAGGATCAAACCCAGGGCCTCAACCCTGCAAGGCAAGTGCTCTACCACTGAACTACAGTCCCAGTCCCAACATATCAACTTTTAAAAATGTATTTTTAGTGTTATATCTAAACAATCTTTGTCTAACTCAAAAGGAAAATTACTTTGTCCGATGTTTTCTTCTAAAATTTTTATATTTTCAGTTTTTACATTTAGGTCCTTAATCTGTTTATGAATTTTTATATGTGGTTTATGGTTGACTGAAAAAAATTTTTTTCAGCTCAAATGTTTTGCCCTTTATCAAAATAGAACACAAATATGCAGGTATATTTGTGGACACTGTTCTTTTTCATCAATAATTTGTCTATAATTACACTAATTACTATGTACTAATTATTATTTCTTTTTTAATATTTATTTTCTAGATGTAGTTGGACACAGTATCCTTATTTTATTTATTTATTTTTATGTGGTGCTGAGGATAGAACCTAGGGCCTCGCATGTGCTAAGCAAGCACTCTACTGCTGAGCCACAATCCCAACCCCTAATTATTATTTCTTTAAATGAGTCTTGAAATCAGGACATATGAGCCTTTCCACTTTATTCTTCTTTCACAAAGTTGTTTTTGGTTATTCTAGGTCCTCTGCATTTCCATATCATCAATTTCTACTCAAAGAAATCTGCTGGGATTTTGAATGAGTTTGCATTGAATCTGTAGGTCAATTTCAGAGAATCACTATTTTAACAAACTGAGTCTTTCAATCCATGTGCACAGAATTTATGTAAGTCTTTATGTCCATCAGCAATATTTTATGGTTTTTGTTATGTAAATCTTGTACATCTTTTGTCGAGATTTATCCTCAAGTATTTAGTATTTTTTGATGCTATTATAAAGATGATTAAAATTTAATTTCTGATCATTTCATTGCTGGTATGAAAAAATACTGATTTTTGTACATTGATCTTATATCCTGCAACTTTGCTAAACTCAATTCTAACAGTTTATATTGTTGTTGTTTATTTCATAGGATTTTCTATGTAGACAACGATGTCATCAGAAAACAGTTTCTTTTTCCCTTCCAATATGGATATCTTTTCTTCTTCCCTCACTCCTTTTCTCTCTTTTTTGTTTCTTTATTTTATTTTGAGGGTTGAACTCTACCACTGAGACACATCCCCAGACCTTTTATTTTTTATTTTTGAGACAGGGTCTTGCTAAGTTGCCAAGGCTGGCCTTGATCTTATCTTCCTGCCATATCTAGTTCTCTCTTTTAAATGCTTTATTAAAATATAACTCATCCATTTAAAATGTCCAATTTGGTTTTAGTATACTAGCAGAGCCATCCCCATAATCATTTAATTAATTAATTAATTAATTAATTAATTAATTATTCCAGTACTGGGGATTGAGCCCAGGGGTGCTTTACCACTGAGCTACATCTCCAGCACTTTTTATTCTTATATTTTGAGGCAAGGTCTTGCTAAGTTTCTGAGGCTGGCCTCACACTTGTTACCCTTCTGTCTCAGTCTCTCAAGTAGCTGGGATTGCAGGTGTGCACTACCATGTCTGGCTCCACAATTTTAGAACATTTCATTACCCTGTAAAGAAATCCTGCATCCCTTACATTTTACCTCTTATCCCATGTTGCTCCTAGCCCTAGGCACTGTACTAATCTACTCTGTTTCTACAGACTTGCTTCTTCAGAATATTTGATATACAAATGGTCCCCTATTTATGATGTTTTTACTTATGATGATTAGACTTAGGGTCTTCAATTTCATGATGACGTGAAAGCATAAGCATACAAGCATTCTACTTTTCACTTTCAGTACAATATTCAATAAATTACATAAGATATACAATACTTCATTATAAAACAGGCATTGTGCTAGGTGATTTTCTCCAACTACAGGCAAACACAAGTATTTTGAACACATTTAAGGTTAATTAGGTAGAGCTATGATGCTGATAAATGAAGTATATTAAATGTATTTTTTACTTAAAATATTTTCAACTTAAGGGCTGGGGTTGTGGCTCAGTGGTAGAGTGCTTGCCTAGCACATGCAAGGCCCTGGGTTCAATCCTCAGCACCTTCTAAAAAAAATAAGGAAAATAAAGGTATTGTGTCCAAATAGAACACACACACACACTTTTTTTTTTCTTTTCCAACTTAAGATGGGTTTATCCCCACTGTAAGTCAAGGTGCATCTCTAAATGAAATTATCCAGTGTCAATACATGATCCTTTGTGACTGGTTTATTTTTTGTTTTATTTATTTTTGGTGCTGGGATTGAACCCAGAGCCAGCACATGCTAAACATATGTTCTACTACTGAGCTACAGCCCTGACACTGGCTTAATTAATGTTTTAAAAATCTTTACTAAGAACATTTAACACAATGTCTACCTTTAAAAAATTTTTTTTCATTGTAGATGGACATAATACTTTTATTTTATTTATGTAGTGCTGAGGATCAAACCCCAGTGCCTCATGTGCTAGGCAAGCACTCTACCACTAAGCTATAATCCCAACCCAACACCTAGATTTTTAATGTCTTAAGAGTATAATACATTATTGTTGAGTCTAGATAAAATGTATAGCATATGTTTAGAGCTTATTCATCTTACTTAACTTAAACTTTATGCCCATTTTGACTTTTATGAATCTATTTTAGATACCTCATATAAGTGGAATCATACAGTGTCTGTCTTTTGGTGAATAGCTAATTTCATTTAGCCTAATGTCGCAAGATTTCCTTGGCCAAATGTTTTCTCTGATATGTGGATGCTGACTCCCAAGATTTCCTTGAGGACATATTCAAAAATTTCCTTATTTTTTTAATGTTTATTTTTTAGTTATAGTTGGACATAATACTTTTATTTATTTATTTTTATGTGGTGCTAAGGATTGAACCCAGGGCCTCGCATGTGCTAGGCAAGCACTCTACCACTGAGCCACAACCCCAGCTCAAGATTTCCTTATTTTTTAAGGTTGAATAATATTCCATTGTATATTAGCAATTGTACATTGGCAATTATTAGGAATACAAGTAACAATAAATGTTGGTGAGGATGTGGGCAAAAAGATACACTTGGACACTGCGAGTGGGTCTGCAAATTAGCGCAAACACTCTGGAGATTCCTCAGAAAACTCAGAATGGAACCACCATTTGACCCAGTTATCCCACTCCTTGGCATGTACTCAAAGGACTTAAAATCAGCATACTGTAGTGATGCAGCCACATCAATGTCCATAGCAGCTCAATTCACAATAGCTGAGCTATGGAACCAACCTAGGTGTCCTTCAACAAATGATTGGATAAGGAAAATGTGGTACATGTCATGTATACAATGGAATATTACTCGGCCATAAAGAAGAATAAAATATGGTATTTGCTGGTAAATGGATGGAACTGGACACTATGCAAAGTGAAATAAGCATAATCCAAAACCAAAGGTCAAATATTTTCTCTGATATGTGGATGGTGACTCACGATAGGCAGGGTCTGAGTGGAGGTTCACTGGATTGGACAAGGAGGGATGGGGAAAGGGAGGGAAGATGGGAATGGGAAAGATAGTAGAATAAATCCAACAAAACTTTCCTGTGTTTATGTATGAATACATGATCTGTGAAACTCCACGTCATGTACAACCACAAGAATGGTAAATTATACTCCGTGTATGTATGATATGTTAAAATAAATTCTACTATCATGTATAACTAAAAAGAACAAATAAAAAAATTTAAAAAATATTCTATTGTATTTATAAGTCACATTAAAAAAATCCATTCATACTGATGGACATTTAAATTGTTTCCTCATCTTAGCTTTTGTGAGTAGTGCTGCAGTGAACATATCAGTGCTGTTATCTCCTCAAGGTCATGATTTCAGTTCTTTCAGACAAATAACCAGAAGTGAGACTGCTGGATCCAACGGTAGCTATATGCTAATTTTTTAAAGGAATCTCCATACTGTTTTCCATAGTGGCTGTACCATTTTATATTTCCACCATAGTGTAATCAGGGTTCTAAATTTTCCACTCTTCATTACTATTTATTGTCTCTTGTATTTTTCAAAAAAGTCATCCTGAGAGGTGTGAGATATGTCACTATAGATTTTGATTTTGATTTCCCTGATGATCTATGATTTTAAGCATCTTTTCATCTACTTGTTGGCTATTTGTATTTCTTCTTTGGAGAAATGTATGTTCAAGTTCTTAGTTCATTTTAAAATCAGGTTATTAAGGTTTTTTGATACTGAATTTAAAGGTTCCTTATATCTTTTGAAATTTAATCTCTTATCAGATATATGGTTTATAAATATCTTCTCCCATTCTGTAGGTTGCCTTTTCATTCTGTTGCATGTTTCCTTTGCTGTGCAGAAGAGGAGTTTTTTTGCGAGGGACTGATGTAGTCTCACTTGTCTATTTTTGCTTTTATTGCCCTTTTATTTCTTTGTATTCAGATATGTTTTTTTTTTTTTTCATGGTACTGGGGATTGAACCCAGGGGTGCTTTACCACTGAGCTACATCTCCAGAACTCTTAAAATTTGAGACAGGGTTTCACTAAGTTTCCTAGGCTAGTTTTGAACGCTTAATCCTCCTGCCTTAGCCTCTTGACTTACTAGAATTTCATGTGATAATCTTGCTTTATTCCTGATCCTTAGAAAGAAAGCATTCATTCTTTCACTAATACTTATAAGGTTAGCTACAGATAAATCACAGATCTCTTTATCACACTGAGAAAGTTTTTCAATGTGCTAAGTGTTTTTATTTTCATTAGAAATGGACGATTGTATTTTATAAAATGATTTTTCTATATTATTGCAATAATCATGTGAATTTTCTTTTTAAATCTGTTAGTATGGTAAAATATTATGACTGATTTTTTAAATGGTTAATTCTGCATAATTTGTTTCTTTTGTGTTGTTGTTTGTTTTTAATATTTATTTTTTAGTTGTAGTTGAACATAACACCTTTATTTTATTTACTTATATGTGGTGCTGAGGATTGAACCCAGGGCCTCGAATGTGCTAGATGAGTGCTCTACCATTGGGCCACAACCGCAGCCTGTGATTGATTTTCTAATGTTAAATCAATTTTATATTCCTAGGATAAATCCTACTCAGCCATGATTTATTTTTCATTTTTATATATTCTCAAATTCAATATTGTACCACCACTATTTATTCCACAATGTAGACCAACCATCACCATTTTCCATTTTCAGAACTTTATCATTCCAAATAGAAACACTGCACCCATTTAATAACTCCTCATCCTCTTATTTTTTGTATTCTTCTGTTTTTTTCTCTATTCTTTATAATATATCCTTTCTGTCTCTATGAATTTATATTAACTGTAACTATTTGATTAAAATGATGTTTACCAAGTTTCTCTCCTCTATGTAAATTATACTTTTTCCTTTTATGACTGAAAAGTATTTTGTAGAGAGATATTTTAAGACTGTAAATATTCCTAATCCTCATCAAATGTTCATCTAGTAACTTAGAATCCATTGATGTCTCTTAATTGTGGCTATCCCAATAACTTCATATAGGTGGAATCATATAACATTTGTCCTTTTCTGTTTGGCTTATTTCACTGCATAATATTTATGAGGTTTGTCCATGTTGTTGAATGTATCAGAATTTCATTATTTAAAAAAAAGTATTTATTTTTTAGTTTTGGGTGGATACAATATCTTTATTTTATATTTATGTGGTGAAGAGGATTAAACCCAGTGCCTCATGCTTGCTAGGCAAGCACTCTACCCCTGAGCCACAACTCCAGCCCCAGAATTTCATTCCTTTTGATGTGTGAATAACACTTCACTGTATGTATACACCAAATTTTATTTACCCATTCATTTGTAGTAAGAGATGGGTTGTTTCCAACTTTTGGCTATTGTGAATAATGCTACTATGAACATTGGTGTGCATGTATCTGTTTGAGTCTGTTTCTAATCTTTGAGATATATGCCTCATTCTTTTTTATTTGAGTGAGCTTTGGTAGTTTGTGTCTTTTAAGGAATTAGTCCATTTCTTCTATGCTGGTGAATTTATCGGCACAAAGTTGTTTATGATATTCCCTTGTTTGTAATTTTAATTTCTTTGAAATCTGTGGAGATGTCATCTTTCTCATTCCTGATGGTGATTTTTTTTTTGTCTTTGCATCCTGTTTATTTGCAACCTCAATTGGTGGTGATATTTTAATATATTTTTTAAACCTTATCAGTCTATACAGAGATTACAACTATATTTTCACAAAGAACTAGTTTTACGCCTTACTGTTTTTTCTCCATTGTTGTTCTATTTCATTGATTTTTACTCTGATCTTTATTATTTCCTTTCTTCTGCTTATTTTAGGTTTCATTTCTTTTTCTTTTCTTTCTTTTTTCTTTTAGAATTTAACCTTTATTTTTCATTTGCTTTTTATGTGATGCTGAGGATCGAACCTCTTGCCTTACCAGTTCTAGGCTCTGTCACTGAGCTACAACTCCAGCCCTCATTTGTTTCCCTTTTTGCTGTTTGCTTTTCTTTTTTTGAAGTTCTAGGAATTGAATCTAAGGGCCTTTTACCACTGAGACAGATCCAAGATCACTGATTTGCAATGCTTCTTCTTTTCAAACATAGGCATTTAGCACTAAAAATTTCCTTCAAACGTGCATTCCACATGTTTTGGTATTTTGTGCTTTTTTTTTTTCCTTGTGTCTTTCCCTTTAGTTTATGAGTTGTATAAAAATGTGATTTATCCAAATAATTGGAGTATTTTTCAGACGTCTTTTTATTACTTATTTCTAATTCCACTGGGGTTGTCTGAAGATGGGTTTTGTTTTGTTTCGGTACTGGGGCTTGAACCCTTGGCAGGGGGGCTCTACTGCTGAGCTACATCCCAGCCTTTTTTATTTTTTAATTTTGAGACAAGGTTTTATTAAGTTGCTGAGGCTGGCCTTGAACTTGTCACTCTCATGCCTCAGACTCCCAAGTCTCTGAGATTATAGGCATGTGTTTGAAAAAAAATTTTTTTAAATACTGGGGATTAAACCCAGGGGAACTCTACCCTAGCCTTATTTTTGAAATTAAAAAACATTTTTTTTTTAGTTGTCAATGGACACAATACTTTTATTTTTATTTAGTGCTGAGTCTCAAACCCAATGCTTCACACATGCTAGGCAAGTGTCCCTACCATTGAGCTGCAACCCTAGACCTACCGTAGCTTTTGTGTTTTTTATTTTGAGACAAGGTTTCACCAAGTTGCCCAGGTTGGCTTCAAACTTGCAATCCTTCTGCCTCAGCCTCATTAGTTGCTGGTTTAAGGTGTCTGACACAGCACTTGTCTTATTTCATTTTTTTAAAAGGTATTTTCATTGGTGCAGAATTCTAGGCTGACTTTTTTTAAGTACTTTTTAAAAATTTTGAGGTACCAGGGATTGAACACAGGGGCACTCAACCACTAAGCCATATCCCTAGCCCTGTTTTGTATTTTATTTAGAGACATGGTCTCACTGAGTTGCTTAGTGCCTCACTGTTGCTAAGGCTGGCTTTGAACTTGAGATCCTCCTGCCTCAGTTTCCTGAGCCACTGGGATTACAGGCATGCATGACAGCACCAGACTTTTAAGTACTTTTAAAGAATTTTTTTTTCTCAACTGTCTTCTGGTTTACATTGTTTTTTAATAAGAAATTTGCTATTATATTTGTCTTTTGTCCTTTGTGTGTTTTTTAAAAAATTTAACTCTATTTGTTTTAAATAAGATTTTTTTAAACTATTGGTTTTAAACAATTTGAATATTGTGTGCTTTGGTATAGTTTTCTGCACGTTTCTTCTGCTTGAGGTTCCCTAAGTTCCTTGGTTCAGCAGTCATCCTCTTTATCCTGCTAGGAATCTAATAATCCATGTCAAGCTACCTGTTCCTCTCATGGTTGCTTATCATCAAATTTGATTTTTTTTCCTAATAAGACTAATGAAAAATGTTATCTCGGGTATAATTTTAATTTGCATATCTCAAGTGAGAACAAGCACTTTAATTTTTTAAAATATCATTTGTATCTTTTTTGTGTGTGAAATGTAAAATCATATCCTTTCTATTGGTTTCTTGATCATTTGTACATTGATTTATCCATATCTTTTCCCTTTTTTTGCAATAAGCATGAATTTTTTTGCCAATAAGAAAATAAAACATAAAGTTATTTTTAATTAAAAAAATGTTGGGCACATGCCTGAGTGTCAGCACTCGTGAGTGTTAGCACTCCGGAGGTAGAACAGAATGATTGCTTCAGCCTGGGAATTCAGGATCAGTTTGACACCCCCCCCCCCCCCCCCCCCCCCCCCCCGTCTCAAAAAACAATAGGGCTGGGGCTGTAGCTCAGTGGTAGAGTACTTGCCTAGCATGTGTGAGGCACTGGGTTTGATTCTCAGCACCACATAAAAACAAATGAATGCCAGGCACACCCCTGTAATTCCAGCAGCTCAGGAGACTGAGATAGAAGGATTGCAAGTTCAAAGCCAGCCTCAGCAACAGCGAGGTGCTAAGCAACTCAGTGAGACCATGTCTCTAAATAAAATATAAAATAGGCCTGGGTATGTGGCTCAGTGATCGAGTTTCCCTGAGTTCAATCCCCGGTACCTAAATAAGTAAATAAAATAAAGGCCCATCAACATCAAAAAAATATTAAAAAACAAACAAAACAAAACAAGAACAAAGCAATACTCCATCTCAAAAAGCAGCAGCAAAACAAAAACTAAGCAAAAATGCTTAAAAAACCCATATAGTTTCCTGATACAAAATACTCAAGAATCCATGGAAGCTGGTGTTTTATTATTGCTCTTCATCTAGATGCTAATTTTAATTTCTTTTTGCAGTGATGCATGCATAGGTAGTATATGAACTTAAGGGACTAAGTGTCACCCTGGAATCTCTACCTTTGACCAGGGGGTACTGGAAAAATTAAGAACTCTGATTTGTAAGGAGATCTGTAAGCTCTATCTTAGTCATCATTTCATTACATCCTCCAGTGGCTCTGGGAGGCTGATAGGTCATTGACAATGATCCCCATTTTATAGATTCTGAAACTGAGGGTTGGAAAGTAAACTGACTTTATTATATGAAAGTTTATATTAGAAGTTAACTAAATTTAATTCTATATACACAGGGTCCTACAATTAGAAATTAGGGCAAAATTTTGGACCCAGGTGCTCTTTCTAATTAGCAATGAAAGTAAGGATTCCTATCACTTTAAAGTTGACTGTCTCCTCAGGAGACTGCAGGCCAACCCTTTGATGGCCATGGCTAGGCAAGCACAGTGGGGAACACCAGTATCTAAGGTCTGTCTGTACTTACCTTTGGCAGCAGTCAGCATTGTGGAGGCTAGTTCACATTGCTGTGATTCCAGATGCCCAAGTGTGAACCATCGAGGATAACGGCTGGGTACCACAGATACCATATGGTGAGGGTGGGAAGTGTCGCCTGCAGAAGCTGAATTTTCTAGAACAGGTAACCTAAAAGAACCAGGAAGAGTCATCAGTTATCATCTAGACCTTGGCTATCTGAGCCACTTTAGAGAAGCTTATTCTTTTCTGGGGAGGAACTTAGGAGGGAAGTAAGAGCTTTGGAGATTTTTAAAATGTATGGGTCTATACTCTACATGAAGTGAGTGATTAAGCACTTGTAGAACCCAAGCTGAATAGTCCCCACTACACATGAACTTGAAAAGTCAGTCAAGAGCAATAGGGTTATTTTTATTTTTTAATTTTTTTGTTTTAGTTGTTGATGGATCTTTATTTTATTTATTTTATTTTAGAGAATTGAATCCAGTGCCTCACGCATGCTAGGCAAGCGCATTACTTCTGAACCACAACCCCAGCCCAAGGGTTATTTTTAAAAACATAAGTATATGCCAAGGACTTTCCTGTTTTAGCTGAGGAGTTCTCTCAGTCTTACAATCTAATTAATATTCTTGTGTATACTCTGCTACCTACAGAAGTTAACATGCCTAAACCAAAGATTCTATTCTAGTTTGGAAGCAAGATCCCCAAAGCTCACTAGTTTTCAAGTCTTGAAGAATACCTATTTATCTCTACTTCCTCTGGATTCCTCTGAGGACGTGTACTTGGGAACCATGACTCAAGTGAGTTATGGAAGGGCTCCAACACTTTCTCAGGCTGCCTCATTGACTCCAGAATACGAAGACTCAAGTCCTGGGTGTTCGTATCTAATAATATATCATGATGTCTCAGGGGCTTTTTCAGACCATCTACCATGAGTATAGCAAGGAAGTAAAGTGGGTCTTCAACATAGAATCCCAGATAGGAATCCTAGATCAGTTGAAAATATCAGAGCCATTTTAAGGCAGATTTGGTGGCAGATCAACAGAACAGACAAAGAAGAAAAGATAATAGGATAAGCAGAGAGAGAGCATTGAAGATTTCTGATTTGGTAGGGACAATGGACTGGAAATGGGCTACCCACCTCATGGCACGAAGGGCTAATTTATAGGACAGATCTGGATCATGAGGCAGCAAAGCTGAGAACAAATACTTGGCAAAGGTATGCATGGGGACACTCTCTCGGTGGATGACTTCTCCTAGACCACTGAAGGGGCCTCCTGCAGAAAAAAGATAAGCCAGACAGTTTAATTTATCTGTATTCTTCCATTCACCAGGCTAGACTTTAGGGCCCCAGGGTCTCATACATGTTTGCCAGCCATGGGAACCTTCATTGTATTTTAATGTCATAAATATTCCTGTATCTGTGCAGGTAGAGGAAGGGTGCCCAGGGTCACAAGCAAAGACAGTGTGACATTATCCCCTTCTCTACTTACCTTCTAGTAGTAAGATGCACTGTTTCCGCAGTGTTTGTACTAGCTCATCGTCCAGCTGCAGCTCCTGGAGTTGGCTTAGAAGTTGTTCCTCATTACGACATACTTTGTCCTGTGCATAGAGGCCTTCAGGCATTACCCTCTGTTGACCCATGCCCATCAGAGCAACTTCCAGGGCTAATGACAGGTAGGACTCACTGCTGTTTGCGCAGTCTGTAGCCACAGGTACATGCTGGTACACAGGGAGTCTGCTTTCACTCATATCTGAGGGTAACAGGGTACCAGGTTCTTTAGGATAGGCCTGGCAGATTCTTCTATCCCTCCAGACCCTCCCACTTTGGAATACTGCTTGGTCGATAGATATTTCAGAAGCTAAATCAGAACCCCAGAGCAGTAAGAAAAATTCACTGAAAAAAGGTTACACAGAGGCACAAAGGTTTCCACTTCCTTCATAACATAATGAACTGGCCAGGCCTGTTGAGAAGTATAAAACTGAATACTTATCTTTTGCTATTGTATACATTATAAAATATTATAATTGTCCATCTCTTTTACTACACTGTGAACACCTTAAAGGGATGAGACTAACTTGTTCCATGTATCTCCAGGGCCTAACACATGGAAGGAGTTAAATATACATCAGTGGTGAACAAATAAACCAAATACAACCTCAGGTTTTCAAGCTATAAATGTTTCTGTGCAGATAAAACTCATTAAAGATGATGATTCCATACCAGAATATCAGTGTGAAGATAATGGCAACCCTAGCACAATTTGGGCTAATCCTTTCATTTCTACATAGAAAAAAAAAATCTGTATCCAGTTAAACTCTTACTTTGGTAACACCTGCATATTCTATGTGATTATTATTTTATATGTTCCACCAATGGATTCACAATCTCAGGGAAAGTACAGGTTTAAAAGTAAAAGTCCTAGCTGGGCACAGTGGCGCATGCCTGAACTCCTAGCAGCTCAGGAGGCTGAGGCAGGAGGATCAGAGTTCAAAGCCAGCCTCAGCAAAAGCAAGGTGGTAAGCAACTCAGTGAGACCCTGTCTCTAAATTAAATACAAAATAGGGCTTGGGATGTCACTCAGTGGTTGAGTGCCTCTAAGTTCAATCCCTGGTACCCCTCCGCCAAAAAAAAAAAAAAAAAAAAAAAAGTCAAAGTCTTAGGTGTATTGGTATGTGCCTGTGGTTCCAGCTACTCTGGAGGCTGCTATGGGAGGATCACTTAATCCTGGGAATTTGAGGCCAGTCTGGGTGACACACAGTGAGATCTCTTTTCAAAAAAAAAAAAAAAAAAAGGCACACGCCTGAAATCCCAGTTATTTAGGAGGCTTATGCAGGAAGATTATAAGTTCAAGGCCAACCTCCACTACTTGGTAAGATCCTGTTTCAAAACAAAAAATAAAAAGGGCTGATGATGTAGATTAGTGGTACAGAATCCCCAGGTTCAAGTCCTAGTATTGAAACAAAAAAACAAAGCTAAAACCTTGATTTCCTTTTTCCTTCATCTGGTAAGTATTTACAGAAGACTATTAAATGGCAGGTTCTATACTGAGTGTTATGATTACAAAGACAATTAAGTCATAACTTATGCTTTCAAAAAGTAACTGATAAAATTGATAAAAGATAATAATTTTTAAACAAATTATAATGCAGTGTGCTAAATAAATACTCAAGTAGATATAGGTAAACAATATAGTAAAGCCATAAAGGAAAGAAGAATAAATTTTGTCTCTTTCTAGTCCAGGCCATTCTGTGATTCTGTTAGACTATTCTCCTCTATTTCTCATTTGTAAAACTGGCGCAAAAACACCATGAAGGTGAATGTTTAAAGGAAATCAGAGAGTATTATTCAATTGCAAGGGATATAAATTTTTTTTTTCTTATGACAGGGTCTCACTATGTTGCCCAGGCTGACTTAAATTTCTGGGCAAATAATCCTCCTGCCTCAACTTTCCAAGTTGCTGGGACTATAGGGATGTGCCACCATGCCTGGCTTGATACACCTTTTTGGTGGATGTTCTCTCCCATTTCTGGACTGCTCTGAAGTTATGGCCTCTGACTTCTGATATTCTTCTAGTCCTGGACTACATTCTTTAGCCATTTGTGGTAGGGAAATCAGAGGAGCAAGGAAGCTGGTAAGGTAAAATAGACAGGGTGGGAACGGAAAGTGGGAAAGAAAGGAAAGAAAGAAACCTCTCAGAAATGCTGAGTTTGGACAAGATTGAAAAAAAAAAAAAGGCTATAAGAGGAGAGGAACATAGTTTGGCAGGGAGGACAGGGCTTCAAAGGACAGTCCTGGCTTGTCTAAAGCTGACCCTTGTACCTGACACTTCCATATAGCCATCATCATTCAGGCGGCAGGCTTCAGTCAAAGTGAGAAACAGGCAGCCAATGGGATCCAGGGGGTGGCCCACCCAGCCCTCCAGGTTTGTGATGGTTGTGGTTCCTCTCTGCAACAGTTCTAAAAAACAAGCAGGTTCAAAGTTTTAGACAGTGATAGAGACACATTGCTCTTTTCAGCTGCTTAGCTCTCCTTATCAGTCTCATTCAGGTCTTAATCCTAGAAGTTATAGAAAAGCTTCCTTTATTATCTTGTCTTGGGTTGACAGGACTGGTCATAATCTCACCAGCCAGTTGTTAGGCTATGTGATGTAAATTTAGATTGCCTGCTGGTAGTTCATATGTGAATACAGCTTTACAGCTTTGAAAGGGTCCTCTCATGCCAGACCTTAGTTAGTGGTCCTTTCATCTGCACTCTGAGGAAGCAGGAAGGCATCATTGTTTCCATTTTACTGCTGAGAAAACCGAGATTCACAGAGAAAAAGTGAGGCATTTCACACAGCAGGCAGAATTCCTGGAATTCCTAGCTCCTGCCACACCATGATACTTAATGAAAAATAGGTTCTAGGTCTTATATCCCCTGAGGATCCTCATTAGCCTTAGGCCTAAAGAGGTAAGATGACTCCTAATCATCATACCTTTCTTCTGATGCTTGTAGATTTCCAGCTGCCGCTGCTGCTGCAACCTCAGAGTATTAATAATGGCCACCGTGAGTCTGAGGGCCTCTTTTGGATAACCATGAGAACGCAAGGCATCGACACGAGCACAAGCTGTAGGCACATGCTCTACCAGATAAAAAGAAAATATCTTGATTGAGTTAAAATTTCAAATCAGGATGCCAGGCATGGCGACACATGCCTGTAATCCCAGCAACTCAGAAGGCTCAGGCAGGAGGATCTTGTGTTCAAGGCCAGCCTCAGCAATTTAGAGAGGCCCTCAGCATTCAGCAAGACCCTATCTCAAAGTGAAAAATAAAAAGGACTAGAGATGTGGCTCAGTAGTAAAGCACCCCTGGTTTTCCAATCTGCCATACCATACCCCAAAAAAACACAAAAAATAGGAAAATTCATGCTTGATAAGGGGAGTTTGTGTTCAGCCCAGTTCTTCAAATTCAACCTGATATCTATTTAATACAACGAACTGTATTTTTTTTTTAATCTTTCAGGATAAAAAAGTTGAATAAGGGGCTGGGGTTGTAGCCCCAAAGGTAGAGAACCTGCCGAGCATGTGTGAGGCACTGGGCTTGATCCTCTGCACCACATAAAAAAATAAAATGCATTGTGTTGTGTCCATCTACACCAAAAAAATAAAATAAAATAAAATAAATTAAAAAGATACAGAATTTCTTTGTGAACATGTATTATAGGAACCCACTGGAGCTAAAAACTAACTGCCCAATGGGAAAAGCCTTATTCATTTGTCTATCCTATATTTCCTAAAGACCTACTAAACACCCGGCAGTATGCTAAAAGTACAAAGATGAATAAGAAATGACCACTGCCTTCAAAGAGTTCACAAATGATACATAAACAGTTAACAAAAAAGTGACATGATAGATATATACACAGAAAAAATAATATTTGAGCTGTGCTTTGAAGGACAAGCAAGATCATGAATAGGTAGATAAATAGGGAAGGCATTCTTTGCAAAGGTAACATATAAGAAAAGGCATATAAGTAAAAGTATAAAAAGTATTCTATGTAACAAAACATCTTTGGAGAATGGCATATATGGGTAGCTAGCATTAGGTTATATGGCTGGAAATAGCCTGGAAAAGTAGATCTGGACTGTAAAGAGGTTTGAACATCATTAGGAAGAGTTTAGATTCACCTTAGGGAAAATGGAAGATTATTAAAGGCTTATAAATGGCCAAGTGATTATAACAAGCTTTATGGTTTATCCATTTCTTTTAAGGCTATTATTATTTCTTTTAGAAATAATCACAGATTTAAAAATATAAAGAAAATATAAAATAAAAACCAAATAAATACTCTTTCCAGTTTTATTCATATTTAAGCTATTAATTTTTCACTAAAATGGGATATAATTATTGTTTTGTAAGTAGATTTTTTTGCTTAATAGCACAGTATAAATATATATATCATTCCAATGAATATCTGTACTTCCACAGAACTAATCTCATATTGGTGGATATTTAGATTGTTTCCAATTTTTCCATTTATGCAATATTTATGTCCATGCAATGAATCTCTTAGCTTTAAGCATATCTTTAATTATTGCTCAGGATAAATTCCAAGATCTGAAATTCCCTGATCAAATGGTATAAATGAGCTTGGCGTGGTGGCATCTGCCAGTAATACCAGCTACTCAGGAGGTTGAGACTGAAGGATCACAAGTTTGAGGCCAGCATGGACAACTTGAAGAGATGCTGTCTCAAAATAAATTTTAAAAAGGACTGGGTATATTGCTCAGTAGTAGAGCACTTGACTGGAAAGTGTCAGGCACTGGGTTCAATTCCTAGTACAAAAAAAAAAAAAGTATTTTAAAGACTGATAAGGTGTTACTAAAATATCCTTCAGAAAGGCTATAAGCATTTAAATTCCTACGTATCTCATACAACTTCTCACACCCAGAAACTAATTATCTTTATTTTTAAAATTCCTGGCCATTTGATAATTAAAAATGGTATCTCAGTGCTGTTTTTTGTTTGTTTTATTCTAGTAGTTGGGAATTGAACCCAGGAGCGCTTAACCACCGAGCCACATCCCTAGCCCCTTTTTATATTTTATTTAGAGACAGGTTCTTACTGAGTTATTTTGGCCTTGCTAAGATGCTGAGGCTGGTTTTGAACTTGTGATCCTCCTGTCTCAGCCTCCCAAGCTGCTGGGATTATAGGTGTGTGCCACTGTGCCTGGTCTCAGTATAGTTTTAATTTATATCTTTATTTATTAATGAGGTGTAGATTTTTCACATGCTTGTTAGGTTTATGTTTTAGAAGTACTAGAGAAAAGAGGAAAGAAGATCAGAGGTAATTTTAGGTGGTGATCCAGAGGGAGTTTGGCCAAGTTTTTTTGTTTTGTTTTGTTTTTTTACAGGGACATATCCAGATTCAGCTAGAGCTTTTATGGGCTGAGAGATGGAGTAGGGAACTGGGTAAAATAACGAAAATATATGTAATTATTTGAAGACTCAAAAATGAATATTTTTAAAAAAGTGTTTATTTTGGAGTGGGTATTCTATAATAAAGTAAATGATAGACTGAATATAAGAATACTCTCTGGGCTGGGGATGTGGCTCAAGTGGTAGCACGTTTGCCTAGAATGCATTAGGCACGGGGTTCGATTCTCAGCACCACATAAAAATAAAAATAAAGATATTGTGTCCAGGAGCTGGGGATGTGGCTCAAGTGGTAGCGCGCTCGCCTGGCATGCGTGAGGCCCGGGTTCGATCCTCAGCACCACATACAAAGAAAGATGTTGTGTCTGCCGAAAACTAAAAAAATAAATGTTAAAAAAAAAAATGATATTGTGTCCACCTAAAACTGAAAAATAAATATGAAAAAAAGAATACTCTCTCAGAGGAAGGTTTAAACTTAAGACGGAACAGTTTTATCCTGTTATGAGGGAAGGTAGGAAGTTGGAAAAGAAGAAAGGAAGACAGCTTGATGACAAATGAAGACTATGTCCTAGTTGCCAGAACAGGGTAATTTAAGTTTCAAACTTGGTGTTTATTTTTTGTTTTTGATTTTAGTTGTCAATAGACCTCTATTTTATTTATTTAGTTATTTCTATGTGGTACTGAGAATCAAACCCAGTGCCTTACATATGCTAGGTAAGCGGTGTACCACTGAACTACGACCCCAGTCCTTGTTTTTTTTTTTTTTTTTTTTAAACTAGGGATTGAACCCAGGAGTGGTTAACCACTGAGACACATCCCCTTTTTATATTTTATTTTGAGACAGGATCTTGCTAAGTTGCTGAGGCTTGTTTTGAACTCACAGTTCTCCTGCCTCAGCCTCCTGAGCCGCTGGTGTACCATCATGCCCAGGAAATGGTGTTTTTTTAAGCAAAATATATAATTTCAGAGTAGAATATAATGTTGCTCAATAACCAATGACTGAGAGAGCCTGTAAACTGATATCTAATGGCTATGTTATACTCTTTGAGACGTATTAACTCCTTTATCCTCCCAAAGTTTAGGGGATAGGATACAAATCCTATTTGAAATTACTGTACCTCAATTAAGCACATATGCAAATAGCTTCAAATAAATATCCTGAATCTCAAAAGGCCTCAAAAGAGCTATATAAAGACTATCCAAATTGTAGTTGGTTTTGCTGGTACTTACACAGATGGCTCCTTTGGGTCTCATATGAAGTGAGGTTGGGCTCTGAAAATCTTGGAGTAGATGAGGGCTAGACTTACCAAGCCACAGTGGCTGGCCATGGGAATTAAAGAGTAGTCGCTCACTTTCTCGCTGGCAGGCAGGAGCTGTATATATATCACTGCTGATTATTCTCTGTAGGTGGCTGTCCTGCCAATGTAACTCACGGCCCTCGATGGCTCTAGTGAATACTGTTCGTCTTGGTCTGGATAAGGAGTCTAGGGAAAGAAAAAAAAATGCAGCAGCATTTTTAGATAGATAATGTTAGATAATCGGAAGTTCTAATTCCTGGGTCTTCATCAGGGTGAGAGGTTGGGCAAAAGAATAGTATACGAGCAATGAGAACAACCACTCCACAATCTGGATATTTGTTGTGCTGCTTCCTTCCTGGATAATCATTAGTATATCTGTGCCCTCTATCAGAAGAACCTTTTTACAAAAATCTATGGCTGCCTTCCTCCTTTTACAGAAGACCAATATCTACTGGGACTCAGAGGTTCATGAAAACTAGGAGAGGCAGTGGTTTTCAGTTGCTCAATCATGAGGATACAAACTGTTTTTATGGAGGTCAATGGTAGAGAGAAGCAGTCAGGTAATTTCCCTGACTAATCCACAATTTGTTTCATTTGCAGCATGATTGTTAGCAGACTAAGGGCTTCCATGGAATTCATATTAAAAGCTGAAAGAGTTAAAGCCCTGTATAATCTGATACTTTAAAAAAATTCACTGATAGCTTTAAGAAAAGCTGATGCTGGTGAAAGAATAATTTGTTTTCTTATTGGACTCTCACCATGTCATCTCTTTTCAGAAAAAGTGTAACAGGGAAATGAATACTATAGATAAACTCAATTCTTATGGGTGGTATGCAGCTAAATCAAATGGAAGATCCGTTGTCATAAACTATGACTTGGGGGACTAGGGGAAATGACATTTAAGAAAAAATTTTAAAAAGGGATAATTTAGATAATTTTTGCAAGATTAAGAGCAGTTAAAACTATTTGGGACCAAGACCTGAACTATACAAATATTTCCAGACATACTCAAGTAGGTGTATATCTATTGATTACATACAAAAAAACTGTCCAGGAAAGTCAGAAGATTCAGATTGAACATGAAAGAAACTAACATATTCAACCATATAGGAAAAGGCCTTGGAATCTGCTCATCTCTTTAGAATTTAACATATCCCACAGGGTATAGGCTCAGATAATTAAAGGATATTATCATCAGAGTAGCTCTGAAAGTACTTATTGAAATTGCTTCTTGTTCAGTCCCTCAGTGGAAGCACACTAATTCTTCTGCTGGCTATAGTCTAAGTCTCCCTCCTGCTGAACTGAGAATTTTCCAGGGGGACTGGGCTCTCAGTATGTTTTATAATTCATTAAATTAGAATATATTGCTTGCCTAATACATAGCAGTACTGTTCTAGGTGCTCAGGATATAAAAAGTCCTTATATTTACAGAACTTTACATCCAAATGAGGAGAGATAGTTAAATATACAGTATTTCAGCTATATTATCTGGTTACAAGTACTATGGAAAAAACTAAAGTACAGTTAGGGAGAAAGGCTAATTGATAGTAAGTAGAGTTATTGTTTTATATAGAATATAAGATAACATTTGAACAGCCAGGTACAGTGGTCTGTGCCTACAGTCCCAGCCACTTGAAAGGCTAAGGGAAGAGGATCATTTGGGTCCAGGAACATAGAAAGACCCCATTAAAAAAAAAAAAAAAAAGGAAAACATTTGAGTAAAGATCTGCAGGAACAAGGGGCAAGCTTTAGTGATATTTAGGGAAGAACATTCCAGGTAGAAGACCCAGAAAATACTAAGTCCTGATATGTGAATATATTTGGAATGTTTGAGAACAGCGAGGGATGGAATGAGCAAGCTATATGGGCAGCTGCTACAATAATTTATGAAAATGATGGTACTGGCTCAGAGTAACCAACAATAGAAATGGTGAGCAGCTGAATAATGAATATACTTTGAAGGCAAATGCAATGAGATTTGCTCACAGATTAGATTTGAGGAGAAGGACAAAGAGAAGAATCAAGAACGACACAAAGATTTTTCAGATAAAGATGCCAGATAGGAGACAAAGAAGAATGCAGGAGAAGCAGATTTGGGTAGGGCTTAAAAGAAAGAAACCCACTGAGATGCCTATTAATATATAAGCAGATATATAAAAAAAGCAGTTAAATATACAACAATAGAATTGAGCAGGATGGAAGATATCCATTTGGGAATTGTTAGCATACAGATGATTATTAAAACAATGCAATCACCAATTTAATATAGAAAGGTAAGTGATATGATGTCTAAGCCCTGAGCATTACAGCATTTTTAGGTTTGGAAGGAGGGGAAGAGACACTTCAGATTTAGAAGAAAGGGCCAATGAAGTAAGGGAAACCAAGAGAGATTGATGTCTTATAAATGAAATGACAAAGATATTCCATGGAGAGAATGGTCAGTGTGTCAACACTGCTAAAAGGTCATTTAAGATTATGACTGACTTAAAAAAAAAAGAAAAATGTATGAACAATGTTTAGGGCAATTAAGACTATAAGTTTCAGAAACTGTGGGTTTCATAATTTCTTGATACATATGAAGAGGCATTTTACCACCATATGTAAACACCTCAAATTTAATATTTAGGTTAATTTGACTGTCTTTGCAAGGAGCAAAGATTCATACAATTACCTCAACTAATTTAGAAGTTCTAACAATAAATCTGATGATGCCTTAAAAAAAAGATTATGATTGACAATCACTAGGTTTAGCTCTCTATCAGAAAAACCTTTACAAAAGCAAAGATATCAAGCAAAGCTTTAGTGACTAGTATAAGAGTTCTTTCAGTGGTGGTGGGAATGAAAACCTGGTGCAGCCAATATAAAAAGCAGTATGGAGATTCCTTGGAAATCTGGGAATGGAACCACCATTTGACACAAATGCCGAATGTTTTCTCTGATATAAGGAGGCTGATTCATAGTGGGGTAGGGAGGGGGAGCATGGGAGGAATAGAAGAATTCTAGATAGGGCAGAGAGGTGGGAGGGAAAGTGAGGGGGCAAGGGGTTAGCAAGGATAGTGGAATGTGATAGACACCATTATCCAAAGTATATGTATGAAGACACGAATTGGTGTCAACATACTTTATATATAAATAGAGATATGAAAAATTGTGGTATATATGTGTAATAAGAATTGTAACGCATTCTGCTGTCATTTTTTAAAAATGAATTTAAAAAAAGAATCAGAGGAGAGGAAAAGAAGATAATAAGTATACACTGTTCTTTCGAACATTTTTTCTTAATTCTAACCACCTCAGAAAAATAGGCTGGTAACAAGAGAGGCATGTGGAGAAGCAAGAGTGTTTTCTGTTTTGTTTTGTTTAAGAATGGGACATATGGGGCGGGGGTTGTGACTCAATGGTAGAGTGCTTGCCTAGCATGCGTGAGGCACTGGGTTGGGTCCCCAGTAACAAGTAAAAATAAAAACAAGTAAAATAAAGGCATTGTGTTCATCTACAACTAAAAAAATATTTTAAAAAGAATGGGACATATAATAATGTGCTTACATACTTATAGGAATGGTCCAGAGGAAGGGAAAAATTTGTGATGCAGGAGAGATGGGAGATAATTCCTTCAGCATTATTTTGGATAAAAGAAAAAGAATAGGACCTTGAGAATAAGTGGAAGGTTTGGACTTGGATAGAAGTACAAAGAACAACAAGGCAAGAGGTAGAGTAGATAGACAAAGACAGTGATTCTTTGATTAATTAGGACTGTAATTCTTTTTTTTTTTTTTTTCAGTCCTAGGGATTGAACTCAGGGGCACTCAACCACTGAGCCACATCCCCAGCCCTATTTTGTATTTTATTTAGAGACAGGGTCTCACTGAGTTGCTTAGAGTCTTGCTTTTACTGAGGCTGGCTTTTAATTTGTGATCCTCATGCCTCAGCCTCCCAAGCAACTGGGATTATAGGTGTGTGTCACCACACCCAGTAGAATAGCAATTCTTTTGAACCAACACCACAGAGGTGGTAATGGGAAATTTATTTCTGCTTCCTTATCTAATGTCAGTGATCAGGAAGCAAAACTCAGCTGAAAGCAAGGAAGAGGAAGGAGAAAGTATATAGAGTTTTAGGGAAAAGATGATATGATAGAGTAGTTTAGAAGAGTAAAACAGTACAGGCTAGGAAAATGTAATAGATGTGCAGAAAACATTAAGGACCCACTTGAAATTTGTGGTCATAAATTTAAAATAAGACCAGTTATGATTGTTTCTCTCTAGCCATGTTCAGTTGTATAGGTGTGAGTACCAAGAAATAAGGGAATTGGAATGCACAAAGTTTAGAGTTTTGCTACATGAGTGTAATAAAGGGAAACGGGGAGCTCACTGTGTACACTAGAGAGTTATGTACCAAGGAATCTACCTGGGTAAGAAGGACAATGAGGCTATCAAGCCAGTGAAAGTATGGTAAGATCAAAATTTCTAGTGGGCCAATTAATTACTGAAAATTGGAATATTAAAGAAAATAAGCAAGAAAGTCTGGTGATAATAATTGGAGATGTTTAAAATTGAGATGATGAAGAGGATATAGTTATTGGTAATGACAAAGTTTAGGGCACAACTTTGGGATTGGATGGTTAAATTATGGTGGAAGATTAGAGTAACTGAAAAAGAGGGAGTCAAAGAACTGGAGACCACAATGCTGGAAGGATCATTTTTACAGCTACTGAAATCACAGAGAATTATGACAAGAGGAGTGACAGAAAGTAGTATTAGTAAGTCAGTAGTTAAAAAATCTTCAAGGAATGAGGGTATTGATGCAGAAGTCTACAGATGGCTAAAACAAGAGGGTGGGAGTAGAAGATAGTCTGGTTTGATGGCATAAAATTTTAAAAGTACGAGGTATTTTAGGAAGACGGGATGGCTGAATAATGATGTAGAAATGGCAAAAAAAAAAAAAAGTTTATAGGATGCTTTCTATTACTTCTCCAGTTCCACTGGTAATGGGATATGAGAGCAGATACCAGTCACAACTTGGGAAGAAAGCAGAGGAAGTGACATTCTCAAAGGAGAACCAATAACAATGAAGAACCAATATATTATGACAAGGAAGAAACTGCCAGACTGGAGGCATGTGTTTGTATGCATTTGACCCTCTCTGTTCTATCCAAGGTCAATATTAAAATGGTGGCTTCCTGTGTTGCACGTAGATGAGTACTAGGTACTATAGTAGGTTGAAAGAAGTGACAAGACTGTAGCCTTTTCACCACTCATTACTTTAGTTATTTTAGATACTAAATTAAATATGGCATAACAGAAGGATCAAGCAAAATAATAATTTTAGATTAAAATGCCAACAGAATTATTACTTAAAAGGAACAAATTATAAAATCAGTATCTAATGAAATCTCTTATCAATAAAGATTCTCAATGAGTTAAAAAAAAAAAGGCAATCAGTTGTCAATATCAAATAGCTTGAGTTAGGTGAAATAACCCTGACATGACTACTGATACCAAGCAAAGTCTTTAGGACAGTGGACTCAAAAGATAGATGGTATAGTATCACTACCCTGAATTTGTCTTAAAATGGGGCAGGAATCCTGGCAATACTTGGAAGATGACCCCCAACTCCAAATATGTGCTATATAAAAACTTGAGGGAAACAGAGAACAAGAAACAGAATAAGAAAGGGCCATTTTTTCCACTTTTCAAAAGGTCTTCTGGGCTAAAGTCAACACCAAACGGAGGCCAAGATCCATTAGACACAAAGATCCTGAAGGGTACTGAGGAATCATGAAGAGGGCTCTAGGACCTTTTGCTGGGTACTGTAAGGATACTCTAGATGTGGAAAAGGACAACATACCCAATGTCAAAAACAAAGGCTTATCCTTATTTAAGACTTAGAATGAATAAAAAGACAGACTTTTCATATTTAGAATGGTAATTTGGACAACCAAGAGGCTGTCCAGCTACCATTGTTCTAGGGCTTTACCCTCTTACCTTTTGAAGTTCTAGAGACAAAGAACCTAAAAGGATACTTGACTTACCTGGGCTGTGATTGACATTCTGGGGAAGTGCATTGGTGATGTTGGGAAGTTCATGCCCATAGTTCCCATCCTCCAGGGGACAGACATCCAGGTCGCTCCACTTCTGCAGCTGCTGCAGCCAACAGGACTTCTCCTCCAGTTTGCAGTGTGGATTTAAAATTATGCACACCCATAAAGCCCCTAAAAAATACAGCAATCCACATTCATGATAACTCTCCTTTGATATATGTGTAAGCTTTAATGTTTCAGTTTCATTTAGGTTTCATTTCAGTTTCCAAAGCCACGGTGGCTGGAGAGATTAGTAATGTAAAGCCAATAACATAAAAATATGACAATTAAATGGGATAACATTTATCAGCATGTGCTTAACAGAATGACAAAATACTAGCCTTTTCACCACTCACTGCCTTGATTATCTTAAATACACTGACGACTAATTATGGTACAGTTGCGGAATACCAAAAAGATCCCAAATAACAAAAATAAACAAAACAACCAAGCAACGGCTTTTCTCAATTTAAAAAAAAAAAAAAACTTGCAAGGATTTTCAAACCTGTCTTATTTTTCCATCTCAAAGTTACTTTAAAGCACAATAACTATCTGGATATCTGCACCTGTGTGCCTCTGATGACAAGACAGATTTAGGTTCGAACACTTAACTCAAATCTGCAGTCTTACAAATATTTTTTTAAAGCCTTCTATTTACTGTACTAGTGAAGAAGACACTGTTCATACCCTTGAGGAACTGTCTAATGGGAGAGACGGATAAATAAATACAAAACCATTCAGACATAATGTGTTGATATAAAGATATTTTCAGGGTATAACAGCACCACAGAAGAAAGGAATTTAGTACAAGGACAAGGGGTGGAAGGAAAGTGCTCAGAAAAAGTCTCACTTATTGGCTAGTTGGACTTTGTGACCTTCAATCAGTTGTAAAAGCCTCAATTATAAAGCCAATAACATAAAAATATCTACTTTGTAGGGATAGTATGACAATTAAATAGGATAACATTTATCAAGAGTCTAGTATATTACCTGGTATAGAGTAGAATCTTAGTATTTCCTTTTTTCAAGGAAAATGATTTATTTTCAGACTTAGATTCTGAAACTGCTGATAAACTTGTGATGCCTTAAAACCATTACTTTCTTCAATTTTCTGTTACTGGGCACAGTATCACATATTTCATATAACCAGGGATACTATTTCTTTGACCACATCACCCTCTTTTAAAGAAAAGCTGTTTATTTTTTTCCAAGGTTGGGTATGTGGCTATGCCAGATAACTTCTCAATCTCCAGTCAGCAATAACCATGGATGAAGTGCTTCTTAATTAAATATATTTTGTGATGGAATTACATCCTCCATGGATGGAGGTACATTCAAACAGTATTTCAAAGGTCCTCAAAATCAAACAGGAACGTTTTAAAAGGTCATCTTAACCTCAATTTGAGATAGCTAACTGAAAATGAAAGTTCATTTTATTGGTTCAACTCCATTTTAAAAATGTGCTATAAAGAAGAAAGAATATTATGTAATAATTATAATAATGGCTCATAAGGTAATTATAATAGTAGTATTTATTTTATAGTTGAAGAAATGCTTTTCATCTATAGCAAAGAAAAAGATTTTCACATTTAATCTTCATACATAGAAATAAAGACCAAAATGAAGCCACTATATTTGGCTACTTGAAAGACTTGTGATCTAAAAATGGTAAAATCATTAAGATAATAGGAATGGAAGACAGATTGAGTAAGGTGAGAGAGGCTTTAAGAGGTAAAGAAACAGTACTAATGCTATAGTCACATAGGAATTCCTATTTCATCATTCCAATATTAAGAAGAGGAGCCCTAGAAAGTAAGTTTAAGTACTTTCGCCTATAAATTTAAAATGAGTTTTCTCTCTTATTAATTAGGTTCTTAAAATAATTTGTTTCAGAAACTGTCACATCTCTTAAGGTCCAAAGCAAGATAAATCTTACAGTTGCCTATATATAATAGCATTCATAATACTGTGTTATCAGTATCCAAAAGCATGTGTGTTTTCCTGCAACTTAAAACAGTGTCAAAAATTCTAAACAAAGGTAGCTATTATGGAAGTTTAAAATGTACATAATTATTATATAACATATAATAAGAATAGCAATCATCTCTTTCTTTTTATCATCTAGGTATTATTTTAAGCATTTTATATAGATTATTTCATTTGCTCTTCAAACTCTTTTTTTTTTTTTTTTTTAAAGAGAGAGTGAGAGAGGAGAGAGAGAGAGAGAGAGAGGATTTTTAATGTTTATTTTTTAGTTCTCGGCGGACACAACATCTTTGTTGGTATGTGGTGCTGAGGATCGAACCCGGGCCGCACACATGCCAGGCGAGCGCGCTACCGCTTGAGCCACATCCCCAGCCCTCTTCAAACTCTTAAGGATAAAATAGTCTTGGTTTGGATATAGAAGGTAGAAAATGGGGGAACAAGAATTTTGCGTACATTTTCTTTGTGAGTAACTAGATACAGCTGAACATTGTGGCACACACCTGTAATCCCAACAACCTGGAAGGCTGAGACAGGAGGATTACAAATTTAAGCCCAGCCTCAGCAATTTAGCAAGATCCTGTCTTAAAATGGGGGGAGGGCTGGGGATGTGGTTCAATGGTTAAGGGCCTCTGGGTTCAATCCCTGGTACCAAAAAATAAAAAAAAAAATCACATCTGATACTGTGTACTGAATGGGGACAGCAAGGGAAAAATCAGGGTTTGGTGTGGAATTAAGAGTTCTGTAATGGCTATATTGAGTTTAAGATGTTTCTTAGAATTCTTAGAAGTTACAGGCAGCTGGACACAGTCTGAAGCTCAAGGGAAAGGGTCAAAGCTAGAGATATAAATTTGTTTTTGTTCTTTTGGAGTCCTGGGGTTAGAACCCAGGGTCTTGTGCATGCTAGGCAAGTATTCTACCACTGAACTACACTCCCAACCCTTACATACAGAAATTTGTTACTTGCCTTCATCTGGATGCATTTAAAACCATGGAAATGAATGTAATCATCCACGTAGCAAACACATACAGGGAGGTGGGTGCTGTGGGATACTCAGTATTGATTGATTGATTGATTTTTTTTAAATAAGTGACAGTGGAATGCATTAAAATTCTTATTATACATATACAGCACAAAGAAACAATCTGTGAGGTCAATAGAAAGCCTACATCCTGGGAGCAAATTTTTACCCCTCACACATCAGATAGAGCACTATCTCTAAATAAAGAACTCAAAAAGCTAAGCACCAAAACCACAAATAACCCAGTCAATAAATGGGCCAAGGACCTGAACAGACATTTCTCAGAAGAGGATATACAATCAACAAATATATGAAAAAATGTTCATCATCTCTAGCAATTAGAGAAATGCAAATCAAAACTACTCTAAGATATCATCTCACTCCAGTCAGAATGGCAGCTGTTATGAAGACAAACAACAATAAGTGTTGGCAAGGATGTGGGGAAAAAGGTACACTCATACATTGCTGGTGGGACTGCAAATTGGTGCAGCCAATATGGAAAGCAGTATGGAGATTCCTTGGAAATCTGGGAATGGAACCACCATTTGACCCAGCTATCCCTCTCCTCGGTCTATACCCAAAGGACTTAAAATCAGCATACTACAGAGACACAGCCACATCAATCTTTATAACAGCACAATTCACAATAGCTAAACTGTGGAGCCAACCTACATGCCTTTCAGTGGATGAATGGATTTTAAAAATGTGGCATATATCCACAATGGAATTTTACTCAGCAATAAAAGAGAATAAAATCATGGCATTTGTAGGTAAATGGATGGCGTTGGAGAAGATAATGCTAAATGAAGTTAGCCAATCCCCCCCAAAACAAATGCCAAATGTTTTCTTTGATATAAGGCAGGTGATTCATAGTTAGGAATAGAGGAACTCTAGATAGGGTAGAGAAGAGGGAGGGAAAGAGAGGGGGCAGGGGGTTAGCAAGGATGGTGGAGTGTGATGGACATCATTATCCAAAGGACATGCATGAAGACATGAATTGGTGCCAACATTCTTTATATACAACTGAAGATATGAAAAATTGTGCTGTATATGTGTGATACTCAGTATTTAGAAGTACTGAGGGAAGGTAGAGGAGGATGCATATAGGACTGAGAAAAAGTAGTCAGAAATATAGGAAGAAAACCAAGGGTATGTACAGTTATAGAAACCAACAGAAGAATAAGTTTCAAGAAGAGTATGGTTAATTTTATTGAAAACTGCTAAGAAGTCAAATAAGATGACAACTGATAAGATGTCTTCATATTGTGTCTAGCAATATGGAAATCACTGGTGATTCTGACAAGAGTTACTTTAGTAGAGTGGCAGCAATGAACAATGGAAACCCAAACGGAGTATGCTCAAGGGAGAATAGAGGTAAGGAAATGGAAAGAGTGACCACTATTTTTAGAAGTATTACTTTGAAGGGAAGATGAGAAATGGGGTGGTAGTTGAAGGGGGGGGTGGTTGGAACATCAAACAAACTGTTTATTAAATTTGAGATTCAAAGTATCAGAGCATAACTGCACATTGATAGGAATGATCTGAGAGACAGACAGCCCCCGCCCCATACACACACAGTAAGAGAAATTAGTAATGTCAGAGAAAGGAGAAAACTGCAGGAGCAAAGTTCTTGAGAAAAGGAGATAGGAAGAATCCAGAGCAAATAAATAAGGATTGGTCTTTCATGGGAACATATTCACTAGATTTTAAAAGAAGAGAAGGCCAAGCATACGGGTACAGATGTGGCTGGGTAAATACATTTGTAAGTGGGAAGGTGAGGAGTCATCATGTCTGATTGCTCTTATTTTGTCTATCTCAGGAACTAAAAGCAGTGAGCTTATTTTATTTTATTATAATTGGTAGTTCCTACCACCCCTGCCTAGACCCTCCAAAGGTAAACATGTCTTATAAACATTTTCTTAGATATGAAAATGTCAGAAATGAGAATTATTCATAATGAACACAAGTATATTACAAAACTTTAAAAACCCTGTGAAACAGCTCTGTTTACTTCCTCACAGCTACTTTTTTTTAAAGAGAGAGAGAGAGAGAGAGAGAGAGAGAGAGAGAGAGAGAGAGAGAGAGAGAGAGAGAGAGAATTTTAATATTTATTTTTTTTTAGTTATCGGCGGACACAACATCTTTGCTTGTATGTGGTGCTGAGGATTGAACCCTGGCCGCATGCATGCCAGGCGAGCGCGCTACCGCTTGAGCCACATCCCCAGCCCCACACAGTTACTTTTTGTCCCAAAGGCCAAGTCCAAATACAAATCACAATCCCATGATTGGCACAGAAGTTACTCTAAGACACTTAGGCCTCAGATGAAACTGACTCTCTGAAGAAGGATAATTTCAAATTCTCAAGCAACATACACTTTTGTGGGATTGAGGAAAGGACCTAAGATAGAACTGAGGAATGCTTGACTTAGAATCAGACAGAGCAGGAGTCCAGTGTGAGAACCACCACTTAATAGTGTGTCAGACCCTAAAGAAAATACTGAATTTTTCTGAGCTAAGTTTTCTCATACAGAAATATCTTACCCTGGAAGGAAGTCTATATCTACAATCCCTTTCAAGGGAATAGTTTAGAAGCAGTTTCTAAGTTTCCATGCTTTGTGTCATGAGGCAGGAGGCAGGAGGATCACAAGTTCAAAGTCAGCCTCTGGAAAACAACTGGTTGAACAGTAGCTATAGACTAATAGTGTAATATTTTTTTAATGTTTCTTTAGTTGTTGATGGACCTTTACTTTATTCATTTATTTATATGCAGTGCTGAGAATTGAACCCAGTGCTTCACATGTGAGGGAAGTGCTCTACCACTGAGCCACAACCCAGTTCATAGTGTAACATTCTTACACTCCACAAAGTGTCACTACATCATAGCAGAGAGACTTTATCTATAATTCCTTATTTTATTCTGTATGCAGCAGTAACCAGATTTGTTTTTGTTTCCTTGCAATAAGTGTACAAGTACTTCATAAAATTATTATGAGAATTAAATGAAATAATGAGAGTATAATCTTCAACACAAAGACTAGCACATACCAATAATGTACCTATTTATTATTATTTTATTAGAGCTTTATAGTTATAAGAGTAGTTTTGCTCATCCTGAAAAACTCATACATGCATGGAAATTGATTTCAGTTCATGATTCCCCTAATTTTTTCCTCCCCTATTTTCAATTAATAAGAACAGCAAAGCCATTATTACTCTAGGTTGTATAGAAAAGCCTCACTACCCAAACAAAAAACCCAGGCTTACCAGCCCCCAAATAACCAAGGATGGTACCAAAGTCATTAAGCCATAACCTCGACATCTTCAGAGCTATACTATCAAACACAGGCTTCATTCTAGAACTCACTGAAATCCCAAGTAGGCTGCCATCATTTCTTGTGGTATTTTGTATGAGTGGGAAGTTTGTTTTCTGGGTTAGGGTACATATGGAGGAGCTGTATTAGAACTTTAGAATATACCATAAGAGAATTTTCTCAATATAACCCCAAATGCGGCAAGGGTTGAATGATGAGTTCAGGGTATAGAAGATTCTGTCAATAGGTAGAGGAGCTAAGTATTAGCATTGCAAAATTTGTCTTGAAGCAGGGGAATGAAAAAGAGAAATAATGACCAAAGAGAACTGCCTTGATTGGGGAGAAATTAGAATAGAGAGGCCATTCAGAAGGCCAAAGTTCCAATGTAATCTAAAAGTTCTTAGGTCTTCTATCAGACTAGGGGTGATAGGGAAGAAAAAATTAGAATGGACACTAAAAGCACTTGAAGGTCATGAAATCAAATGAAGTTGGAATCTGGACGTAGGGAATTAAACAAATATGGGTGCCTGACAATAAATTTGGTAGAGTAAGGAACACTGGGGTCAATGCTAGCATGGGAACCTATTTTTATAGAAGGCCCAAGTTAATTTGGAATTCTCAGTGGAAATGGCAAATGGGTAGCCTCTAACATGGGACTAGATGAATGGAAAGAAGGTAAGTTTGAGATCTGCAAGTAAGCTCTGAAGTCATGATATTTAAAAAAGAAAAAAATTCTTGCCAGGCACAGTGGCTAAAATTCTTGCAGATTCAGGAGGCTGAGGCAGGAGGATCACAAGTTCAAAGTCAGCCTTGGCAATGGCGAGGCATTAAGCATCTCAGTGAGACCTTGTCTCTAAATAAAATACAAAACAGGGCTGGGGATGTGGCTCAGTGTTTGAGTATCCCTGAGTTCCATCTCTGGTAGCATCCCCCACAAAGAAAAAATTCTTAAGAGAGTACGGAGAAGGAAGAGTAAGTCGAAGTCTAAGCCTTGGAAACTGTCATATTATGTATATGAGTTCTTGCCATGAGTGATATAGAAGAGAAGACTCAGAGAAGCAACAAGGGTGAGCCTGACAAATATGTGAAAAACTAGGCTAGTGCTATTCAACAAAAACTAAGTGAAGAGGTTTTATTTCAGCCAGGGCTTTTTTGTGGGTATAATATGGAACAGAATGCTAATGTCAATAGCAAAGCACAATGCTACAGAAACAAAAAAAAAGTAAGTTCAGAGTTACTATGGTGTAGAACTTCAATATTCCACCAGTTAGATTCAGCAAGACCCAGGCAATAACTGATAGCAAATGATCACTAATGTCACCAGAGGGTGAGGTGGTTGGACATAGCACTTCTCTGAGAGATGGCAACTTACCTAGTTCATCCCAGAGCTGCCTGCATTTGTCTGTCATGCTTGTTCCTTGCTGCCTCCAAAGAGTGAGTCGTGGGTCAGCCATAAACTGCTCAGTTATAAGTGTCAGCATCCTGGCTCCATTAGAATCTCTCATCCGTAGCATCTCTCGAACCTGACACATAAGGAAGGGCAAGAGAGAGTGAGTATAGAGAATAAAAAGATAGGAAAGAAGGAAGGAGAGTAGGGTATGTTGATGTATTGAGTACAACATATCCAAAGAGCCAGAAAAAAGCAAGATCTGTAAGCAAGGTCTCTGCATGTGCCAAGAAAGCTTGTTGTACATAACGAGATACCTTGTCACATCAACTAGGCTGGCTAGAGTCAAAAAGTCAGAAAACATGTGTTGGCCAAAATATAGAGAAATCAGAACCACATATATTGTTGGTAAGATTGTAAAAATGATGCAACCACCTTGGAAAATGGCCCACAAGTACTTGTACAACAATGTTTATAGCAACATTATTTATAATAGCCAAAAGGTAAAAACTATCTAAATTTCCACATCCATTTATCTACAGGAAAAAAAGATAAAAAAAAAAAAGTGGAGTGTCCATACCATGGACTATCATTAGGCCATAAAAAAAAGGAATGAAGTACTGATTCATGCTAAAACACAGATAAACCTAGGGGAAAAAAAAAAAAAAACTAGGCTAAGTGAAAGAAGCCAGTCATAAAACACTACGTACTAAATGATTCTATTCATATGAAAGTCCAGAACAGGGAAACCTATAGAGACTAAAAGTAGATTAGGGCTAGAGTAAAGGGATATGGAGGATGAGAGTGGGATAGGCTATGAGTTTTCTTCTGAGATGATGAAAATGCTAATTGTGATGATGGCTGCATATATCTGTGAATATACCAAAAACTATTGAATTGTATACTTTAAATGGATGAATTGTATGGTATGTGGGTCATATCTCACTAAAGGTATGAGGGGGGAAAAAAGAAAGAAAGCTGATTTAGGGGTCCCCAGTTTCAAAACATTGACTTCCATGGACACTGTTGAAACTAGTCTTTGAAGCTTCATCTAGCAACCTCAGGTTCAAAAAGAGAAGATGGTTTCCTCATTAAATGCCGCCAGCAACACTAGCTTATTTAGAATGGAGAAGAAACAGGACACCAGGGTAAGGTAGTCGTACTCCCTGGATACAGTCTTCTTAGGGCTGCTCTGCTTAACCCCTCCCACTAGGTTTTAGGCAGCTAGCTAAGTCAAGTGAGATATGTTTAATGCATGAAGACAGAAGTATGGTGAGCTGAGTTTACTTAAAAGTTTAAAACAATTAAGCTTTTTCATGTCTTACCTTGGCAAACATTGAGTTGAGCTGCTTTCCAGAGCCATAGTAACCTCCCTGGGAGAGAAAGAGCTTCACTTGTTCTTTTACCTGTTCCTCATCTAAGTGCCAACAGTTCTCATCATCAATGCTGGCCCCAGCTGTGGGATCAGGGGCACCTGTAAGGAATGGGAACAGTGAAATTAATCCTTGAGTTCACATGCTACACACTCATCTAGAGACAGGTTGTGAGCATAATCAAACACAGAAGGGTTATTTCTTGTTTTACGGGTTTTGTCAAAATAAATGTAAGAGATCAAATGCTAGTTTCAAATTCACATAAGTCACACTTGTATCCTCTCCCAAGGATACAAAACCATCAGGGGATTAGCCTATTAGGAAATACACAGGTGATATTAGAAATGTGTATCTTGGTCTCTGTCCTATGTCCTGGCATAAGTTCTAAAATCCTTGGAATATTCAAGGATATAAGTAAGACTTTTAGCTCTATACCCCAACCTTCCAGAAAGGGACAGGGGTTGAAGGTTAAATTGACCAACCAATGACCAAAAAATTAATTAATCATGCTTATGTAATGAAGCCTCCATAAGAACCCAAGGGGACAGGATTTGTAGAGCTTCCAAATGGCAGAACATGGGGAGGTTCCTAGAGAGTGGCACACTGGGAGAGAGTATGGAAGCTTAGCTGCTCTTCTCTCATACCTTGTCCTGTACATGTTTCCATTTGTATTTTTTGTAACATTCTTTATAATAAACTGATAAATACAAGTAAAAGTTACCCTGAGTTTGGTAAGCCACTCTAGCAAATAAATCAAGATTGAGAGGGGAGTTGTGGGAACCTCAATTTGTAGTCAGAAGCACAGCTAAAACAACCTGGGGCTTTTTAAAAATATATATATATTTTGGAAGAACATATATACATAAAGTAAAACTTATTCTGTTAGGTTCTCAATCTTGTTGTCATACATGATGTGGAGTTACCCTGATTGTGTATATACAAATACAAAGCTAGGAAAGTTACGACTAATTAATTCTACTCTTTCCTATTCCCCTCCCTAATCCCTTCCCTTCATTACCCTATGTATAGTCCAATCTATTTCTATTATTTCCTTCCCAATCTTCCTTGTTTTGGGAGAGCATCCACAAATCAGAGAGACTATTCGGCCTTTTTTTGGGGGGGGGGGATTGGCTTATTTCACTTAGTGTGATATTCTCTGGTTCCATCCTTTTACTGGCAAATGCCATAATTGCATTTTTCTTTATGGGGCTGAGTAATATTCCATTGTGTATATATACCACATTTTCTTTAACCATTCATCTGTTGAAGGATACCTAGGTTGTTTCCATAGCATAGCTATTGTGAGTTGAGCTGCTATAAACATGGATGTGGCTGCATCACTATAGTATGCTGTTTTTAAGTCTTTGGGGTATAGACCGAGGAGTAGGATAACTGGGTCAAATGGTGGCTCCATTCCAAGGTTTCTGTGGAATCTCCATACTGTTTTCCATAGAGGTTGCACCAATTTGCAGTCCCACCAATAATGTATGAAAGTATCTTTCTCCCCCACATCCTCACCAACATTTATTCTTATCTGTATTGTTTATAACTGCCATTCTAACCTGGAGTAAGATGGAATCTGTGTAGTTTTAATTTGTATTTTTCTAATTGCTAGAGATGTTGAATATTTTTTCATATATTTGACCACTCATATTTCTTCTCCTGTGAAGTACCTGTTCAGTTCTTTTGCCCATTTATTGATTGGGTTATTAATTTTTCTCATGTTAAGTTTTTTGAGTTCTTTGTATATCCTGGAAATTAATGCCTTATCTGAGGTATTGGTGGTGAAGATTTTCTCTCAATCTGTAGGATCTCTGTACACATTCTTGATTGATTCCTGTGATATGAAGAAGCTTTTCAGTTTGATACCATTCCATTTATTGATTCTTGATTTTACTTCTTGCACTTTAGGAGTCTTTTTGAGAAATTCTGAAGCCAACATGTTAGAGTGTTGGGCCTAATAGTAAGTACAGGGTCTCTGGTCTAATGCCTAGGTCTTTGATCCACTTAGAGTTGAGTTTTGTGCAGGGTGAGATATAGGGGTTCAATTTCATTCTATTACATATGTATTTCCAGTGTTCCCAGCATCATTTGTTGAAGAGGCTAGCTTTTCTCTAATGTATGTCTGTGGTGCCTTTGTCTAGGATGAGATAACTGTATTTATGTGGATTTATCCTTGTGTCTTTTGTTCCAATGGTCTTCATGATTGGTTTGATGTCAATACCATGCTATTTTTATACTACTATAGCTCAGTAGTATAATTTAAGGTCTGGTATTGTGATGCCTCCTGCATCACATTCCAAGGATTGCTTTGGCTATTCAGGGCCTCTTATTTTTCCAAATGAATTTCATGTTTGCTTTTTCTATTTCTGTGAAAAATATCATTGAGATCTTTATAGGAACTGCATTAATTCTTACAGCACTTTTGGTAGTATGGCCATTTTGATAATATTGATTCTGCCTATCCAGGAGCAATGGAGATCTTTTCCATTTTTTTGAGGTTTTCTTCAATTTCTTTCTTTAGTTCTGCAGTTTTCATTATAGAAGTCTTTCACCTCTTTTGTTAGGTTGATTCCCAAAATATTTTATTTTTTGAGGCTACTGTAAAGTTGATAGTTTTCCTAATTTTTCATTCAGCTGATATATCTTTGGTGTACAGAAATGCAATTGATTTATTAGTGTTGATTTTAAACCATGCTACTTTGTATTCATTTATGAGTTCTAGTAATTTTCTATTAGTTTTGTGGCTCTTCTAAATATGAATCATGTTGTTGACAAATAGGGATAGTTTAGCTCTTCTTTTCCTATTTGTATCCCTTTAATTTCTTTCTCTTGTCTGATTGCTCTGGCTAGGGTTTCGAGGACTATGTTGAATAGGAGTGGTAAATGAGGGCATCCGTTTATTGTTTCACGTTTTAGAGGGAATGCTTTGAGGTTTTCCTCTATTTAGATTTGCCTTGGGTTTAGTGTGTATAGCTTTTATAATGTTGAGGTATGATCCTACTATCGCTAGTTTTTCTAGTGTTTCAAACATGAGTGGATGCTGAATTTTGTCAAATGCTTTTTCTGCATCTATTGAGATAATCATGTGATTCTTTTCTTTAAGTCTATTGATGTGGTAAATTACATTTATTGATTTCTGTATGTTAAGCCAACCTTGCATCCTTGGAATGAACCCCACTTGTTCATGGTGAACTATATTTTGTCTTTTTCTGGTTTTGGTATCAGGAAGATAATAGAATGAGTTTGGAAGGGTTCCCTCCTTTTCAATATCATGGAATAATTTAATAAGTGCTGGTATAAGTTTTTCTTTGATGGTCTTGTAGAACTTGACTGAGAATCCATCTGGTCCTTGGCTTTTCTTTGTTAGCAGGCTTCTGATGGCATCTTCAGTTTCACTGCTTGAAATTAATCTGTTTAAATTTTTATGTCCCCTCCATTCAAGTTGGGTAATTAATACGTCTCTAGAAATCTGATGACTTTCAGATTTTCTATTTTATTGGAGTATGAATTTTCAAAGCAGCTTCTGATTATCATCTGTATTTCAGTGGTGTCCATGGTAGTATTTCCTTTTTCATTGTGAATTTTAGTATTGGTATTTTCTCTTCTTTTTTTAATTATCTTTCGTATCGTAGACCACACTAAATACTTCCATGGTAAATTTTTTATTTATTTTTTAGAATTTTAATATTTGTTTATTTATTTTTAGCTTTTGGCAGACTCAACATCTTTCTTTGTATGTGGTGCTGAGGATCGAACCCAGGCCACACACATGCCAGGTGAGCGCGCTACTGCTTGAGCCACAACCCCAGCCCTATTTTCTCTTCTTATTCATTAGTTTGGCTAAGGGTTTACCTATTTTGTTTATTTTTTTCAAAAAATCAACTTTTTGTTTCATTGATTTTTTAAAAAAATTTTTTTGGTTTCAATTTCATTAATTTTGGCTCAGATTTTTATTATTTCTCATTTTCTACTGCTTTTGGTGCCAATTTGTTCTTTTTTCTAAGGCTTTGAGATGTAAATTTAGGTTATTTACTTGGTGATTTTCTGTTCTTTTAATGAATGAGCTCAATACAACGAACTTTCCCCTTAGAACTGCCTTCATAGTGTCAAGCTGGGGCTTTTTGATTGGCATCTGAAGTGGGGTGGGGAAGGACTGGGCCCTCAGTTGTAGGATCTTAGCTATCTTCAGGTTGATACTGTCAGAATTGAATTGGTTAAGACAATCAGGTGTCAGCTGAAGAATTGTTTGATTAGTGTGTGGAGGAAAATCCCCACATTTTTGGTCATAGAAGCATTCTGTGTTGTGTTCAGAGGGTATGGTAGGGGAAACTGACTTTGTTTTTTCTTTGTATTCTCAAAACACAACAGGAAAACAGTGATGAATATTTTTTCTAGTACCTGATACTTTTTCTTCTGTTTGCTTTTCTATGAAGTTTAAATATGTCTTAATGTCTATGTAGTATTTTAAAACAAAAAATTATTTCTTAAAACATAAAAAAACTACTTAAAAATTCACTATAAAACTGCTTTATAGAGTCAGTCTATTATTACTTGGAAGCAGTCACAGGACTGCTTCCAAGTAATAATAAAAAAAACTTGTCACAGGACTCTGTCTATAAGACAGTGAGAGAAGATTCAATTTTCATTCCAAAAACCTTTCCAGAATGCCTGTCATAATACATGCTATAGTTGATGCAGTTATGGATTCATTATACTATTTACAGAGTAGTCCATTCTTTCTTGGACTACCCTACTATACAAAATATGAAATTAGTCAGAATAATGCACTTTTTAAACAGTGAGGATAACAGTGTTCTCAAATGTTAATGTAATAGAATAATCATCTGGGGTTTGTGTTTAAAATGTAGATTATAAAGTCTTGCCTCTAAGGATTCTGGTTTTCAATAGCTCAAAATATCTCCTATGCTTCTGGATAGGCAGAATCAATATTATCAAAATGGCCATACTACTCAAAGTGCTGTACAGATTTAATGCAATTCCTATAAGCTGCCCTCTTCCCAAGTAGATTGTTAGCCCCTTGCTCACAATTGAATCCATAACTGCATCAACTATAGCATGTTGACATGTGACAGGCATTTTGGAAAAGTTTTTGGAATGAAAGCTGAATTTTCTCTTACTGTCTTATAGACAGAGTCCTCTGACAAGTTTTTAGAAAACTGATTCCAAGTAATAAGAGACTGACCCTAAGTCAACACTGCATAAATGTAGTCATACAATAGAGTATAAACACATAACATATTTTAATCAGTTAGTACATTTTTTCCTTATTTCTCTACATCAAAACCCTGTTTAAATGAAATCTGGGTTTGCACAACAAAGTTACTCTTCTGCTATTGTTTTTAAACCAAGTTGTATATCTTAATTTTTTTACCTTTATTTTATTTATTTATGTGGTGCTGAGGATTGAACCCAGGGCCTTGCACCTGTTAGGTGAGCACTCTACCGCTGAGCCACAGCCCCAGCTCCTCTGCTAAGCTTTTTTAGTGCATCTTACTCTCTAGAGAATTCGGATGGTTCACATTCACTCATTCCACAATAAATGATTAACTCATATAATCTGTTTTCATGGAGCTTATAGACTAGTTGAGGAGGGAGATGTTAAGTAAATGATCACATGTGTACTTTTCTTTCTTTCTTTCTTTTTTTGCATTGCTGGGGCTTGAATCTAGGATCTCACATATGCCAGGCAAACACTTTACCACTGAGCAACTTCCTCACCTGCCACATGTACACATTTTTTTTTTCTATAGAAAGGAAGATGGGTCAAAGGAGGCTTTCCTTGAGAAAGTCACATTTAAGATGACACCTGAGGAATAAATGGAAATTAGTCTGGCACAGAGAGGAGGAAATACTGTATTTTTTGTTTGAAAACAGCATTAAGTCATAAGTCATTCTATTCATTAAATATAACCATTGTAAGTGGAATGGGATAGGAAGAGAGGACAGAAAGGAGATAGTCCCTTAAAAAGAAAGAATATCATGTGAAAATGAAGACAAACGACAGATCATGCAACCAGAAAAATGAGGCCACTAAAGGATTTTAAATAATAAATGATATCACAATATCTGCAGTTACAGAAAAATTACTTTGAATGGCTGTACAGAGAATGGAACAGAAGGGAACAATGATGGATATGGAAAGACCAGTCAGAAGGCTATGTGGCAATCTAGATGAGAGACTGATTAATTTAAGGTGACGACAATATCAATAAAAGTAGAAAATGATGAAATATATTTAAGGGGTAAAATTAACAGATCTTGCAGTGGAATGCACATGGAATATAGGAAAGAAAGATGCTAAGGTTAACTATGAGGTTTCCATCACAATCTAATAACTAAACAGTAGTGCTAATTATTGAGATAGTAAATACAGGAAAATAAGCAAGTTTAGGGAAGAGGATCATAAATTCACATTTAGATATGTTGATCTTAGGATTGTTTAACATCACAGAGACATCCTAAGATCAATCAGGTGGATATAAAGTCTAAAGCTCAGAAAATCTGGGCTGGGGAAATAAAATCTATGAGTCATAGTATATAGATGACATTTGAAGTCAAGAATGTAGCTGAGATAGTGATCATGCAAAGTAAAAAAAAAGAGAGAGAAAATGAGACTAAATAAGAAATATCAATGTTCAAAGTTCAGAGAGCAGAGGAGGGGACTATATTTAGGAATGAATGAACAAGATCATAGATCATTTTAATAAGATAAACTACGACTGGAGTTCAAAATTGGCCTCTTCAGCTGTTCTTCAAATTCCAGTTAAAAGATTTTTTAAAAAGCTCTTGTTTTAATAAAATTATAATGCCCCTATGCTGGTTCACTGGTTAGAATATTTTAGCCTTTTCATAAAAATAGATGAGAATGAGGGTTGGGGTTGTGGCTCAGTGGTAGAGCACTTGCCTTGCATGTGTGAGGCACTGGGTTTGATCCTCAGCACCACATAAAAATAAATAAATAAAACAAATGTATTGCGTCCATCTACATTTAAAAAAACATTAAAATAAAAAAAGTAGGTGAGAATCAAACTACTTACCTTCTAGAAAATGGTAAAGTGGGTCTACTAACTAAATAATATTTTATATTCTGAATTTTTCACAGAGTTAAAGGAGAAATGATGATAAGTGAAGACAAATTGGAAAGGATGTCTTTTATAAATCATTATGAGACAAATCATTGTATCGGTTGAGGCACCAGGTTAGCATCAGGCTGTCTAGTGAGTCTAGTCCTGAGAGAATTATTAAATCTAAGGAACCATTTTTTTCATTCTTAAACATAAATGTTCTTATTAAATTATAAAAATAACATATAGAAATTACACTAAAGCATTAAAAACTATACCTATAATTCTAATATCTATAGATTACCATTGTTAATATTATCATGAATTTCCTTCCAGTCTTTTGCCCTCTACATATGCATACAAGGATGTTACAATTTGACTGCTTTAAGAAACTATGAATTAAACACAGAGTTTTTGGACAGAATGAATTGTAGGGTTAAATGACTACAATTGCAGAAATATCCCAACCTCTAAAAATATAGTAAAGCACTATGGTACAGAGAAGAGGGTTACTTAGTGACAATGGTGGTGAAAATAACCATTTTTAGCAAGAAAAATGTTATACAATTACCATTCACTTGGTTGATTTCTGAATTGGAGGACAGAATCTCATCTGCCAGCTTTTGTGCAGTAGGAAGAACTTCAGTGTGGTGTGCCGTGATTAAATATTGAATAAACTTCTGTAGCTGGTCCCTATTCATCTGGAAAAGGGTTTCTGAGATAGGAAGACGCAATTTGACTTGGTCTGGCTTCCGGATCCTGTAGAGTGAGAGTGCTACCACATGAGCACAGTAGAATATGTCCTTATTCCCACAGCCACATGTCACTGAAGTGATTTTGCATCGATCAAAACTGATTGCAACTTTGTAAGTCACTGCTGGTTCAGAAGCAGTGGGTGGCTCAGTTACTGTGCCACTCAGATGAAAGCCTAAGGAAACAAAAAAAGAAATGTCTGTTTAGAGATTCTATAGTAAGAAACTTTAAGAGTCTTACTTTCATCAATTCACAAACAATTTAATGAGTATCTCTTATGTGTGGTGTAGGCTTGCAATAGACATAGAGGTCAATAAAACTCAGATATTGCTCTGAAGAAACACACAATCTAGAAAAGGAGTCCACAAACCTCCTAAACTAATATAAGAACTTTTGTTTGAACACTTATACTTTCTACAGAGTTAAAGGAGAAATGGTGATAAGTGAAGATGAACTGTACTTTGTTAAATTTTTAAATTTTATTTTTTTGAAATGTTTATTTTTGGAATTTGAGGATGAAGCCCAGGGGTGCTTTAGCACTGAGTCACATCCTCAGCCCTTTTTATTTTTGAGACATGGTCTCATTAAGTTGCTTAGGGTCTTGCTAAGTTGCTGAGGCTGGCCTCAAACTTGCAATCCTCCTACCTTACCCTCCCAAGTTTCAGGGATTATAGGTATATTCTATCCCACCTGTCCATATGTACACTTTTCTGGGGGGAGTGTTCATAGCTTCTACATTGTCACAAATATAAATAAGGAAACCCTATAAGCATTTCCTATAGTATATTTTGAGCTCTAAGTGATAGGTAAAGTTAAGTCTACAAATAGTATCAGTAAAATCTAAAGGGAATGCTATAAATGAAAGTGAAACCAAAAGAATGCCACAAGGAAGGACAGGAGGATGATCAAGGACAACATTTATTCCTTAAACCATATAAGTGATTGGTGTGAGGGTGCACACATGTAATTCTATCTACTGGGTAGGCTGAGGCAAGAGAATCACAAGTTCAAGGCCAGCCTCAGCACCTTAGCAAGACCCTGTCTCAAAATAAAAAATTAAAGCTCTCAGGTGTAGCTGAGTGGTAAAGTTCCTCTGGGTTCATACCCAGTACTGGGAAAAAAATACAATTCCAAAATGGTGACCACATGGAATATCTTAAAGGCAAAAAAACCTTCTAAGATATGGAAGGCAGAGACTGGTGCAGTGAAACTACTTAGAATTCCATCTCAATAGACACAAAGCACCAATAACTTTGACAGGCAGACAGAATACATTTTTAAGTTACAACTAAACTGAAAAAAGTAAAACTAATAGCAATACATTCTATAATATTATTTGTTTATGGTTTATATGCTGTGTATATATACATATATATGTAAAATTCTTCTGATAAGAATATGCATTCATTTAATCATTCAGTCATTCAACAAAAGTTTAATAAGACCTTAGGTATAGGACTTCCAGGTCTCGGGGTGGTAACAAAAAACAAGGAGAACATCAAATATTTGTTAAGAACCTACTACATTCCAGAACTGTGTTATGTATGTAATGTAACATCACGACAACCTTAGAAGTCATTATTTTCCTTATCTTAAAAGTATGTAAAGTGGGGCTCAGAAAGTTTAAGTAATTTGTCCAAAACTCTAGCAAGTGGTAGATGTAGGATTAGAGTCAGATCTGACCAACATCACAGTTCATCACAGTTCCATTGTGTATATATGCCACATTTTTTTTTTAATCCATTCATCCACTGAAAGGCATGTAGGTTGGCTACTGTGAATTGTGCTGCTATAAACACTGATGTGGCTGTGTCCCTGTAGTATGCTGATTTTAAGTCCTTTGGGTATAGACCGACGAGAGGGATAGCTAGGTCAAATGGTGGTTCCATTCCCAGATTTCCAAGGAATCTCCATACTGCTTTCCATATTGGCTGCACCAATTTGCAGTCCCACCAGCAATGTATGAGTGTACCTTTTTCCCCACATCCTCACCAACACTTATTGTTATTTGTCTTCATAACAGCTGCCATTCTGACTGGAGTGAGATGATATCTTAGAGTAGTTTTGATTTGCATTTCTCTAATTGCTAGAGATGATGAACATTTTTTTCATATATTTGTTCTTGATTGTATATCCTCTTCTGAGAAATGCCTGTTCAGGTCCTTGGCCCATTTATTGACTGGGTTATTTGTGTTTTTGGTGCTTAGCTTTTTGAGTTCTTTATATGCTCTAGAGATTAGTGCTCTATCTGATGTGTGAAGGGTAAAAATTTGCTCCCAGGATGTAGGCTTTCTATTCACCTCACAGATTGTTTCTTTTACTGAGAAGAAACATTTTAGTTTGAATGCATCCTATTTATTGATTCTTGGTTTTAATTCTTGTGCTATAGGAGTCTTATTAAGGAAGTTGGGGCCTAATCCCACATGATGAAGATTAGGGCCTACTTTTTCTTCTATAAGATGCAGAGTCTCTGATTTAATTTCTTAGTCCTTGATCCACTTTGAGTTGGGTTTTGTGCACGGTAGAGACAGGGCTTTAATTTCATTTTGTTGCATATGGATTTCCAGTTTTTCCAGCACCATTTGTTGAAGAGGCTATCTATTTTCCAATGCATGTTTTGGGCACCTTTGTCTAATATAAGATAATTGTAATCTTGTGGGTTAGTCTCTGCATCCTTTATTCTGTATCATTGGTCTACCAGTCTGTTTTGGTGCCAATATCATGCTGGTTTTGTTACTATTGCTCTGCTGTATAGTTTAAGATCTGGTATAGTGATGCCATCTGCTTCACTCTTCCTGCTAAGGTTTGCTTTAGCTATTCTGGATCTCTTATTTTCCAGATGAATTTCATGATTGCTTTTTCTAATTTTATGAGGAATGCCACTGGGATTTTGATCGGAATTGCATTAAATCTATATAGTGCTTTTGGTAGTATGTCATTTTGATAATATTAATTCTGCCTATCCAAGAGCAAGGTAGATCTTTCCATCTTCTAAGGTCTTCTTTGATTTCTTTCTTTAGTGTCCTGTAGTTTTCATTGTATAGATCTTTCACCTCTTTCATTGATTCCCAAGTACTTGATTTTTTTTTTGAGGCTACTAAGGATAACAAGAACATATGTCAGCATCGTAAAGCTATCTACACTAAGCCTCAGGCCAACATTATTCTAAATGGAGAAAAATTAAAGGCATTCCCTCTAAAAACTGGAACAAGACAAGAATGCCCTCTTTCTCCACTTCTATTTAACATAGTTCTTGAAACACTGGCCAGAGCAATTAGACAGACAAAAGAAATTAAAGGGATATGTATAGGAAAAGAAGAAGTTAAATTAGCAGTATTTGCTGACAATATGATTCTATACCTAGAAGAACCAAAAAGCTCCACCAGAAAACTTCGAGAACTAGTAAATGAATTCAGCAGGATATAAAGTCAACACCGATAATCAAAGGCATTTCTGTATATCAATGACAAATTTTCTGAGAAGGAAATGAGGAGGTGTGGTTAATTTAACTGGACTGCACACTGTGAACCAGAAAGAAGTTTTAAATAATCTTTATTCATTGGAGAAAGATTTTCCAAATAATAAAAGGTGCATATGTAAGCTTAAGAGCTTCCACTATGAATAGATGAAATTTAAAAATACAGAAAAAACTTTACAAAGTTCAAGTTTCAGCCAATTATGTTAATTAAAATAAGACCCAAAGGTTCACGACGTGTAAAGGGATGGTACTACCAGAAGGGTGGTCCCCTGGGTGGTAATACCAGAAGGCTCTGTGGACCTTTAGGATGTGAGGTTTAAGGAAGGACTTTGGATCACTGAGGGGTATTCTGTCAAAGGAGATTGTGGAAAACTGATCTCTCAGTCTCTCTCTCTGCTTCCTGGATCTAAATGTGACTGGTTTGCTCTTCCACACACTCCTACTATGATATACTGCTCTTGCTAGAGGCCTAAAACCATGGGGCCACTTGATCTTGGATTGGCACCTCCAGAACTGCAGGCCAAAACAGATCTTTTCTCTACAATCTAATTGCCTCAGGTATTTCCTTATATGATTGTAACACAACCACTACTTAAAAATAAAACACCTCAGGTTGGGGTTGTGGCTCAGTGGTAGAGTGCTTGCCTTGTGCATGGGAGGCCCTGGGTTCGATCCTTGGCACCACAACTACAACTAAAAAATAAATATTAAAAAAATATGCAAGTTGCATGGAAAAATATTATGAATCACCTTTCTCATTTTTAGAATGAGGCTTGTCTAGATGCACATTAAGGTTCACTCTAAGTGCAGACAGATTATGATTCTACAGTGATTACCACTCAATCTCCCACCATGTTGGGCCCAGAACTCTGCCTAATATAGGTACTTAATAAATTTAGCTGATTTTATGCAACAAAGCTCTTTTTGAAATTTATTTTTATCTTATTTGTCCTTTTTAGTTATACATGACAGTAAAATCTATTTTGATTTATTTATACAAGCATGGAATATATCTTATTCTAATTAGGATCCTAGTTCTTGTGGATGTACACAATGTTGAGATTCACTGCAGTGTGTTCATATATGTACATAGAAAAGTTATATCAGATTCATTCCACTGTCATTCCAATTCCTATCCCCTCTCACTTTCCTTCATTCCCCTTTTTCTAATCCACTGAACTTTTATTTTCTTCTCTATCCCCTTGTTGTGGGTTAGCATCCACATATCAGTGAGGACATCTGACCTTTGGTTTTATTGGTATTGGGGTATTTCATTTAGCATGATTGTCTCCAGTCTATTCATTTATTGACAAATGTCATAAAGTCATTCTTCTTTATGGCTGAATAATATTCCACTGTGCATATACATCATAATTTCTTTTTTTTAAAGAGAGAGACAGAGAGAGAGAGAGAGACAGAGACAGAGAGAGAGAATTTTTTAATATTTATTTTCTAGTTATCGGCAGACACAACATCTTTGTTTGTACGTGGTGCTGAGGATCGAACCCGGGCCGCACGCACGCCAGGCGAGCGCGCTACCGCTTGAGCCACATCCCCAGCCCCATCATAATTTCTTAATCCATTCATCTGTCACCAATAGGCAGCAAAGCTCTGTTACTTATCCTTTATGAGTGGCTCATATGTGTTAGGATCAATTCTGAATGCTATGTATACATTAATTCATTTAATTATCACAGTTTAATGAACTGATAGTATGATGGTTAGTTGTATGTATTAATCTGACTAGGTTATAGTACATAGCTATTAAAACACTACTCTAGGGTTTTTTTTGTTTATTTGTTTGTTTGTTTGTTTGTTTTTTGATACTGAGGATTGAACCAAGGGGTGCTTAACCAGGGAGCCACATCCCCAGCCTTTTTTTATATTTAGAGACAGGGTCTCCTTGAGTTGCTAAGTGCCTCACTAAATTGCTGAGGGTGATTTTGAGGCTGGGATTACAGGCATGCAACACCACACCCAGCTACTTTAGGTTTTGATATGCAGGTATATTGTAAGTGTTAACCACACCTACAAAGGAAATTTGTCTGACTAAATCCTCAATAGTGTGGGTGGGCCTCATCCAGTGAACTGAAAGACCTTAGAAGCAAAACAGATTTCTGAAGAGAAAGAATAAATTCTGCCTCAAGAATGCAACATCAGAGAAAAAAAAGCAGTAGTGTAGATTAAAGGGAAAAAAAGAGCAGTCATATAGATTAAGAACAAACCAAAAGACTGCAACATCAGAGCACAAAAGTTTCCTGTCCACTCTACAGATTTCAGACTCCAAACAGGCTAATTTCTTGAAATAAATATTAATCTCTCTCCCTCTTCTACCTCTATGTATCTCATACTAATTCTGTTTCTCTGGAAAATTCTAATTATTATTATTTCCATTTTATGTATGAGGAAATACAAGCATAGAGAGGTTTAATAATTTACTTAAGATCACTCTTCTAGTAAGTGTCAAAGCCAGATCACATCCAGCCAGTTCACTCTTAATTATTACAACATACTTTGTCTATATGCATATTATATGTCAATCAATACTATAATTAACTAATTGTATTATAAACTATAAAACAATGCAACTAGAAACATTGGAAAATAACTTTCAGGCTTATTAAAATTCTAAAATTTTGAACTAGAGATGTGGCTTAGTGTTTGCCTAGCAGACATGAGGCCCTGAGTTCAATTCCCAGATCCATAAGAACCAAAACACTAGAATTTCAATTTAACAGCATTGATAATGGTTTGAGCCCTCTAGATTAAGTAAGAATTTGAATGAAAATGTCAAGTTTCAATTTAGATTCCAGCTGTCTCCACTGCAGGCCAATGTTAAAACAACTGAGAAACTCTATGCAAAAAAATTTTCAAAAGCAATCATATATGGCTCCCTAGAGACTTTGGCTAAGGCTCATGATGCTCTTGGGAACATGTTCATTTGAGCTGAATAAATATTTGGGTTCCATCAACTGTATTAACATTGGTACAGTTCAGGCGCCAGGACTAGGCCCAACTGAAAGGCAGAAGGCTCTGACTAGCTCAGTGGAAGTTTCCTTGTTGGTAGCTCCTTTTCCCCATCATATCTCTTAGAAGATAAAGGAAAAGTTGGTTTCAAATATTCATACTTCTTGCCTTATTGTAACCTAATAACATTTTTTAAAAGTATCATTACTCCTGAGAATAAAGCTACACAGAATAGGTTCAATGAAATGTTACTCATTGCAAACCTAATTGCTATAAACTTGTCCATCAATAATCTACCAATTTAAGAAAACACGTAGAAGCCTGATTTTTAAAAATCTTTTTTGATTCCAGCATGTATTTATTGAGTACCCACTGTGCGTTCTGACTTTTAATATTTAACTTTTATTTAAACATTTAAAACAAAACAAAAAAAAGGCATCTGAAGAACAGTATGAGTCCCCAGGTATGTTCATCACTCAGCTTCAATGATATCAACAAAAGACAAATTTATTTAATCTTTACCCATTCTCAATTCCCACCTCAATACAATTCAAATCTCCCATGGATTATATTGAAGCAAATTCCAGAAATATCCTTTCTTTGGTAAACATCTCTGTGTGCATTACTAAAAGAGAGGAACTTAAAATTAGTATTAATTCCTTAACATCAAATATCTGGTATTAAAGAGTTCCAAAGGTGACCTTTAAAAAAGAAAAAAGGAAGAAAGGAGATCTGTTCAAATCAGGATGTGAACAAGGCTTAGATATTTACTATGGTTGATATGTCCCTTAAGCTACAAGTTCCCTTTCTTCCCCCATATGTCAATTATTTATTGAAAAGACAAAGACACTTCAAAGAAAGAAAACTACAGACCAATATCTCTAATGAACACAGATGCAAAAATCCTCAATAAAATTCTAGGAAATCGGATACAGAAACATATCAAAAAGATCGTGCATCATGATCAAGTAGGATTCATCCCTGGGATGCAAGGGTGGTTCAATATACGAAAATCAATAAATGTTATTCACCACATCAATAGATTTAAAGATAAGAACCATATGATCATCTCAATAGATGCAGAAAAAGCATTCGACAAAGTACAGCATTCCTTTATGTTCAAAACTCTAGAAAAACTAGGGATAACAGGAACATACCTCAATATTGTAAAAGCTATCTATGCTAAGCCTCAGGCTAGCATCATTCTGAACGGAGAAAAATTGAAGGCATTCCCTCTAAAATCTGGAACAAGACAGGGATGCCCTCCCTCACCACTTCTGTTCAACATAATTCTCAAAACACTGGCCAGAGCAATTAGACAGATGAAAGAAATTAAAGGCATAAAAATAGAAAAAGAACTTAAATTATCACTATTTGCAAATGACATGATTCTATACCTAGCAGACCCAAAAGGGTCTACAAAGAAACTACTAGAGCTAATAAATGAATTCAGCAAAGTGGCAGGATATAAAATCAACACGCATAAATCAAAGACTTATACAATGAAAACTACAGAACCTTAAAGAGAGAAATAGAAGAAGATCTTAGAAGATGGAAAAATATACCCTGTTCATGGATAGGCAGAACTAACATCATCAAAATGGCGATATTACCCAAAGTTCTCTATAGGTTTAATGCAATCCCAATCAAAATCCCAACGGCATTTCTTGTAGAAATAGATAAAGCAATCATGAAATTCATATGGAAAAATAAAAGACCCAGAATAACAAAAACAATTCTAAGTAGGAAGTGTGAATCAGGCAGTATAGCAATACCAGACTTCAAACTATTCTACAGAGCAATAGTATCAAAAACAGCATGGTACTGGTACCAAAACAGGTGGGTGGACGAATGGTACAGAATAGAGGACACAGAGACCAATCCACAACATTACAACTGTCTTATATTTGATAAAGGGGCTAAAAGCATGCAGTGGAGGAAGGATAGCATCTTCAACAAATGGTGCTGGGAAAACTGGAAATCCATATGCAACAAAATGAAATTGAATCTCTTTCTCTCACCATGCACAAAAGTTAACTCAAAATGGATCAAAGAACTTGATATCAAATCAGAGACTCTGCGTCTGATAGAAGAAAAAGTTGGCTCCGATCTACATATTGTGGGGTTGGGCTCCAAATTCCTTAATTGGACACCGATAGCACAAGAGTTAATAACTAGAATCAACAAATGGGACTTAACTCAAACTAAAAAGTTTTCTCTCAGCAAGAGAAACAATAAGAGAGGTAAATAGGGAGCCTACATCCTGGGAACAAAGTTTTACTCCTCACACTTCAGACAGAGCCCTAATATCCAGAGTATACAAAGAACTCAAAAAATTAAACAATAAGAAAACAAATAACCCAATCAACAAATGGGCCAAGGACCTGAACAGACACTTCTCAGAGGAGGACATACAATCAATCAACAAGTACATGAAAAAATGCTCACCATCGCTAGCAGTCAGATAAATGCAAATCAAAACCACCCTAAGATACCATCTCACTCCAGTAAGATTGGCAGCCATATGAAGTCAAACAACAACAAGTGCTGGCGAGGATGTGGGAAAAAGGGTACACTTGTACATTGCTGGTAGGACTGCAAATTGGTGCAGCCAATTTGGAAAGCAGTATGGAGATTTCTTGGAAAGCTGGGAATGGAACCACCATTTGACCCAGCTATTCCCCTTCTCGGACTATTCCCTAAAGACCTAAAAAGAGCATACTACAGGGATACTGCTACATCGATGTTCATAGCAGCACAATTCACGATAGCTAGACTGTGGAACCAACCTAGATTCCCTTCAATAGATGAATGGATAAAAAAAATGTGGCATTTATACACAATGGAGTATTACTCTGCACTAAAAAATGACAAAATCATGGAATTTGCAGGGAAATGGATGGCATTAGAGCAGATTATGCTAAGTGAAACTAGCCAATCCCTAAAAAACAAATGCCAAATGTCTTCTTTGATATAAGGAGAACAACTAACAACAGAGAAGGGAGGAAGAGCATGAGAAGAAGATTAACAAAACAGGGACGAGAGGTGGGAGGGAAAGGTAGAGAGAAGGGAAATTGCATGGAAATGGAAGGAGACCCTCATTGTTACACAAAATTATATATAAGAGGAAGTGAGGGGAAAGGGGAAAAAAACAAGGGGGAGAAATGAATTACAGTAGATGGGGTAGAGAGAGAAGATGGGAGGGGAGGGGGGATAGTAGAGGATAGGAAAGGCAACAGAACACAACACTAGTATGGCAGTATGTAAAAAAGTGGATGTGTAACCGATGTGATTCTGCAATCTGTATATGGGGTAAAAATGGGAGTTCATAACCCACTTGAATCAAATGTATGAAATATGATATGACAAGAACTATGTAATGTCTTGAAAAACTAATAATAAAAATTTAAAAAGAAAAAAAGAAAGAAAGAAAGAGAAAAGAGCCACATATGGTGCACAACCTGTAATCCCAGCTACTCAAGAGGCTGAAACAAGAAGATTGCAAGATTGAGGCCAGCCTGGGCAACTTAGCAAGACCCTGTCTCAAAATAAAAAAACAAAAAATGTTGGGAGTGTAATTCAGTGGTAGTGTCGAACTCCACCCACCCACCCACCGTAGACTCAGTCCCCCTATGAGTCAAGAGATTAATTTGTTTCTGGGTTTTGTCTCTTCAAATTTCCCGTGCTCCCAAAGGGAAAGACAATTGCTGAGTTTTTGGTTACCAAATTGAATCTGGACAGGAAACTGCATGTTGAATATTCTCTGTCATTTATCTCTGTTAGGATTCCATTTTTCTATTAGTTTGGTAATTGAGTGAGTATTATGGTAGCAGGCCATATATAAAAAAAGATTAAATTTTTTTAAAAAAGATTAAATTTACTTAGTATGATTTAGCAATATCCTAATTTTAGAATTTTTTTTCAAGAAGCAATACCAGGGCTGGGGATGTGGCTCAAGCGTTAGCGCGCTCGCCTGGCATGCGTGCGGCCCAGGTTCGATCCTCAGCACCACATACAAACGAAGATGCTGTGTCCGCCGAAAACTAAAAAAATAAATATTAAAAAAAAAAATTTTCTCTCTCTCGCTCTCTCTCGCTGTCTCTTAAAAAAAAAAAAAGAAGCAATACCAGGCATTACTCTGATTTTCCTAATCTATGAAAATGACATTGATGTTTTAGAAATAAAAAATTTTATTTTTTTGGAAATAAAATTTAGTTGTTAGAAGCATAGATTCTGAAGCCAGACTTCCTGGGTTCAAATCCTAGCTCTGCCCCACTTTCTTTACCAGCAAATAGGAATAATAATAGTACTAAACACATAATATTGTGGTAAGTATTAAATGATTAAATATATATATAAGTTATAATATACATATAAAAGTGTTAAGAAAAAAAGTACCTAGTACATGATAAGTACTCAAAAATATTATCACTTAAAATTATTTATTTTCTTTCTTGATTAAAAGAAGCAATTTATTGTATGTATTCAGGAAGTAAATTGAATTGAAAGAAACACTATAAAGTTATTTTTCCTAGTTTTTATAGCCCAAGTTGTTTTAGGATGTGAAATCATGATCATTTCAATTTCTATTCTCATGACGATAATCATGCAATGAAATTAGGACAAATCATGTAACTATTCTGAGCTGCTTCCTCATCTATGAAATGATTGTCTCTTAGGATCTTTGTTCATTCTGGGAATCTTTCCTTTTAAATGAATATAAACTCCACAGTCATAAAAATTAAAGTGTCTTCATTTAGTATGATTAACATCTAAGGTACCAGGTAGTTTCATATGAAAATAATATTTGAATTAAGCCATGAAATATATGATTTTCTTATTTGGAAACACACACATGCATACTGCATTAATATATGTATATATTATATGTTTATATATAATATATATGTAGTAAAGTATGTCCAAATGGTTCTTAGTACTTTCTGTTCAATCTCTGGTTCCATTCAGCCTGTACCTTGGATTCCCTCAGTCTTAATGTGGGAAAAGAAAATTGTTAATGAACAATTTCAGTTGATTTCTTTTGCTTCTTGTGCTACTGATCAGTCTAAAAGTCAAGAGAATCAGAACTCTTTTTAATCCTTGAACCACTCATAGGTTTTAAACAATTTCTCCCTGATCTTGAGGTTCTTAGAGCTCTTGGTTTGTATTTATGCATGGTAATCTTTAGCAAGGAACCTCCTGTAAAGTACTTGGTTGTTAGGGCCCTATGAGGGCACTTTGGCACATTTTTTGAATCTTGCTTAAGTAGCATATAGAGCATGTTGAAGGAAAAGAAAGCATGACACACTTACAAGATAGTAGAGCTCACATCATAGTAGGTATTTATAGAAAAAGATTTTCCTAGAAGTTGAGATGTCAGAGCCCTGTGATATGTAATCAAGAAGGAGCTATGGAACAATTTTATTGTAATATTTCTAGACAATGTAGAGGTCAGGAAGAGAAACTATCTTAACCACAGGATAGATAGTTGAAACAAAGCATCTCTTTCTCAGGGTAAGCTTTGCTTTGTGATTTGGGGCTGAGGATGGAAATACTGCTTGCAAAACTAAACAGGAACTCTTTGAAAGTATTTTGTGTTTTATTCTGGGTCTGTTCAGTGTTAAAGCATTTGAGAGCTTTTTCATTTTTTTTTAAACTTGTATATGAAGTGATAGAACCACAAGGGATACTGCTCTCTGATTGCCTATTTTCTTCAAAAACAAGTCTCTACAAAAATAGGTCTACTATTTCTGACTGTTTTGCACCCCCAAAAAAGGCAGGCTGTAGAAAGGAAGGAAATATGGATGTTGACCCTTATGGCCTGCTACAGCCATTAAGGAAACAAACATCATATGTAGCTTCCTTTTGTGCTTGGCTACTCCCTCTACCCCCACTCCTTTCAGTATTTTAATCACTTCAAGTCCTAAAACTGTTTTAAAAGTCTATATAATTCTTGGGCATTTGAGTATTTGATAAGTAGGATGATTTCACAATATCTGTGGGGTTTGAAGGATTATTGCAAAGATAATATTCAGGAAAACTGTTTATAAAATAGTTTACTTTTCTCATGAGTGCTAAGCAGTTTATGTGGTTGTTTCTGTTACTTCTTTTGTTATGAGCCCACCATGTTCCAAGTACAAGCTAGCCACTTTGCATGTTTTTTCCCCTTTATTTTATAGGTAAGAGAAAGTGAGAAAGTGAAAGAAGGTGAGAAAGTTAAAAAAATAATAATGATATACAAAAGCACTCCTAATGAAATAATAGGTGGAGAAGGTGATGACTGTTAAAATCATGATGTGAAAAGTGAAGGGACTTTTTAATAGATGGATCAGTCCTACAACACCAGAATCTACTGATCAATCCTAACCTCAGGAAAAAAAAAAGACAAGCAATCAGGCATTATGTCTCCTGATATAATGCAATATAAAGTATTACAACCTATGAAGTAATTCAACAAGAAATTTTAACCTATGAAGTAATTTCAACAAAAACACAAAAATCTGATCAAGTCTCTACAGCTATTATTTTCTTTTTTAATTTTATTATTGGTTTGTTCAAAATATTACATAGTTCTTGACATATCATATTTCATACATTTGATTCAAGTAGGTTATGAACTCCCATTTTTACCCCGTATACAGATTACAGAATCATATCGGTTACACATCCACTTTTTTACATACTGCCATACTAGTGTTGTGTTCTGTTGCCTTTCCTATCCTCTACTATCCCCCCTCCCCTCTCCTCCCCTCCCATCTTCTCTCTCTACCCCATCTATTGTAATTCATTTCTCCCCCTTGTTTTTTTCCCCTTTCCCCTCACTTCCTCTTATATATAATTTTGTATAACAATGAGGGTCTCCTTCCATTTCCATGCAATTTCCCTTCTCTCTACCTTTCCCTCCCATCTCTCGTCCCTGTTTTGTTAATCTTCTTCTCATGCTCTTCCTCCCTTCTCTGTTGTTAGTTGTTCTCCTTATATCAAAGAAGACATTTGGCATTTGTTTTTTAGGGATTGGCTAGTTTCACTTAGCATAATCTGCTCTAATGCCATCCATTTCCCTGCAAATTCCATGATTTTGTCATTTTTTAGTGCAGAGTAATACTCCATTGTGTATAAATGCCACATTTTTTTTATCCATTCATCTATTGAAGGGAATCTAGGTTGGTTCCACAGTCTAGCTATCGTGAATTGTGCTGCTATGAACATCGATGTAGCAGTATCCCTGTAGTATGCTCTTTTTAGGTCTTTAGGGAATAGTCCCGAGAAGGGGAATAGCTGGGTCAAATGGTGGTTCCATTCCCAGCTTTCCAAGAAATCTCCATACTGCTTTCCAAATTGGCTGCACCAATTTGCAGTCCTACCAGCAATGTACAAGTGTACCCTTTTTCCCACATCCTCGCCAGCACTTGTTGTTGTTTGACTTCATATGGCTGCCAATCTTACTGGAGTGAGATGGTATCTTAGGGTGGTTTTGATTTGCATTTATCTGACTGCTAGCGATGGTGAGCATTTTTTCATGTACTTGTTGATTGATTGTATGTCCTCCTCTGAGAAGTGTCTGTTCAGGTCCTTGGCCCATTTGTTGATTGGGTTATTTGTTTTCTTATTGTTTAATTTTTTGAGTTCTTTGTATACTCTGGATATTAGGGCTCTGTCTGAAGTGTGAGGAGTAAAACTTTGTTCCCAGGATGTAGGCTCCCTATTTACCTCTCTTATTGTTTCTCTTGCTGAGAGAAAACTTTTTAGTTTGAGTTAAGTCCCATTTGTTGATTCTAGTTATTAACTCTTGTGCTATCGGTGTCCTATTAAGGAATTAAAAAAAAAACCTTAAATAAAGGCTAATATATTCAACTAATAATTATTTAATATTTACTGTGTTAGGCCTCATGTATACATCTGTTAAACAGACTTAATGATTCCTGGTCTTTCGAGATTTATAGTCTAGTTAGGGAGATATTAAACAACAAATTCTGCAAATAAAGTACAGAATGGGGGTTGGAGTTGTAACTCAGTGATAGAGTACTTGCCTAGCACTTGTGAGGTTCATTCCCCAGTACCACATAAAAAATAAAATAAAATAAACAATATAAAGGTACTGTGTCCATCTAGAGTTATATATAAAGAAGTACAGAATGATAGGATAGTATCAACTGGGTATACCTGACTTGGTTTCAGAGCAGAGGTGATGAGTTCCTTGAGGAAATAACATCTTGAGTAGAATCTGATAGAAGAAGGAGGAATTAATTAAGTGAAAGGAAGGGAAATGGTAATAGTGATACAGAGGACTATAGGGAGAAGAGAGAGAAAGGAGGGGAGAGGGAATATGCAGAGGGGCTGAGGCAGAAAGAACAAAGAATATAACTGAAAAACCCAACAGGAAGGGATAAAGTGGCATGCAATAGGCCACAGAGACAAGTGGCAGCCTTTGCTCTGGAATTTATCTTCAGCTTCTCCAGTTCCACATCCAAAATGTCACTAAATCCTGGGATTCTGCTTCCTAAGTATCTCTCCATTCTAACCTTTATTTATTTTTTTTTGCAGAGGGGGTGGGTACTAGAGATTAAACTCAAGAGCACTCAACCACTGAGCCACATCCCCAGCACCTGCACCCCTTTTTTTGTATTTTTATTTAGAGATAGGGTCTCACTAAGTTGCTTAATTCCTTGTTGTCACTGAGGCTGCCTTTGAATTTGCAATCCCCTGCCTCAGCCTCCCAAGCTTCTGCGATTGCAGGCGTGTGCCACGACCTGGTTCCATTCCAGCCATTTCTCTTTAACTTCCTTAAACAACGACTCAACTCAAGATCATAATGTCTTGCTTAGATTAACTAATCTTCCTTCCTCCAAATTTTATTTCCTCTACACTTCTGTAACATAACAGAATGATCTTTTCAAAAGATAAAGAAAATCATATCATTCTTATAAAACTGTGACCTATTTCTCTTATGTTTCTGGTATTTAACACAGAATCTGGCACAAAATTAACATTTATACAAATATTTGCTGAACTGAATTGCTTTAAATCTTTCCATGGTTTCCCACTGATATACGATAAAGTTCATATTTCTTATGATGTAGCTTCCAGTTCTTCAGACTTGCTCCCCACTACAACTCAACACATGAAACACACCAAAGTACTTGGATACTATGGTATGTTTTCTCCATTTTCTTAGCATCTACACCTTTGTATGTGAACTTCCCTAGAGCAGGAATGACCTCACTTCCTTTTCATTCTGAATTCTTGACTTAAATACTACCTATTCTTAGAAGTCTTCCCTGATTCCTAGAAAACTATTTAAGTGCTTCTTCCTGAGCTTTCATTTTTCATTGGTCATCTCTATTAGAACTTGACTATTAAATCAGTTGTTTTTTTTTTTTTAATGGCTGTGACTAAAGGAACTGACTAGCACAACTGTAGGGGAGGAAAAGTTTATTTGAGGCTCATGGTTTCAGAAGTCTTAGTCCGGAGAAGGCCAGCTCCATTCCTCGGGGCTCAAGATGAGGCAGAACAACGTGGTAGAAGACTGTGGCAGAGGGAAGCAGCTCACATCAGAAAGCAGAGAGACTCACATACCACTCTCCAGATACAAATATATACACCAAAACCCACGCCCTAATTCCCACCTCCTCCAGCCACACTCTACCACTTTAGTTAATCCCATCCGGGCTTACCTCACTGATTAGGCTAAGGCTATAACCCAATCACTTCTCCCCCAAACCTTCTTGCACTGTCTCACATGTGAGCTTTCAGGGAACACCACATCTAAACCATAACAACTATCAACATAATTAATAATTTTTATGTTTGCCTTTTCCCTTTAGATTGTGAACTTCTTGAAAGCAAGGGTTATATCTTCTTCATCTCTATATTTTCATTAGGCATACTGTAAGAGCTTAATAAGTGTCTGTTTGTAGATAAAAATTAAGTATAAATGAATACTGATTAGAAATGAACACTAAACTGCATCTTTAATTTACATTAGATGTAAATTTATTCATATCTGTAATCCAGAAAGGACTAGGCATGTTTAAGAAATTCCTGATTTTGTGATTAAAATGAAATCAGCAAATAAATAAAGAATTTTATTGGAATGTGAGCAACAATAATTTATATTGTTAAAAATATTGATACACCCAGATTATTTTCTGTAATTTATAATTGTGTCTCTGTGCCCCACCTCCCATAATGGGGATTGAATCTAGGGCTTCTCTTACCACTGAGCTTCATCCCCCTCCCCCCCCCTCTCTCTCTTTTAATTTTGAGAGAAGATCTCCCTAAATTTCCAAGGCTGGCCTCAAATTTGCAATATTCCTTCCTCAGCCTCCTCAGAGATGCTCCACCATGTCTGGTTGTTTCTGCCAATTTTAAAAAATATTTTATTTTAGTTGTAATTGGACACAATATCTTGATTTTATTTTTATGTGGTGCTGAGGATCAAACCCAGGGTCTTACACATGTTTAGATGAGCACTCCACTGCTGAGCCACAACTCCAGCCCCATGTTTCTGCCAATTTTTATAACCAGTTTTTAAAAACATAAACAGTTTTATTAGCTAACATTTTCTGGATACTTACTACATGCCACATAGTATTCTAAATGCTTTCTGTATATTAACTAAATTCCCACAACTATTCTACAAGGTAAATTCTATTATTCTTTTTTGGAAAAGGAAACAGCTCAGAAAAGATAAAGGAACTTGTTTAAGATCATACATACAACTTGCAAAATGTAGAGTCAGGATTTGAACAGATTGATTCCACAGCCTGTTAAACACTTTGTTATAGTGAATATGAAACTATTCGTATAAATTTTGTACACAAAACTTTATACAAGTAATTAGAAAGTACAATTCTAAGAGGACAGAGTCCTGCATTAATGACAAGTCAGTAAACTCTGACATTTGCCTGGTTTTCCTGGGTAATTATTCAAGGCAACTGCAACTCACAATTGCTTTGTGATGCTCCCACAGTTGGAAT